>NC_071391.1:115020223-115324546 GCF_022682495.2 Desmodus rotundus | reverse complement strand
CTCCTCCAGCCGCTGGGCGCGCTCCAGCTCCTCCGCAGACGTGAAGACGTTTTTGTTCAAAGTCTTCTCAAAGCGGCGGTGCCTCCTGACCGAGATGTCAGAGGCTGTGTCTGAGCTGCCCTCCTCGCTGTCACTGCTGTCGCTGCTGCTCTCTTGGTCCTGCAGGAACTTCTTCCTGGGACGCCGCTGGCAGTCCATGTGGCAAGAGATCCTCATCACCAGGGCAGCCAAGGTGAGGATCAGCCCGATGCACACGCCAGACACAAAGTACAGAGCTGCCCGTTCAGGGTTTTCTGGAGGAGAAAGAAGAGAGCATTTGAGAGCCGACAACTCCAGCCCACCTCACACACCTCTCACCAGACCCCAGAGCTTTCATAGTTACAAATATAGCGACAAATTGCGTAGTGTATTCAAAGTATAATTACCCACCAGTGGTGAATCTGGGTAAGGAGTGTGTGAGATTCTTTTACTATGCTTGTAACTTGAAATTTGAAATTATTTCAAAATGAAAAGTTAAAAGAAAGAAAAATTTTTAGCACCTACTATAAGCAAGCAGCTGTGCTTAGATGTCATTTGACTGAGAGTATCTGTCTAAAGATTATTTTAGCCTATACTAGAAAAATCTTTGCTTCCGCGTTTGCTCCCACAGCCCCTTGAATAACCTGTTAATCACATTTGTAGGCAGCTGCTTCTTATTCTTCTTTTTCTTCTCTTTCTTCCTCTTCTTCTCCCCCCCCCCCATTCTCCTCCTCCTCCTCTCTGTTCTTTTTTGACAACAAATTTGTAATTAATGCCAAGGACAAACGGTCTCCTTTATTCTACGTATACCATCACAGGCCTTGTCAACAAAGGTAGGCAGTTTCCAAGATGCCCCTACCTCTTGGTATTCACACTCTTAGATGCAAGCACCTCCCTTCGAGGGCGGCTGGACCTAGTGGGCGGGGCTAGACCCAGGGACTTACTTCTAACAAACAGAATATGACAAACGTGATAGATGAGTCTCAGCTTAGGTGACATAGACTAACTTCCCACGTGCTCGTGCTCTCCGGATTCTCTCGTTCACTCTGATGAAGCTGGCTGCCGTGTTGGGAGCGCCCCTACTGAGAGGCCCAAATAGAAGGGAACTAAGCATAGCCTCTGGCTGACAGCCTGCAAAGAAGTGAATCACATCAAACTGCCATGTCAATGAACTTGGAAGTGAATCCCCTGGCGCAGCCTTGAGGTGACCACAGCCCTGACCTTGCAGCAACCTTGTGGGAGACTGAATCAGAGCACCCAGCCGAGCCAAACCCAGATCTCTGACCAGTAGACTCTGAGAGATAATAAATGTATGTTGCTTTAAGTCACTAATTTTTGAGGTAACTTGCTATGTAGCAATAGATAATTAATACAATCACATATTGAAAGCCAGTGTAGGCATTTTGAAATGACATCCTCAGGTTAATTTGCAGAAGAGGTATTTGAGCTCTTCCTTGGCAAGAGAAGAAAGTAATCACTCTGCGGATAAGCAGTATGTGCGGTGTACCCAGCTGATCACTGTGTGACGTGCTCAACAGAATGAGAGCTCTGGGTCAGTGGGTTCCCTTCCCAGCTCAGTGTGAGAGCCTGGGACGGGCCTGGTCTTGAGTCACAGGGCATCGTCCATTTGACAGGACCTAAAATTGACACCAGCAATTTAGTTCTCTATAGTCTATGTTTACTGGTAAGTATGAATTAAAACATACCTTGTTTTGTGGCTTTCTAAAGACTGTAAGTGGGATCGTATATGGTACACACTTGCTTTTTAAATTTAAGAGTATTTCCTAGCAGTTCCAGATCCATCAACAGCATTGTTTTTGCCTGCTGCACAGTGCTCTGCACTACAGACCTACCAACGTTTATTTAACCAGTTCCTTGTTAATAGCATATAAGTTATTTCCAAAGTTCTCACTATCACGATCAATGCTAGAGTTGATGTCTTTGTATACATCTCTTTATGCACAAGCGGAATTACTTCTACAGGTTAGTTATCTAGAAACAGCTGCACTAAAGGGCATAGGCATTTTGAACCTTTGTGCATTCTACATTGTACCCCAAAAGGCTCTATCAGTCTAAACACAGCATATTGAACATACACATTTATGACCCCTCTTCTCTCTGAAACCCACCAAAATGCCAGGGGTAGGAATAAAATAAATAGAAATTATAGATGCAAAGAGAAGAGAAGAGAAAGAAATAGAAAACACAAATTGTATAAGAACAGTCAACAGCCCTGGCTGGTGTGGCTCAGTTGATTGAGCCAAAAGCTCTGGCCTTTGAACCAAAGGGTCGCCGGTTCCATTCCTAGTCAGGGCACATGCCTGGGTTGCAGGCCGGGTCCCTAGTGGGGGGCGTACAAAAGGCAGCCACACATGTTTCTCTTTCTCTCTCCCTTCCCCTCCCTTTAAAAACAAGTAAATAAAATCTTAATAAAAACAGTCAACAAGCGATGCACATGCAGTGAAAGGGCAGCGACATCAGCATTATGGCACATAAGCCATCTCTACTTGTCGTTCCCCTCCCCTGTGTAACAACTAATTAGGCATCTATCCACAATTCTCTGTGGAGTTGTGTATTCCCACAACATGTGCCAAGGGACCAGGAGGAGTCTCATACACATGTGCATCTGGTAATAGGCAGACAGACTTTGGGCTGCAGAACCAGAAGAGCCAGCAAACCTGCCCCAACCACCCAGCAGGTAGGGAAAACCTGGAGAGTGCTGACTTGGGTAAATACCCACAGACAGAGAGAATTCGTAAATCCATCCTTCCAGAGGGGAGATTCTAGCATACCACTGGAGCAAACAAACAAACAAAATGAGTTGGGATTCAGTAAAAAGGGGAAGAGAAACTTCCAGTACTTCCCCCCAAGTGACAAAGCACAGGACTGACTATCCCTCAGAGACCTCTTTACAGGGCGAAGAGAAGAGCAGTGTGTGAGTGCCCAGCAACCCCAGCTGTGCTGGATGCTGCAGGGCAAACCCATTTCTCACCAGCAACACCAGATTATTGAAGCAGGGTCTCTATGACTGAAGGTAGGGAGGAGATTGAAAAAGACAGGTACAAATATCAAAGGGCATTAAAGTGACAGGGTTACTGCTGAGTACACTCAGGAGTTCAGCAGCAAGTTTGCCCAGGAACCCCTGGGAAACCTCGGGGAGGAATGTCTCCACCAGCTAGCAGGTACCCCCAATACCCCAAGCGCTAAACCCACATCTGTCCCCACTCTGCGGTGGCTCCTTGCACACTCTCCAAAACTGGCAGCAAGTAAGCTTGGTAAATAGAGTGCTATCAGAAAAACAGAACAGGATCTGTGGGCCAGAGAGAAACCAGAAACTTGATCTATAGCACCACCTTCTGGAAAACAAAACAGAAGTTTTCAGCAACCAGCCAGAGGAGTTGTAAAAACCATGCAGGAGTCAAACAACAAATGCATAAATAAATGGAACAATAAATCAATGTTCCTCGGTCTCTCTTTTCCCCCCTCTCTCTAAAATATCAATAAATAAAAAAGACATAAGAGCTTAAGAATTCTGCTACAAGAAGAACTGCGGAGCAGATGTGTAAATACAAGGTCAGAGAGTGCCCCAGATAGGACAGGTTCAACAAACAGTATGCCCCATGTGAAGGCAACTAGTAAAGATCTAAGGAGGCGTCCACTACACCAAAAGGCAAAGTCATCAACGTAACCACCCAGCAGTTAGGGAAATGTAAATCTAAGGAACATGAAGAATCAAAAATTTAAAAAAAAACCTGTCATCACCAAAGATAATAATCCTTCAAATAACTGAGTTCAAAGGCACAGAATCTTGCAATCTAGCAGATAAAAAATTCCAAATAGCTGTTTTGAGGAAATAAAGATAGAAAAACACAAAAGATAATTCAACAAAATCAGGAAAAAATACACGAATAAAATGAGAAGTTTAGCAAAGAGATAGAAACTATAAAAATGAATGAAACAGTAACTCTGGAATTGAAAAATTCAATGAATGAAAAAAATTCAACACAGGGAATTCGCAGCAGGGTAAATCAAATGGAAGACAGAATAAGCAACCCAGATGATAGGAATCTGGAACTAACCCAATTAGAGGTAACAGAGAAAGAATGGGAAAAACGTGAAGAAAGCTTACATGATCTATGGGATTCAATCAAACATACAAATATTAGCATAATCAGTGTCCCAAAAGGAGAAAACATGAAGAAGGGTTCAGAAAGTTTATTTAAAGAAGTAATAGCTGAGAACTTTCCAAACCTGGAGAGAGACTTAGACATCCAAGCTCATGAAGCTAGTGGATCACCCCTTTATCTCAATGCAAAAAGACCATCTCCAAGACACATTATAATAAAACTTTCAAAAATCAAAGAAAAAGAATGAATCCTAAAAGCAGCTGAGAAAATGTTGTAACATACAAAGAAACCCCCATTAGGCTACCAGTAAATTTCTCAATAGAAACCCTACAAGCCAGGAGAGTGGAATGACCTATTCTAAGTACTGAAAGAAAAAAATTGCTAGCCAAGAACACTCTATCTGGAAAATTATGAAGGAGAAACAGTTTTCCAGAGAAACAAAAGCTGAGGGAGTTCATCGCCACTAGACCTGCCTTGCAAAAAAAATGCTGAAAGGAGCCCTTCAAGCGTAAATGAAAAGATGCCAATAAGTGACGTGAAAATATATGAAAGTATACAATACACTGGTAAAGATAAATATACAGTCAGTCTCAGAAAACTCTACTTCTGTAGTAGGATAGTGTGTTAGACACTTTGCCATAGGATAAACATTAAAGGAAAAGAGTACTAAACACAGCTCTAACCACTATAACCTGTGAATAAATACACAAGGTAAAAAGGTAAATTGTGACATCAAAAATGGAAAGAGGCAAGTAAAAGGGTGGAGCACCTGAAAGCTTTCAGTCTTTCACCAGTGCGTCTGATGTCAACTGTGGAAGTGTCATTTATGACTTTTATTATATGGCAGTATTTTTCTTTTATACCAAATTTATTATCATCAAAGGATGTTGTAGTTTGTCAAATGCTTTTTTTGCATCCATTGAGTTGACCAAGAACAAAGGAGATGAAATCACTGTCTCAAAGTGATACCTGTATTCCAATATTCACGCAGCATCGCTCACAATAACCCACACAGGGAAACAACCTAAGTGTCCACCAGATGAATGAATAAAGAAAATGTAACACACACACACTCAGGAAAATTCAGCCCTAAAAAAAAATCCTGCCATTTGCAAAATCATGGATGGATTTTGGAGATTGTAATAAAATGGAGATAAATTAGTGCATACAAATACTGTACCATGTCGTATCACTAATATGTGGAACCTAAAAAAGATGCACTCATAAAAACAGCATAGAATGCTGATTCCCAGGGGCTGGGGGCAGGGGATTTGAGGAAATGGTGTTAAGGATACACACTTGCAACTAGTATATAAGTCCTGGAGATCAAATTATAGCATAGTGATTCTTTCCTTTTGTCTTTATCTATTATCTATCATCTATCTATCTATCTATCTATCTATCTATCTATCCATCTATCTATCTATCTAATTTCCCTGTCTCCCATCCATCCATCTATTTAGCCTACCTGTCTCTTTTATACCCTGTCCTCACCCCACCTGTTATACAGGTTAACTTTGAAGATGGTCACTGAACCGATCCTTGGAAACCACTGTTGTCCCTCTAGCTTAACTAGTCCATCCTGTCCTGCTACCTGATCAGAAAACATCCCCTTTTGCCTATAGCAACTTCAGACACGGATTCCTAGAGAAGCCGAGCAAAAGCAACCAGAGAGGGCAAAGGAGTTTACTGGGCCTCACCAGGTCCTGAGTGGTGACTCAGGGCTGACTTTCAGAGCTGATATAAATTGTGTTGTTTCTCTGCATCATTCTTCTGCAAAATCAAAACTGTAGCTCTCTTGTGGTTGTTTTTTCTCTCCTCTGCTCCAGGTCACTTCCTCTTGGCCAGTGATTTAGCCTGGTCTTGAGCAGATCCAGACAGCTGTTAACTGCTCAGGAAGTAGAGTGGGGAGGGCTATTGTCGGTTTTTTCCCTCAATAAATAAAAATAAATGTATTGCTGTATCTTGCTTCCTGCAGGGTGACTGTTTTCCTGGGCAGGAAGAGGCTGTGTGTGGAGGTCCTGGGGCTAATTTCATTTGCACCTTCAGAGGTCAGATTATTCACTGCAGACTCTACAGGCCGAGAGCAACACCAATCCACGCCAGACCCACTGATGTCCCTGCAAGTGAAACCTTTTCCCTACCTGAACTTTCTCGTTGGCCCCAAAGCTTGCAGTCCTTTCAGTAGAAAGGAAAAAGTTTTAAAAATAGGCCTTAAAGATAATCATTGGGATTTGTGTGGAATCAGGGATTATTCAGCATAATCCATTCTCTGAACTTTTAAGGCACTGGCAGAGTGCCTCTTTAGGGCATTCTGCCCCTCCCCATGGAAAAGTGAAGACTTCCACTAACACTTCTGCCCTCTCTGAAACGCCAGGGAAGCTTCCTCCCATCTCCTTCTATCCCCAACTTGTTCTTTCTCAGGGAGAAGGGGTGTTGGAGAATCACTGTCCCCGCCAGGCGGGCTCGGTATACGTGCCTTTCTTTTAGCTCTTCCATCTTCCCTTTTCTTTCCTTATCCCCTCCCCTCACCCCCCAGCAATAGGCACTGCAGAAGAGGCCGTCCACCTACCATCGTCCTAATCCCATTGTCCTACTCCATCCCACTCACTCGTCATCACCTGCAGTGGGACAGACCTGCAATCCTACAGCTCTACTTCCCAAGGGGAGCTGGGAAGAAGCCCTGACCATTCTCTGAGCTGGCGAAACTGTTGCACAAGTTAATACTGTGTTTGACACTTTTCCAGCTCCTTTGAGTCTGAAAGGGAGGGAGAGTGATTAATTAGCCTCTCTACACAACCACTTTATGTAGTTGTAATATAATTAGTTATGTAACCATTATTTTTCCCACATAGACAGTGAGAAATTTGAAGGCAAAATCCATGAGTCACTTCGGATTTCCGTGGTATCCAGCACAGCGCCTTGCTTATGGTGCAAATCTCTTTAATTATTAAATTAAATCATGAATGACATACAATTTCAAAGTTCAGTTAACAAATTTATTATATATGAATAAATATGTATCTGAATGTATATATGCATACATATGTATGTGCATATGTATATATAGTATATATAATAGTACAACATTAAAAGTAGAGGATGGAAAATGTTTATAAAATCACCATAATCTCACAAACTAAATGTGTAGTGAAGTAAATTTTTTGTTCTATTTTCTCTCATATAATTATCTGCATATTTATTTATACTTACTTGGTTACAGTCAGAGTGTATTTTATATATGTATATACAATTGTATATATTTTTATCTGGCTATATGTTTTTATTTGTTTTTAAGAGTATTTTTAGGGCAATTTTACGTTCACAGAAAAATTAAGAAGGTGCAGCGATTTCCCATATACCTGGCCACACGCATGCACAGCCCCCTCCATTATCAACATCTCCCCCTCCGCCAGAGTGGGACATTTGTTGCAACTGAGGAACCTACACCGACGCATCATAATCACCCAAAGTTCATTGTTCATAGGTTTACTGCTGGTGTCGTACCTTCTATGGGTTTAGACAAATGCACAGTGACATGCATCCATCATTACAGTTCCATACAGTGTTCTCACTGCTCTAAAAATCTTCTGTGCTCCATCTATTCATCCCTCCTCTCAAGGATACACATTTCATGCATCTTTCCATCCATCACCTTCCCCTCAATCAGGCCTAACGATGGCTACGTAGTATGCTATCCAGGGAACGCACTACAAGTTACAAAAAGGGTTTTCTACCTTTGGATACTTAGGGTGTTACTTTTTTAAATTAAAAATAATGATGGGAGAAATATTTTTGTACTTAACATTACTTCCAATTTTATTTGTTTATTTCTTTTATTTACTGCCTTATAATGGATTCTTAGAAAAAGGAATCCCTGTCAAAGGGGATACATATTTTTCTACCTCTTGATACATGTTGCCAAGTGGCTTTTTAAAAGTGGTACATCAATTTGTCTTGCCATCGGTGGTGTATGAAAGCACCACTTTCACCAAACTCTCTCCAAGAGGGGATATTGCAACTGTTAATTTTTTTTCAAATTTTATAGTTCAATAAATAGTTACTTTATTGCACAAAAATTTACTGAGTCTACAATGCCTTAGGGGCCAGAGACAGAAAACTTCTCAGCCCTCATAGGATTCCCAGTATAAAGAAGTATAACAAAAACAGAAACTATAGTCCTTTCTAAAACCCTCAAATTTGTAACTATCAACTGAGCTGTGGTGGGTTCGGATCCCCTGCTGATGAGAGACCACTCATGACAGGCTCACAGGAAAAGTGATCCATTTTCTGGCTAACTGCTACCAAGTCCACACTGCTACACTTGCCAAGAATATTGGTTAAATAAAAAAGATAAAATAAATGGTCCCCCAAAACTTCTGCATTGAAAAACATTACCGTAAATAAGGTAAAAAGACAAAGGCCGAATAGGAAAAATATTTGAAATATGTAACAGAGACAAAGGACTAATATAGAAAGAACACCTAGAAAGAGCACGAAGAAAAAAGACAATCAAGAAAGAAAATGAACACATGGAAAGGTGCTCACCGACGGCAGGGACGGACGCACCACGGCTCACAAGCCAAACCTGGCCGGCTGCTGTGTCGTTATTGGCCGGCACAGCCACGCACATTCACTTACGATTTGTCCGCGTCTGCCTCAAGCTACATTGCAGAGCTGAATAGTTAGCACAGAGACTGAAAAGCTTGCAAAGCTGAAACATTTACTTCCTGACCCCTTATAGAAAAAGTTTGCTGACCTATGACCTAGAAAAACAGAAATTAAACGACATTAGGATGTTACTTTTCATCTATGAGACAGTCAAAAATCCAACAGTTTGGAAATACTGTCGCAGGGACTTCTCATACTTCTTATGAAGAGTAAACTGATAAAGCTCTTTAAATTGCAGTTTGGTAATATTTACCTTAATTAACAACTTATATACACTTTGATCTAGCAATTCCATTGTTGGAAACTTATTCTTCAAAAGCACTTGAACACGTATGCATGCAACAGTTACTTATTGCCAAGGACGCTGTTGCCCTGTTTGAAAAGATCTGAACTATTCCTGCCGACTCTCCATAACGAACTGGGTAAACGATGGTTCACATGTACAGTGGGACCCTATGGAGTTGTCTAAAAGAATGTGGAAGATCTCTATACACTGACATGACATATCCTCGTGATACACTGTTCAGTGAAAACAGCCAAGTGGAAAGTGGTATGTATGCCGTGCTACCTGTGCATAAAAGGGGAGCAGAGGAGATTATGTGTTCACATTTTCTCACACCTGCGCAAAGAACTCTGGAAGGAGGCAGAGAAACCTGGTGATGGGTTAAACCTGAGAACTGGCTCGAGGGGGCAATTCTGGGTGAGATATCACACCGTGTGTCTTTTTACATTGTTTGATCATTGACCCCTGTTCATACACTGATGTGATGAGCACCTAATAGGTGCCAGCACTCTTCTAGATGCTGGGGACATAGCAGTCAAAAACGAAAGAAAAATCTCTGTGCTCCTGGGAATTTACACTCTAATAGAGGAGACAGATAATAATCCAGATAAAGAAATAAAACAGGCAGCCTGTTGGGTGGTGATAAGGAGATAACAGGAATGGTGGGCAGGGGGATATGAAGTGCTGAGTGTATGCTGGAGGGGAGGAGGTAGATTAGGTGACAAGAGCAAACCTTTCCAGGAAAGTGACTTTTAAGGAAAAATCTAAAGGAAATAGAAGAGTGGGCCCGGAGAATGTGTTATCAATTCAAAACATTAAATTAAAAAGATTCCATTTAATCTTTCTAGCAATCCTATTAGAAGTTATTTTGGGGGGGTTATTATTAATGAGATTATTACTCTCATTATAAATTATTATATCATGATTCCAAGGGATTGCCTGCAAATAATTGAACAAGAAATGCTAACCCTACAACCCAGCCGGGAAACAGAGCATGTGTGGGGGGAGCACAGATGAACACCAAAGCCGGGGTGGGGCTGAAGCGAAAAGACGGCGCTGAGAGAGATCTGAAGACTCAGAGTGAGTTAGCCAGTCCAGGCCTGGAGGGAAGAAATTTGGGGGGGAAATGACCGTACAAAAGCAAGCAGAGAGGTGAGCAAAGGCCTGACAAGTGGTTTAAAAAGACTAGAGTGAGGCCTTGGTCAGTGAGGACGATAAACAATTAAGGGCACGGAAATGTCAAGGTCAGGCACCAAAAGCTCTGGGAAGGCACATAAGAAACTGTAGACTGGAGTGCCTCAAACCATTCCCAAGCCCCTTCTCCCTTGTTTGCCTCTGCTCTAGAGCATGTCCAACTTTGGCACCATCGATATCTAGAACTAGTTAACTCTCTGTTGGGGGGACTTGTCCTGTGCATTGTAGACTGTTTTTCTACCTGCAAGATATCAGTAGCAGCCACCCCTCCCTGTTCCAGTTATGGCATTGCCTGAAATCCCCCTGCAGAGCAAAATCACTCCTGGTTATGGACCACTGGTTTGGAGGTTAAAAATGCGAAAATTCTCATTTTTCTCACCTCCTTTGCAGCTAGAGATACCCATATAACACAGTTCTGGCCAATGAAATATGAGAGTAGATCTAGTGGAACATCCTTCCTTTTACTGCCTTTTTTTGATCTTGAATGAAGACAAGAACAATAGCAGCCATGAGATAACAAGCACAAAAGAAAGGCCACGAGAATCACATAGATGTTGGCCCTTACATTTTTGAGCCCATGGACTAATGCTGGCAAGCACCTACTTCCAGACCTCCTATTTTGTGGGTCAGATAACTCCTGTGTGCTTAGTCACCAAGTTGAAGTTTTCTATTATTTGCAGCTGAAAACCATTCTAACTGTGAAATCATACAAAGTTTTTGGATTTTCATCCCAGAGACATACAATTGAGTATCCACTAAAACAAGGGTGTCAAACTCATTTTCACCGGAGGCCACATCAGCCTCACTGTTGCCTTCAAAGGGCTGACATAATTTTAGGACTGTAAAAATGTAACTACTCCTTAACTGTGAAGGAGTTGAAATTACATTCAGCCCTTTGAAGGTAACCGGGAGGCTGATGTGGCCCCAGGTGAAAATTAGTTTACACCCCTGCACTAAAAGATTCTAAAAACTAAAAAGAATTGGATCATCACACCTACATTTGGGAAAGACCGTTTTGCTACAAAACACTGTCTATGAAGCAAGATTGGAGGCGGATCATGGAAAATGCTGTTACGGTAAGGCCGACAAACACACGATGGGGCCTGAACCATCTCCGTGTGCAGGGGATGCACTTGAGGGACAACGAGAGGCAAAATAGACCAGCCCTAAGCAATTGGATCCAGGCAGTGAAGACGATGTTTCAAAGGTTAAAAATTATTTTTCTGGTATAGGTGATACCCTAGATGGTACACAAAAGAAGGAGCATGTTTAAAGAAAAGAACAAGGTTCCATTCTAGGCTAAGTTGATTTTGAAATGCTTATGGCGCATCCAAGTGGTAATGTTAAAGGCATTTAGACACACAGCTTGTAAGTCAGAAAAGAGTAAGATAGTGGCAATTTTTAAAATATATGTATGATAGATCTCAAATTTTTAAATGCCAATAAAATAATATTACTTACTACACAGGTAATATCAATGAAATACGGAATACTTAAAACATAGCTAAACAAAAGAATGTTTAAAAATACAGATGGTCATACAACCCAAGCTTCCAGGTATAATTTACAGTAAAATGTGGTTACATATACATGTAAATACACACATGTAAATGGTATTATACTGCAAATGCTGAATAGTAACAGGCCTTATTCACTTAACAGCATATCATAACCATCTTTCTACTTCAATTAATAGTCACCCATTTTCCTGATTTTTTTTACTATTATAAACAGTGCTGAGATCAACTGTCTTCAGTAAAATTTTTATCAAAAATTTTTGTGCTTTATGTTTTAAAACATAAAATTGTTTTATGTTTTATCAGCAATTGTATTTTTTCTTTGGCAAATTGCTGATTCTTTTGCTTTGTCCACTTCTCTTAGGTATATTTACCTTGTTGATTTGTAAGAGCTCTTTATATGTTACGAACTTTAATCCTTCCTCAATGGTACATTTTTTTCTTAGTTTGCATTTGCCATTTAATCTTAAGGTACGTTTTGATCAACAGATATTTAAAACTGTTGGAATACTCATGGTTTGAATTGGCTATTGTGAAGAATGGGAACAGGATGTAGCCAAAAGCAAATAGAGAGACTGAGCCCTATTTGAATGGCTCAGCTGAGGTTGGATACCATGAATTTCTAATGACTTTAGTCTGCAAAGTTGTAGCAGCATTTGGTTATTCGCCTGCAGAAAGGAAAGAAAGATTCATTCAGAGTTTGTATCTCCTTGATTTAATCAGAAGCAGGACATAGGAATAAGAGAGTTCTGTGTAGTAGCAATTGTGTTGCTGAGACAATGGAGCCACATGGGACATGACCAGAGGCAACTGATGTGCTGGGAAGGTCAGGGCCCCCTGTATTTGCAAACCAGATACAGCAGAATGAGAACAAGAGAGAGCTACAAGATTAGGAAATTTTCTACAATTTTCCTCTATCAAACTTTTCTTATTGCTTCTGATCCATTCTATTTTCTCTTTTAAAACAACAAGTGTTTGTATCTGTTATATTTACCTTCATATTTTACAGTTTCTTTATTCATTTCCTTTATAGTCAGGCAGAGTTCCCCATCGCATTTCAGAATCGATTTTCCACTGTCAAGTCTAATGATTGGATTGAACACAGTTTAGCCATTCTACTTTCCATTTCCTTACATTCTCTTTTTATCTTAGCCCATACTTACTTAAAAGAAGCATTGTCTTCCTGCATCCCAAGCAATATTTAATTCTAGAATATGGGGTGGAAAGGAGAAAAGTTGGAGAGAGAACAACAGGGCCGTGCACCCATTCAACCTTAACAAGATCACAAGACACCCAGGCAACACCAGACCATTCAGTGAGTTCCCACGCTCCATGGTCACAGCTCAGGGCCACGCTGGCCTCAGTGGAAAACTGCCAGGTACCTCCTGTGCTGACGAGAGTTCTAAAGTCCAATACCCTGCTTGCTCTTGCCAAAGATATTTTCTTGCAACAGCTGATTTGCAAGTGTCTTTTGAGGTCTTAAAAACTCCAGACCCTCTCTGGCACTCAGTTCATTTTGGGGGTGTCTTCACTATAGAGTTGAGGGACCATCGTTCAATTGCTTATGGACACATGATACCAGAGTTTCAAACATCTGTTTCCCAGCTCCAGTGTCCTTTTTCCCAAGAACAGCCTCGAAGAGCAAAGCTGAGATTCCTCTGATGTGTGGGTGCAAGGGGAAGGAGGCGCCAGGCACTGGGCTTAAACCACCTAAGGAGGAGGGGAGGAGTTGACAAAGGCCCTGGGCCTTTGCTGATCCGAGAAGGAAGAGGCCTAGACTTGAGGCACACGGAGACTACATGTTGCACCCGGCCAACCACAAAGGAGGCAGCCCCGAGTGCCCCGAGAAGTCCTCCTTTCTAAAACCAGGCTGCATATCATCCGAGATCGTCTCACAGAGAGAAGACATGAGCTTCCTTTATCCTCGACCCTGGCTCCGATTTTCCACTGTAAATAGAAATGTCAGGTTTTGTACCACATATCAACCCCAGCTAGAGAACTAGAAAGCAAAACCAGTCCTTGCCCAAAGGATATCTCATCAGAACTTCAGTCCCTTCCTTTTTATACAACATCCAGAGGCATCAAGTGAAACAAACCAAAGTAAAAACAATAAAAAAAAATTAAAAACTCACTCAAGCAATGTAAAATCAGTTTGGTCATTCCAACCAGTAAGCATTCTCATATATTTTTCTTAAATTTCAGCCTGATTCAGGGGTGTCTTTAAATGGCTTCTCTTATGTGAAGAGCATCTGTTCTCAAGCAATGATCTCGAGGAGAAAGTCAGCCATCTTCCTACAAGAGTACAACTTTGACCCAAGGATAGAGCAAATAGCAGACTCTTCCCAGCTCACATACCCTCTGTCTCCATGTCTCCCAGAAGGTCATCAAACACCTCACAGAGCACACAGCCCCCAACACAGGTCACACACACACACACACACACACACACAGAATGGGGTTGAGAACCACTGCACACAACAGCCAGGTGGAGGACACTCCATCCGGGTCTTTCACATCAGAGTTAAATGCATAATGACAAAAACAGACAATAGCCCCAGGCTACATCGTTTACTCTGTTAAGCCCAAAAGGAAACAAAACATTTTCAGCAAGATAAAGCTCTTAGCACTGCCACCCCCCATCTGCCAAATTAGACAATGCCATGCTTACCTCTCAAACCAGAAGAACTTGCATCTCAAAACTCAGCACAGCAGAGCTCCTCTGCTCCAATTGCATAGCATTTCTCTCCAGAACGTGCCCTGTCCCCAGCCCCAGGCCTCAGCCCTGGCCCAGCCGAGACTGACTACCTACCTGAGACAAAGGAATAGGCTGCTAGGATGTTGCTGAGTAAAGCCATGTCCATGTGCTGGGCAGTCAGAGGCTCTGTGCTGGGTGGAAGGGCGGTCTCCATGTGGCATCCAGAGGTGCCTCCTGGAGATGCTTCCACTGGATCAGCGTGGCCCCTCCTCCTCTTCTCTTCTGTTTGGGAACACAAAGTGAGTGATGAGAACACATTCTGCTTTCCCAAGGCTGTGTTCCAGGTAGCCTGGGCTCAAAACAAAGAGCCAGTCTCCTAAATGCCAGCCAGCCTCCCCAGCCAGGGATCTAGAGTCTTGTCTTTTGTGCTCTAGCAAGCTTCTTGGCTTTCAAGGAAGGAACACCTCCTTACAGAGCTGTTTTTCCTGGCCTTTCTCCTTTCTTTTCCCCATATCCTCTCAACTTCCCATTCTGGCACTTGTCCCTCACCTTTTCTGGTACTTTTTATTGTATTCTCCCTGTTTGCCTTGGAGGCACAGCCCACCCTCACTTTAATCACTGCTCTGTAACCCCAAGCCCAGCTGGCTCTCCGGCTGCCTCTGCTTCCTCTGCACTGACAGCACCTGTGGACTTTGATCAGCTTGCCTCATCCCAAAGGTCACCAAATGTGTGTCCTTGGTGATGGGGGTGAGCTGGCTACTCGACACCTGCTGAAGTGGGTCCCATTCTAAAACGCCCCCAAGAGCTTGGGAGCTCAAGCCTACTCCCTGCCCACAGTGTCATGATTCCACCTGTGACTGTCATGGGCCAACCAGACACACACACAGGGCCACAGACCGCCCACTGCCAGAGTCTCCCCAGCAGGGCTCAGCACAGGCCCTGCGGCCCCAGTGTTCAGGGGCCAGCCTCTGGCTGCGGGAGCACATCCTTTCCCAGCTGCGGCAACATCATTACTCGGTTCACTCAGGGAAGCCCTCACAGAGCGCTTGAAGGGGAAAGAATCTTTTTATTTTTTAAAAGATTTTATTTATTTATTTTTTAGAGAGAGGGGAAGGGAGGGAGAAAGAGAGGGAGAGGAACATTGATGCAAGAGAGAAACATCGATCAAATCAAACCGGCAACCTTTCGCTTTGTGGGAAGTTACCCAACCAACTGAGCCCCATTGGTCAGGGCAGGGGAAAGACTCTTGACGGCATGCATTCAACGATGCTCTGGGCTGAGGGCAGGAAACTGAGTCACAGGGTGTGGGAAGACGTCAGGATGGGGAAAGCCAGAGAAGCAGAAGGCTCCAGTCCTTGCAGAGAAACAGGTTGTCAGGTAGGTCACCGACATCGTCACAAGGGCCACACTTAAGGGCCCTGAGAGCTGCAGTTCCAGAGGCAGGTGGGATAGGTCGCAACAGAAAAGCCAACTCTCACGCTGCTAGGGGAGACCAAAAGGAAAGACAGGCCAACTGCAGGTCAGAGAGAAATGACCACAAGGCCCTGGGAGCAGCCAGAGGCCCCGGGCGTGTCAGGGTAAGAGTGGGTGCTGGGCAGCGCCGAGAGGGGCTGGCTGCTGCACCTGGCTGCGCTGTGCCGGGGTATGGCATTTGCTTCAGCAGCCTTCTGAGTGAATAGTTGGAATAACCCCCTGAGTTCAGAGACTTTTCTACAGGTCTGACTGCAGGACTGCGGGACCTAATAAGAGTGTGAAGCCACTGGAAAGTGTCTGACTATGTGGTGGGACAAGGCCGTCTCAGATCCATTCCCTCCTATCGATCTCCACTAATTCTACCATAGAGCAAATCTCATCATTTTATTTCCAGGAGTTTTGCAACAGTCTCCTCCCTAGTCCTTCTGCTAACACCTACTTCCTGCTCAATCTAGCACCCACTCTCACCAGCAGGGTCGTCTTTATGAAGTACAAATCTGATCACTCCACAGCCCAACTCTTCAGTTAACCTCCACCGAACTTCTTAATATAACACACATCCACTTCCAAAAAATCTGACCCCTACCTCAGTTCCTAACTCATCTCCTGCCCGAGTCTACACCCGCACACGTATACAGATACAAGCCTAATGCCTAATGCTCCAAAAAATATTAGGTAATTTTTAGGTCCCCAAATACACGAAGCTCTTTTATCTTTCATGCGTTTGATTATGTTCTTCCTCTTACCTAGAATGCCCACCTCCCCTTACCTGTCTGGCAAATGTTTTCTTCAAGGGAGAATTTAAAAGCACTATGGCAGTCCTCAAATCCCAATGAGTTCTATTGCAGAAATAGAAAAATCCACACTAAAATTCATATGGAGTCTCAAGGAATCCCAAACAGCCAAAACAATATTGAAAAGGAATTAAGTTAAAAGTCTCACATTTACTGATTTCAAAACTTATTTCAAAGCTACAGTAATCAGCCCTGGCCAGTGTGGCTCAGTTGTTTGGAGTGCCCCGTGTACCAAAATGTCGCTGGTTCAATTCCCCATCAGGGTACATACCTAGGTTGTGGGTTCAGTCCCTGGCTGGGGCAGGAGAGGGAGATAACCAATAGATATTTCTCCCTCACACTGATCTCTCTCTCTCTCTCTTCCTCCCTCCTTAAAATCAATAAATGTATCCCCCAGCAAGGATTAAAAAAACAAAAAGCTACAGTAATCAAAACAGTGTAGTGCTGGCCTAGATAGACATACGGTCCAATGGAATACAGAGCCCAGAAATACCCCCTTATGTGTGTGGTCAAGTGATTTTCAACAAGGTGCAAAGACCTTTTGATAAGGAAAGAACTGTCTTTTCAACAAATGTTGCTGACATTTGTTGAATGTTGCTCTCATTTATCAAATATTGGTAGTAAATAATTTTAATCTATCATCACACTTATAGATTAACAGAAAAAACAATCATTAAATGCAAAACTATGTTTGTGTAAAATCTAATAAAAATTCATAGTTTTAAAAAAGTCTACAGCAGGGAAGCTCCAAATCCTCCATACTCTTGGGCTATCGAAGTGTCCAAACATTCCTCTAATATTGCACCTATGGTATTATAATTAGAATTACCCGTTTACAGGTTTGTCTCCCATGCTGAAGAGGTATCTTATAAATCTTTGTTACACAAGCACCTAACTTGGTGCCTAACGAAAGGAGGTTCTAAGTAAATACTGGCTGACTGGCTGGCTGGAAAACAAAAAGAGCGATCAGACAAGAGCTTGTCTCAGAGGGTATTTCTGGACAGGTCTGAGGGTGAACCACCTTGAAAGGATACCAAGGCTGACTGGCTCTGAGCAGGGCGCCAAGCAGAGCACTTCCTCAGGACTAGGAGAGGACAACATGCAGGATGGAAGCTTTACTGCAGCACAGAAATTCTTCCTGCACCTCCTCACAGCCCAGGTGCTAATTGAGAGGGCTGCAAGAGCCAGAGGCAAGATGAAGAGGGACAGAGAAGGCAGGCCAAGCATGAAGAAAGACAACCTCTGGATGGTCCATCCTAAAGAGCAACCAGGAAGACCCTCCCTGGTCCACGTGGCACAAGTCAGCCTAGAGCAGGGGTCAGAACATTCTTACTGTAAGGGCCAGGGAGTGAGCATTTCAAGCTTCGAGGGCCAGATAGTCTATCTCAACTACTCAACTTTGCCATTCCGGG
Source organism: Desmodus rotundus (assembly GCF_022682495.2). Classification (NCBI taxonomy): domain Eukaryota; kingdom Metazoa; phylum Chordata; class Mammalia; order Chiroptera; family Phyllostomidae; genus Desmodus; species Desmodus rotundus. The sequence continues at coordinate 115,306,362 of NC_071391.1, read as the reverse complement.
ACCAAAGACACCATAAACAATATGTAAACGAATGTGTGGCTGTGTGCCAATAAAACTTTGCTTTTGAAAATAAGTGGTGGACCCAGTTAGGCTGGTGATAGTTTCTAGGCCTCTGGCTTAGTTCTTACTCCTCGAAGTATGGTTCAAGGACCAGCATCATTGACATCACTTGGGAGCTTGTTACACTGGCATAATCTTAGGTACTACTCAAGACCTTTGGAATCAAAATCTCACTTTAAAAGATGCCAAGGAAAGTTTGCCCAGTGGACCTGTGATCTGCCTCAGCCTGAGCACTAAGATGCTGTAACTCCACCTGGTCGAGTTTCACTTAGTGCCTCCTTTATAAATGGGACCTAGGGAAGGAGAGCATCTTCGCTGGCCCTGACGCACAGTCAGTGCTGCAGGTGGTTCAGAGCACCTCAGAGAGGACACCAAGCCCGAGGGCAGGACTCGGCAGAGAAGTGATGAACCTCAGAGCCAAACTCTATGCCCCAACCCTTCTCCATGAGCCCTCCCTTAATAGTGATGGAACAGCTCCAGGTAGCTCTGGCCATTTTCCACTGGCCGTTTGCCCTCTAATCAAAACATTACTGCATCTGCTACTATGGTGGTAAATTTTATGAGTTAACTTGACTGGCCATGGGGTGTCCAGATTAAACATTATTTCTAGGTATGTCTATGAGGGTGTTTCCAGATGAGATTGGGATTTGACTTGATGGACTCATAAAAGTAGATCGCCCTCTGGTGTGGGTGGGCGTCATCCAATCTGCTGCTCCACCCATAAAGTGGAGGAAGAAGGAATTTGCTCTTTTCTTCCTGCCTCAATGTTTGACTTAGACATCCCATCTCATCTCATCTCATCTTCTCTGGCCCTCAGATTGGGTTTTGCACCATCTGGCTCCCCTGCTTCTCAGGCCTGGGGACTCGGACTGAGCTCTACCATCAGATTTTCATCAGGTCTCCAGCTTACAGATGGCAGATTCTGGGATTTCTCAGCCTCCATGATCACATGAGCCCCTTCCTCATAATAAATCTACATAGAGACAGATATAGACATAGACATGGACATAGACAGACATAGACATGGACATAGACATTGACATAGACATAGACAGACATAGACATGGACATAGACATGGACATAGACAGACATAGACATGGACATAGACATAGACATGGACATGGACACAGACATAGACAGACATAGACATGGACATAGACAGACATAGACATGGACATGGACATAGACATAGACAGACATAGACAGACATAGACATGGACATCGACATGGACATAGACAGATATAGACATGGACATAGACAGACATAGACATAGACATGGATGTAGACATAGACATAGATAGACATAGACATGGACATAGACATAGACAGACATAGACATGGACATAGACAGACATAGACATGGACATGGACATAGACATAGACAGACATAGACATAGACATAGACAGACATAGACATGGACATAGACATGGACATGGACATAGACAGACATAGACATGGACATAGACATGGACATGGACATAGACAGACATAGACATAGACATGGATGTAGACATAGACATAGATAGACATAGACATGGACATAGACATGGGCATAGACATAGACATAGACAGACATAGACATAGACAGACATAGACATGGACATAGACAGACGTAGACATGGATGTGGACATAGACAGACATAGACATAGACATGGACATAGATATAAAATCTCCATCCTACTGGTTCTGTTTTGCTGGAGAACCCTAACACACCGACCAATATAAAGGTAGGGGGCACAAAGCACTCACCCACCCCAAAGTGCAGTTTTGCGCTCTGTTCCTCAAGGAAGCTCCTTATCGCTGGCTAGCACCTACAACAGACAACAGTGAACAGTGTTTCTCAGTTGGGCAGCTTGTCCCCCAAGGACAGTTGACAATGTCTGGATACATTTTTGGCTGTCACAGTTGCATGGGGTTGATATGGCATCTATTCAGTATGGAGCAAGGAGACTTCTAAACATCCTAAAATGCACAATAGCCCACCCCCAACAAAGAACTATCTAGTCTAAGATATTCATGTCTTGAGGTTAAGACACCCTGGTCTAGAATAAACATCATTACTTCACTGACCAGTCTAAGTGACTCCCAGTGTTTGTCCTCATGCACATCTCCAGTACAATCAGAAATGTGCCAGGGAGACAGAGAGGCTGCTTGGAAGCTCCCAGAGGCTCCATCAGGACCTCGCAAATCCAAGTCCTGGGCCGGAAATTCAATGTTCCCAGTGACCAGGGGTGAACGGGCTCACATTAACCAAGCCCTCAAGAGAACGTAACACCAACCAATACCAGATTCTTAACTCATAACTGAAGGACCACCTGCCGCAGGATCTAGAACACATCCTCCTCTAGACAATGACCCCGGGGATTATCTCGGCAAGGGAAAAATGAGGACGAAAGAGTCGTACATTTTCAAAGCTGGGGCTTTCTTCCGGTGATGACCCATTGCATTGACCCCACACAATTCTAGGGAAAAGTGATGTCTAGGGAATACTCTAGGGCCAGTCAACCCACATCACAGCACACACTCTCTTTGGATAGAACCTACCAATTCTTGTAAATCTCACCCTCCAACAGCTTTCTTTCCTCTAGGACCCAAAGCTCTTTCACCTCATTACTGACAAAGTGTAACATGATTGAAAAGAGAGAGCTCTTTTCCATGACTTATATCTCAGAATTTTGCCTTCCTGAATACATGCCAGTCTCTCTTTTTTAAAGGTTTTATTTATTTATTTCTAGAGAGAGGGGAAGGGAGGGAGAGAGGGAGAGAGAAACATCAATGTATGGTTGCTTCTCATGCATTCCTAACTGGGGACCTGGCTCACAACCCAGGCATGTACCCTGACTGGAAATCAAACCCACAACCCTTTGGTTTGAAGGCCAGCACTCAGTCCACCAAGCCACACCAGCCAGGGCAATGCCAGTCTCTCGATGAAGATGACAACCTACCTTATGAGTACCACCTCCTAGATTGAATGGCTAATCACATACATTATATGCTATTTCCACTGGCTTTCATTTTAAAGGTAACCTCATTTCCAGTGCTGGAACCCATCTTCTCTGGAACCCATTTATACTGAGCATTAGCACTGAATGTACAAAATGAAAGGTGCCTGATAATGAAACATTTTGTTTTAAATCACAGTATCAGCAGTGAGCAACCCTGGTGTGTAGTCCCCCATGCAGGGGACTATTTTCTTACATAATGAGCAGAGGGAGGTAAAAAATCTCATTATCCCCTTAGCTACCTGGGGAGAGGTGTGCTGTCAGAAACCGAAGAATCTCTGGTAAGAACAGTTCATCCCGGGTGATGTTAGTATCAAGTAGTACAGGTCCTGAAACTTGGTTTGCCCCTGTTGGCTTTCCTGTGGGCTCTGAAAGGAAAGAGAAATGGCACAAAAACCATCAGAGAGCATCACATGCCCCAGAGATCACATCATGCATTAGACCTGGTGTCGTCATGAACCACTGAGCGGAGCGGCCTTGGTGATGTTTGTCTGGACCCCTAAAAAGATGGAATACCATCCCCTGGAAGGGCAGAGCCCACGGGAATCTGAACCAGACAGCCAAAGAAACTGACCTTCCAAGGTCATAGCAGAAAGGGGGAAGCAACGGGTAAAAGATCAAAGGCACATGCTTCCTCTTCCCTCCTGTGAGCCAAAACCCACAAAACAGCCAGAGTGGGATGTATCCACATGGCCCCTCATCAGTGAAGTTTGCTGGCCAGCCTCTCTGAAACAGGAAGGGAGGGGATTCAGTTCCCAGACAGCAATGCCCAGATGGGCCATGAAATGAAGTCTCATGAAGTCTATGTGGGCACGAAAAACCTGGAAATGCTGGGGTGTGGATTCCTGTAGCCTGTCCCTCTCCTCCAAAAGTCTCAAGGCCTTTGCTCCCTCAGCTAGGGGAGCCAGCAGGCGCCTCTGGAAGGCCTGGATCCCACACAGCTCCTTTAAGTTGCCAGCTTCAATTAGGAATGTGTAGAAAGAATGAAATCAGTCACGGAGCTCACAGAGCCCTGAGCAGTCCCCCTGCTCCATGCGGACATACTCATTCATCATCACTGCTTCCTGCTGACTCCTGCAGCACCTGCCTGCTGCTGCCTTATTTACGTCTTTGTAGACACTTATCCCAGCTGCCTCTGCCTCACGAGGATTTGTGGCACCTCCCTATCTCCGTTTTACTGGTGAAGAAATTAAAGAAGGGAACTCGAAGCACTGGACTGGTAGTTCTTTAGAGACTTGTACACCAAAGTGTGGAAACAGCTCTCTGGGATGCACTCACCCTCCATCTGTGCTAATGAAACCCCCCTGAGAACAGACCCCAGCTTGGTCACAGAGTCTGAGGTGCAAAGGCTTCAGTGGAAAAATAGCTCCCACATCACAGGATGGAAAGAGGATGCACGTGGCCCCTGAGAAATGACTAGCAGGGACCAACCCGAGTCTCTCCGCAGGACTGACAAACACCTGTAGATGACACATCCAACATACCGGCCGGCCGGCTGCTTGGCTGCCTTTGCTTGGCCAGCCTTCCTCTCCAACCCACTGCAGCAAATCATTTCCAGGGGTGCATTCAGGACCTTGCTGTCACCTGCAAAGTACTGACTCCGAAACTGGGCTGTGACTTCCTTAAGGACAGAGATTATATTTTTGTTCTTCTCTTTGTTCCCAGAGTTTCCCACGGCACAGAGCTAACATGACACCGCGTGACAGTCGGGTGAATGACTCACACTCAGAAATCGCACTCCCCAACCAGAATCTTCAACCCCTCCACCTTTCTCACTCCAGGAATCCAATAAACGTGCTCCCCAACCTCTCTGAGACCTCTGGCTTCTAATACTTTCCAGCTCACCCACTGCGCTAGCCTCACCCTCCGTTCACCTTTCTCTACACTGCCAGGATACTGTAGCTGCATATACTCGGCTCTTACCAGGACCCTTCTGCTGCCCTTCCATCCCCTGCAGGCCAAAGCACAGAACCACTCCAGCCCTCACCTGCCTGCTTTCCTGCCCACAGGCTGAGTGCTTCTGAAAAAAATCATTCTTATTAGCATCACTGCAAATGTTTGGTTTATATCCTCAGTGAGGCCCTCGTGTAGCTAGGAAATGCTACATGTCCCAGGCGTCGCACTTTCTCATTTTCAGGGGGAAATGTACCAAACCTCTACCTCTTTCTTCCAGTCCCCTTCTCCATCCTCACCTCTCTTATGTGCCCCAGCTTCCCAGAGAAAATCAAGGCCCATCTACATAAACTGTAACTTCCTGCGTTCCATCTGATCTTGACCTTCCTGCCTCCTGTCTCTAAGGGAGATTTACCTGCTTTTAATCAAATAATTTCCTCCTTCTTCCTATAAGATTTCATTCCATCAGTGATTCAGCCTTCTTTCACCTTCCCTTTATTGACTGATCTCCATCTCTCTCTGTAGTGATAGGAAGACATATAGAAAGAGAGACAGAGAGTGAAGGAAAAGAAACAAGAGATTAGGGGAAAAGGATGGAAGAGACTGAAAGTTTGAGAAGGAATTACCTACATTTTCCCCTTCTCTTCTTCTCTCCCTTTCTCTGTATATATGTGAAATACATATATATATGTACCTTTGTGTATACATGTATATGCATAAACCTGCATGTATATATACATGTGTATACATACGTATATATCTATGTGTGTATATACAGATACACGTATATGTACACCTACCTATCCTTTTCTTTCAAACATTTTCTTACTCTTTTTCAAGCACTCTAGAAATCTCTCTTTCAGTCTCCTGGCCTTATCTACTCCTTATCTACAATGAACTTGCTTAATTTCTGTCATCCTTAAAGATCTTCCCTTTGCTTAACCTCCATTCTAGGTCCCTGCCACTTGCTCTCCTTCCCTGCACAGACATACGTCTTCACAGAAACTGACATTTCCTGTCTCCATCTCTCTACCATCGTTCCATCCCTTGTCCACAAACATCTGGCTTCACATCCAGACCATCTGCCAAAGTATCTGCTGCTAAAGGGGCGTGATGGAACCATCGGGCCTGCGCCTCCAGCAAGGGTTCCGAGGTGGAGACCACGAGCTCTTGGCCGTTGGGGATCTCATATACTTTCCATTCAGGCTGGCTAGCACAGTAGCTGGCACACAAAGTCTTTAAAATGAGTTCTGTCAGAAGATGAGTGTCAAGGGCTGAAGTGAGTGGGGTTACGGTGGCCAGACACAGGCTTTAGAATAGCATGAATATGGCAACACAAGGGCGAAAGGACAGTCTTTCTGACAAACAGTGCTGGGACAACTAGTCATTAGTTTTGAATATCTATTCTTTACCTGGACTACTGAGTTAGCCCTGGCAACCCAACTCAACCCAACAGGTGCTGACCAAAACCGCAACAATAACAACCACAAACTCCTGCTGTCTAGACAAAGGACCAGGAAAGGAACAGCCTAGCAAGATGATAACCACTCTTCATCAGCCAACCACCATCAAAAAAACTGTGGCCCCACCTACACCAACTCAAGCAAAGGCTAAGTGGGAGCCTAGGCTTCTACCTTTGAGAGACTATAACAAGACATCCTGAAGTCCCCAGAGTAAAGGAAGGCACTGGAAAGAGAAGGAAGACCATGAGTTAACGTATGACATGTCTGGAGCAAAGGGACAGGCAGCAAAGGGATAGACACTGGCTTGGTGTCAGCAAAAGCCAAGTAGGAATATGGGACTTTCATCCCAGACAGCTGGTATGAGCTACTCTTCCTGGCAGTATCAGTGGAGACCACATAGGAAGCCTGGACATCCATCCCTACCCAGCAGGAACTACCCCTCCCCCTCCCTGCTGGGGTAGTGTCCAAGGGGACCTCGTGCGGGGTCATTATTTTCATTGCCTGTATTCGTTACAAGCCCCACCATCACCGACCCAATGTCAGTGGAGAACAGGAGGGATCAAACTCCCATATTCATCCAGCAGTAATGAGAAGCCAATCGATACATGACGGAGATTAGAGTAATCCCACAACCACGTAAAAGCAGCCATGATACAAACACTTCAATGAGCAATTCTGAATATGCTTAAAAAACAAATGGGGGAAAAGGGGAATCCTCAGCAAAGAAATAAAAAGTCCCAGGAAAGAATTACAAGATACAAAGAATAAAATTAAAATGTTAAGATTAGAAAGTACAATAATCAAAATTTTAAAAAAGTTAATAAATGGCCTCAAATAGCAGAATGGAAGGGACAAAGGAAAGAACTGGCAAACTGGAAGACAAAACAAACAAGGGAACTTACTCAATGGGGCAACAGAGTGCAAACAGCCCAAAAACAAACTGAAGGGGGCCTCAGGGTCCCGTGAGACTATATAATAAAAGATCTAATATTCGTATCATCACAGCCCCAGAAGAGGAGGAGAAAACAGGCAGAACTGAAAAAGTGATCAAAGAAATAATGGCTGCTGTGGTTGGTCGGAGCCTCATCCCATGCACCAAGAGCTTGCAGGTTCAATTCCAGGGCAGGGCACACGCCTACACTGAGGGTTTGATCTCGGCTGGGGCATGTGTAGGAGGCGGCTGTTCGATGTGTTTCTCTCTCTCTCTCTCTCTTTCTTCCCCCTTCTCTCTCTCCCTTCCCCTCTCTCTAAAATCAATAAACATATCCTCATGTGAGGATATTTTTAAAGAAATAATGGCTGTAAAATCCCCAAATTTGGCAACAGATATAAACCTATGGATTCAAGCAGTTGAGCAAATCCCAATCAAGATAATTAAACTCCTGAAAAACAAAGAAAAGAATCTTGAAGGCAGCCCAAGAAAAATGACACCTTAACTATAGACCAGATAGAGATCAGAAGGAAGAAATAAACTGTGCCTATCTGCAGATGACATGTGGTTGGCATAGAACATCCCAAGGAATCTACAGAAACAAAAACAAACCAAAAAAGCCTAGTAAGTGAGTTCACCAAGGTCACAGGCGAGATAAACATAACGTACAAAAATCAAGTTTACTTCTATATACTAGCAAAGAACATATGGACAGTGAAATTTAAAATATAATTTCATTTACAATTGCCCCCAAATGAAATACTGATACATCTCAAATAAAACATGTACAGAACTTGAATACTAAACACTACACAATGCTTTGGAGAGAAATGAAAGATCTAAACAAATGAAGGGAGCACCGTGTCTGTAGATTGAAAGCCTCAAGGTTGTAAAGATGCTAATTCTCCCCAAATTGATAACAAGTATAATACGATTCCTATTAAAAACACCAGCAAGATTTTTTGTGGATGCAGTTAAGGTATGCTCAAATTTATATGACTGCAAAAGAACTAGGAGGGTTAAAACAAGTTTCAAAAAGGGAGGAATGAGTCTACCCAATTTCAAGACTTACTATTCAGCAATGTTAATCAGGACTGTGTGTTATTGCGGAGAGACAGATATATAGATCAATGGAACAGGACAGAGAACCCAGAAATGGACCTACACTGATATGGCCAACTGATTTTTGACAAAGGTGCAAAAGCAACTCAATGGAGGAAATACAGCCTTTTCAACAAATGGTGCTGGAGCATGCATAGGTAAAAAAGTGAGCCTGGAACTGAGCCTCACACCTTGCATAAAATGTAACTCAGACTGGATCACAGACCAAAATGTAAAACGTAAAACTATGAAAAAACTATCCCCTGGCCAGTGTGGCTCAGTTTGTTGGCCATCATTCCACAAACCGAAGGGTCACTGGTTCAATTCCTGGCTGGGGCACATGCCTGGGATGCAGTTCGGTCCTGGGTCAGAGTGCGTCCAGAAGGCAACCATTGATGTTTCTCTCCCCCTCTTTCTCCCTCCCATCCCCTGTCTCTAAAATCAAAAATAAAATTAAAAAAAATGTAAATATATTTTTTAAAAGTGAACAATCCGTTCAGAACAGCGACAAAGTCAGGAAAAAAACAGTTCACAGAAGATACATAGATAGCAAAAAAGCACATGAAAAGATAATCAACATCATTAGTCACTGGGAAAATGCAAATTGAAAACAATATGAGATACCATTATGTACACACCAAAATGGCTAAACTAAAAACTAACACCACAAATGTTGACAAGGATGTACAAAAACTATCATTCACTCATTGCCGGTGGAAATGTAAAATATAATAGCTTCTCTGAACATCTTTGGCATTTTCTCCCCCCAAAAAATTTGACATGGGATTACCTATCTTACAATGCAGCAAGTGCACTTATGGGCATTTGTCCCAGGAAATAAGGATTTACGGTCACACGAAAACCCACACAGATACTTATAGCAGCTTTATTTGTAATAGCCAAAATCTGGAAACGACCCAAGCTTCCTTCACTGGGTGAGTGTTTAAACAAACGGCGGTGCCTCCATACTATGGTACACTACTCAGCAAGAAAAGAAGGAACACACTTGAACACATGCAAAAACAAGAATTAATCTCTAGAAAATTGTGCTGAGTGAAAAAAACTCAATCCCAAAAGGTTGCATATTGTATGATTTCATTTATATACTATTCTTGAAATGTCAAAATTATAGAAATGGGAAAAATTAGTGGTTTCTAATTTGATAACAAAGTAGGGGTTAAGGGAAGAGTGGGGTCAGAAGGGAAGTGAGAGCAGCTATAAAAAGACAGCAGAGGAATCTTCGTGATGATAGAAGAGTTCTGTATCTTGACTATATCAAGGTCAAGTTCTGCTTGTAAAATTATACTGTAGTTTTGCAAGACGTTACCATTAGGGAAACCGGTTGAATGGAATATAGGATCTCTGTGTTATTTCCCGCAAATGCATGTAAATCTGAAATCATCTCCCCTCCACAAAGTCTCATTAAAAACAATTATGCGTGATCTCCAGAGTCATCCTAAGTCATAATCTTCACATTAAAGTTTAAGAAGCATCAGTCTACAAGATTCAACCAGAATATAAGGAGAAATACTTTTTCATGAGGAACAGCTGAAGGGAAGAGAACATTTCATCTTGGGAAATCTTGGAGAGGAAGATGATGAGTTTTCTTTTTCCAGAATATGAAGGGATTAAACAGGAGAAATTACCCTTGGTTCATGTGGCACTGAGAAACAGACAGGCTGTATACGGGAAAGGGCACGAGCTTCAGGACTGATCTGGCCTGAGCCTAAAACCAAACTCCACTATTTCCTATGTTAAGACTGCGCAAGTCGATTAACCCTCTGTTTCCTCGTCATTAAAACAAGGCTTATGATTTCCTCCTGAACCCATCAATCAGCATCTAAGCAGAGAAGAGAAACTGCTTCAAGTATTTGCAACAGAAGGAATGTAAGGCAGGGACCTGATTGCAGTGATAAAGATGGATGAAGGTGATAGAGAAGCTGAGATGTATAGATTGCTGCAATGACAACAAAGTCCAGAGTTTAAAGATCTCAACTTAGTATGAGTTTTAAAAGATGGAATTAGTGGGAGTGAGGTCATACAGGATGAGACCATGAGGATCTACCGGTTAGCAACAACAAGCAGCAGGCAGCTGAAGGAACAAAGAGAGGAGGCAGAGTTACCCAGGAGCCAGCATCACCAGGTAACGTGGTGGATGCAAACAGTGGGAGCTGGAACCATGGAGAGCAGTCACTACTGGCAGAGATGCTTGATGAAGAGAAAGAGGGAAGATGGACTCTGGCTTCCTCCTCTCCTCTACCCTCAACCTGCCACTGGTGTCTTCACTGGCCAAACCTAGCAGGAAGCCAGGGCACCCCAGAGCCTGAGAAAGGCAGCCTCCAGGTCAGCCCCTGCCCTCCAGGGTAGAGCAGGGGTAAGAGGCAAACAGACCCAGGGCTGGCATGCTCACAGCAGGGTTGTGAAGATGCAGAATAGGTAAGATGCCTAGCACTTACTTATTCTGCACTTATATAGTAGGTGCTCAATAAATGGTAATTCTAACTTTTATGGGCCAAAGTTATGTCATGGGCATTTTGAACCACATTTTCTCATTACTTTATGTCTAAATACATAGAAACACAAGCTGGGATATTTGGCTCATGCCACCAGGACTCTGCCAAGAATGCCCCCCCACCCCCCCACCCCCACCCCCCGCCACAAATGAGCAGCATATCTGAGAAATGTGAAAAGCAACCTGGTCCTAAAATTTCATTGTATAAAGCAAACGTTGAGTTTCCACAGCTGCTGGCTTCAGCCTACCCAGAGGAATAGTTTCAGTGAAATATTAAATCTCTGAGAAAGCTACTCTGGGGCAAGACTGCACAGTAATTCAAGCAGCATGTGCAAAATTTATTTAGTGTTGGCCAGGAATGGTTTTAATTATGTGAAGTCTTCAGAATTAGAAGAAAGTGGCTGAAGATGTTCGACTAAATCACAAAGGCTCTGGATGCTCCCAGCTCTCTCCCCAGTTTCCGTTTATTTCTGCAGTCCCTAAACCACAAACACAAAGGAAGCTCCCTTGGAGTCGGATGATGGCACTGTGAGAACCACAGTGCAACCAGGAACAAAAACAACCAGGACGGAAACATCAGCACCACAGTCCAAAGACCTCCAGTGTAGTGTGAAGGCCACACGTCCGGTGTGGAAGAACAATCAGGGTAGGGACAGAAGGAGGGGTAAGAATCCAAAGGAATATCAAAACCTGAACGGCAAGATGCAAGATGCTTTCATCAAAGGTCACAGGTGAGTGCAAGGTGCAGTGTTTACTGTGCATCTATGGGACACCTCACATTTCCTTGGGGGTTACTGGTGAGGTGTTGGTGTTGGACTTGAAGTAGGCACCTGGGAGTGAGGAGAAGGCCAGGGCCCATCCCTGAGGATGATACAGGCACTGCAAACTGGGCCTTGAAGACAAGAGCTGAGCCAACCCTGTGGGTCTTAAAATGATCAATGAATAGAAGCCATAATGTCTCCCCCAGGTTGGTGGAACAGACAGAAAACCCAGGAAGTCATAGACTAGCTTTCAACCTCTGGATTTGGTCCATGGGTAGCAGAGCCCTGGCATCAGCCTGGGGGCAGGAGTTTCTGTCCCAGGAAGGCCTCTATGAGTAAGAACATTAGAAAGGAAATATGAATTTGAAAAGGAAACAAGCAAAGGCTGGTCCTGTGAGCAAAGCACAAGATTGGAGATGGACAACAAGGTTCTCATGACTAGCCTTAGGGTGCCCCATCTGGACCAAAGCCCTGATAACTATGTCCAGAGGGTCAGGGCTCAAGGATTTACTGCTTCAAGTCAGATAAACCTGAGCAATAAGGTAGGGCCGGTCCTAGCTGGAAGGAGTAGAACAGGGAGCCATACCATCCTGACCTGAAAGGGGAGTCCAGAACACTGAGGTTGGACGAGGGGAGAATGGAAGACTCTACCTGGATTTCCCAAAGTTCTCTCCAGCCAGAAGTGTCCGAAATTCATTCCCCCCACCAAGCCACTTCCTCTTTTCTCTAAGTGTCCATGATATCCTGAGCTTCCCAATCACTCAGGCTCAAACATGGGGGGTCATCACAAAGTCTTCCTCCCTCTTGTCCTGAAAATTCTATCTCATGTCTATTCAAACTCTCCATTGCCACTACCATCCACCTAACTCAGGAGTTCCTTCCTGTTCTTCCCCTCCCACCCCAATATCACATGCTGGTGCCAAATGGAGCTTTCAGACACAGTGTCCTAATAACGCTACTGCTCTCTTCTAATATTGTCACCTACAGAGTAAAATTCAAATGTGAGCCTGCAGATCAAGACTTTTCATGGGTCTCCTCAACCTTTCCAGCACAGCCCAAAGTCCAGGCAAATGACGCCACTCTCTTCTCCATACAGTTTCCACCTGGTTCTACCTCTGGGATTTTCTCTGCCAAATGTACTTCCCTACATGATTGCATTTCTGGGTCCCACCCATCCTTCAAGATCCATGTCACGTCCCACATAACTGCTCCCTCCTCCAGACTCTCGTAATCCCGATTATTTTCCCTCAATATTTTTCAGACAGTAAGAGCACATGCTCTTTATATATTTGTATTAGTCTATAAGCTCTTTGGGAATAAGGGCCTTATATCATGATTCTTCTTCGTAGAGAAGACACAGGCAGACCCACGAACACTGAGTTTGGCAAGCTTATTAGAAATGTAGCATGGTGGGAACAGAGAGGTGGCCAAACCAGGAAACAGATCAGTTGACTGACTAGGGCAAGGGCTGTGCCCCAGCAAAGTCCCCATGTTCAAGTCTCAGCTGGTCTAATTCACTGGGTGCTTGAGTAACACTTGACCTCCACATGCCTGAAGTCAACCCAGCTGGAAGGCATTAGGAAGAAAATAGGATGTGGACTGAGAACCAACACCTGCTTCCAGGATGAAGCTTGTCCCACCCTTTACCCCCATATGCCAAAAGACTAAGAGCTACAATCTTGGGGCTGATTTCTTTTACATGTATAAAAGTATGAAGTATATATAACTTCATATATACTTCAAGTATATATTTTCATACTTCATACCTCATACCTCTGAAGTATGAAAATAAATGAGGTAACCCTGACAGAACACCAAAGATAAAGGAAAAGGCCCATGCTGGGCCTTGGAGAAAACCAGCCTGCCGCGGTCAGCTGGAGAAGGAAGAAATTGTCATGGAGACCGGCAGGAAGTGGTCAGACAGAATGACAGCCTTCATACCACCCTGGGCATGAAAAGAATTTCAGCCCTGTTTGTCACACCAACATGTGCTTGAATAATTCTGACCAAATCCTATGTGGCTTTCTCCCTAGAATTGCAAGTAGGACAGGACATGCTGGTAGACTTGAGGACCCTTAACCAAGGCCATTAAAAAGATGATTCACTTGCCATTTTCTTCCTAACCAGTATTTAAGCAAAGGCTTCAGCCTACCACCAGGGAGGCCTCCCAAGTCCAGCATATCTAAGGCATCTGCAAATGTATGCTCACAGAAATAATGCCCAACTGAGGAACATGCACATGGGAACAAAATGCATTCCAGGCCATCAGACGCTTTTTTGTTTGGGCCTTCAAGTCCCAGGCTGACTTCTAAGTCTATTACAATTATAAAAACCAGAGCATAAGCACAGGGCCCCTGAGGAAGTCAGAAGGGTGGATCAAAACCCCTGAATTTAGGGAGTCTCAAAGCCCAGGGAAGTCCCTAATGGAGCCAGAAGAAAGGGAAATTCTGGGTAGCAGGGTACCACCCCTCCTTGGTGGGACCTGTGTGGATCCTTGGGGAGGTGGGAAGCTTCTTCTACCTGAGACCTTCCTGATGGCTCCTCACCAGAGGGAGCTAGTCCCACAGTCACACAGGATCAGCTCTATGCCAGTTCTATTCAATTCACACACAAACTCCTGAGCACCTGGGACGTGAAAGCCTGAGCTGGACAGACATTTCTCTGGTCCTACCAGGGAGGCCCGTCAAGCCAGCTCTGCAGCTTCCCTGGAACCACAATTGCCGTATACCTTACTCCAACACAACAGAGTTCAACCTATTTGTTTCAAGGGGTCTATAAATGTCAGATTTAAATAACATTAAAAAATTGTTTAAAACTGTAGACAGACACACTGAAGTGTGTGATATGTCAAATGTGAACAATCACAGGCCCCATCAACTACAGGTTAATATACTCACACCTACTTCAAAACGAAACAAAGGTTCTCTTGCCAAAGCCATGAATATGTTTGCACACATGTAGGTATAGCATTAATTAGGAAAGCTGTAGTTCCAAAAACGTCTTTTAACAATTCAGATCCATACAAGTCTTCTCATGCTGTGAAACTGCAGGACCAAGTACACTCCCGCCACCCTGGCTCACATGTGCCACGTTCAACTGAATGCCAGGCAAGGCTCAGGAATACCTGTGCCTGTGTAAAGATATAATAATAAAATGCATGGTAATAAATGACCACATAATATGTGGCACAATGACTGAGTATTATTGGTAGCTTTTGTGCCTATTTTACCCTTAGTGCTTGGCTACACTCCCTGCATCGTGCCCCCAGCCTCTCCTTTCCCTGCTCTGCACTTTGCTCGTTCACTTATTAGTTCATCAAACAATGAGAGTTGAGTTTAAAATTCCAAACAAGACCCACTCAGGAATGCAGGGCCCTGCTGTTACCATCCCTCCCATAGTCCATAAAGCGTTATGATGAGTTTCCACTCGACATGTCCACAATTTTCACTGTGTTAAAGGTTTTAAGTGATTACTAGAGAGAAACAGGCACTAAAGTTTCTGAAAATAATTTCAATAACATAATTAACAACTCATAATGGCAAGAATATTTTTGGGAAGCATTTTCTGTCAAACAAAGCTATACCTTGGCTGAAGAACCTGTTCATGCAATCCTTTTAATTAGATGCTTTATAATTAATGAGTGCAAAGAGTTTTATAGTGTTAGTGAGTCCACTTTAACCACAGTTTGCTATATTCCTCTTTCAAGTTTTTGGGTCAGTTTAGTCCGAGGACCCTGAAGCTGCCAGGCACCCTGTTTAACAGTGCTGTCACATCCGATGGCTAGCTGTCACAGTTTTCTCAAGGCTGTCCAGCTAATATACAGAATACAGGGATGCATTAAGAGTGAGGATGCTATGAGGCTTCAACTGTCACCCCAAACCCTCAATTTCAAATTCTCATGTTCATCAAAACAATCACATTGTTTTCACTAGCTGTATGTTATAAATTAGAATTATCAAATAATATAGTATATACAAAAATATTTGTTTCTTTTGTTTTACTTATTGATATTTCATACAACATTTCATTTGAAGAGTTTTAATGCTACAAAATTGAAAATCACTGTGTTTTTCAATACCCAGGAGAAATGCAAGGATAAAAAAACATCTTTTTGCCCTGGCCAGGTGGCTCAGTTGGGTGAATTGTCACCCTGTACACCAAAATGTTGCAGGTTCAATTCCCGTTCAGGGTACATGCCTGGGTTGAGGGTTTGATCCCCAGTTGGGGCACATGTGGGAGGCATCCGATTGATGTTTTTCTCTCACATCGGTGTCTCTTTCTCTCTCTCTTTCTCTCCTTCCCTCTCTTAAAATCAATAAACATATCCTCAGGTGAGGATTAAAAGAAGAAGAAGGAAGAAATATCTTTTTGGTTAGAAAGGAAGAAACTAGATGTGTGTTACTGTGTTTCACACATAGCCCCGGGTAGAAACTCAAAAAAAAATATGCTTGTTGAATTAATCAGTGGTGAAACAGATATAGTGGCCCTCGCTCATGGAATTGGGAGGGAGGAAGCTTTGGAAATGTAGAAACAGAGAATGCCATAGAGGAAGTTCTGCTTTTCCTATGAGAACCATCTTCTCACAAGTAAGTAGGCAGGGATCTCACTGTGTGAAGTGGGGCGGACCAAAGAGGTGACAGCCAGTGGTAACCACACATGGGCCCTGACCATCAGGCCAGCAGAACTGAGGTGTCGGCATGACAGAGAGACTGTTGTGAGCAGCGAGGTCTCTGGATTTGTGGTAGAGAAAACGTGGTAACCAGACACACGGTTTTGAGGGAAAGAAGGCTAGGAAAAGTGAAGCCTGCAGAGCAGAAGCAGAGCACTGACTAGGAATCACTCATTTACTCATTTGCCGATTCAGCACCATTAACACAGGCATACTGGAGTTATGAAGATAAACAAGCCTTGGTCAGTGTCTCTTTGGGGGAGGGGAGCATAGGGGAGCTAGGAGAAGGTTGGGTAGGAAGCATAGACAGCTTCCTGGAAGAGGCAGCCCCAGGCATGAGTCTCTAAGAAGAAATAGGAGTTAATCAAGTTAATCAAATAGATAATAACTGAGGATAGTGAGGGGAACACATTGTAACACAGAGAGCATTCGTGCAGAAAGACAAGATTTGAGACAGAAAACTGTATAGCTGGGAAACAGCAAGTAGATCAAAAATGGGTAGAGCACAAGGTGAAAGGGAAGGGGTGGCAAGAGATGAAGCTGCTGAAGGGGCCTGGTGCGCTCTGCTAGCCTGACCTCTCTCCTGTCAGCACGAGGGAGCCAAGGGAGGCACTATGCTGAGGACAGCACAGTAAAAACCTGCACACACTCCCCTGTCCATTGTTTCACACTGTGTGCTTGTACAGCTTCCCACGAGAACTCCGAGAGCAGGAACTGTCTTTTTCACTGTTTTCATCTTTATATCCTCAGAGCTCAGTGTACGCCTGGAAATAGGAACTCAGCACGTATTGTTACATGAACCAATGAGTGAATGAGCCAAGTGCAAAGTAGGGAAAGGAGAGGCTGGGGGCACAATGCAGGGAGTGTGCCTAGAGAACGCTGGCAAATGCAAAGGCTGAGCAGTTAGGACAGGAAACCCTCTGAAATATGATAAACTATGAGCAAATAGAGACAGAATCCTCCTGTCCTAAGAATCATATGGAGGAAATGGACAGAAAAAATGACCACAGATGAAAATACTTTGAAGTGGGATCTGGACTGAGCCCAACTTAGTCACCTCAGTCTGAGAAAACAGTCTGAATTCTTCATGGGAAAAGAGCTGTGTTATGGGTTGAATTATGTCCCTCAAAAAAGATACACAACAGTCCTAACCCCCAGCACCTCAGAATGTGTGACCTTATTTGGAAATAAGGTCTTTTCAGATTTAGCAAAGTTAAGGTGAGGTCAGTACAGTGGGCCCTCATCCAATGTGACCGGTGTCCTTATTAAAAGGGGAAATTTGGACACAGACACACACTGAGGGGAAACTTTGTGAAAAGCCACCTCTGTGCAAAATGCCGAAGGCCACCAGAAGCCAGAGGAGAACAATTATGGCAGACACATTCACCTCCCCAGCAGGCGCCCCCCCTTCCTCGGTGCTGGACGAGCGCCACTTCTGCTGCCTGTGCATCCTCCCTGGCCCAGGGCGCGGGTCATGCAATTGATTCACATCAATCACGGAGGGCTCTTTGCCATTCTGTTCATCATGTGACCCAATCCTGGCCAATAGGTCTCACTAAAAGGACCTCTGTATCCATGATATAATTCAGTTGTTCTTGAATATTCTTTAATAAAAAATTTTTAAAAGATTTTATTTATTTACTTTTAGAGAAAAGGGAAGGGAGGGAAAAAGACTGGGAGAGAAACATCGATGGGTTGCCTTTCACATACCCCCAACTGGGGACCTGCAGGTCTACAACTCAGGCATGTGCCCTAACCAAGAACCGAACTGGTGACCTTTCAGTTTGCAGGACAATGCCCAACCCACCGAGCCACACAAGTCAGGGCTCCTCTTGAATATTTCTATATCTTTAAAGTCCTGTTGAAAATACTCAGCATAGAGGCAGTCTCTATTTGAACCTGGACAGACAATAAATTAATGATCAGTAGGGTTACTAGACAACCTGATAGAGCATGGTAACTGAACTGATTTCCTTGACACATTAGATTTGTTCTTTCAGACGTTAACCTTGACCTCCAGGGTTTAAACCTACACATTTTCCCATATCTGATATTATTACCTCAATTTGACAAATATCTCCTGTGCTTCTGTATTAGTCACTGAATAAGGTGATATTCTAATCTAGGTATTGTACTTAAATCCAGGGACTTCCTAACCAGTAACCTAATACCACACTGTCTTCATGTTGTAACATGAATGCAATCATCTAGTTAGAGCTCTAAGTCCAGGGCTGAGTTTGGCTGCATGTCCTTCCTCAAACACAGAATAATTCACACCTAACAGTTTTTGCAGCTAAAACCCAGGTTCAGTTCTTACTAAGCCTTCGACGTGTTGAGAACTTTAAAAAGTTAGATGGGTCTGAACAGGGAGAGGGAAGGTAGAGGCAGGAGGTGCACAGGCGAGGAAGGGAGAAGACCACATTTTAGAAATGGCACAGGCTTTGCCACCAGATCCCCCTCTATCTCAATTCCACTGTTTATCAGCTATGTGACTTTGGGCAAGTGACTTACAATTTCTAAACATCAGTTTGCAAAATAGCAAATGCAACTTAATATCCTTAAGAATTCTGCTTAACAATGAGGCAATCTATGTAATGTACCCAGTGTGGCACCTTGTGACCAGCAGGTAACCTCCCGGGTTGTGCGTGTGGTTCTGAGTCACACCTCCAGAACAGCCACAGTTTTTCCCACTGATAATGCTCAGTCCACTAAGCATTAAAGAAACCACCAGACATGTGCTCATTAAACTGGTCATGTAGCCTATCATTTTAATGTTGAAGCATATCACAAACCATTTCTCCCCATGGTCTCTCCCTTAGTTCCCCTGAATTAAAGCAATGTCTCCTAA
The DNA here is from genome assembly GCF_022682495.2 of Desmodus rotundus. Lineage (NCBI taxonomy): Eukaryota > Metazoa > Chordata > Mammalia > Chiroptera > Phyllostomidae > Desmodus > Desmodus rotundus. The sequence continues at coordinate 115,287,118 of NC_071391.1, read as the reverse complement.
CTGGTCTCCCAACCTCCATTCTCTCCCCATCTTCCAATCCAACCTCCACGGAGCCACCAGAATTAGCGTTCTTTTTTTTTTTTTTTTTTTACATTTTATTTATTTATTTTTAAAGAGAGGGGATGGGAGAAAAAGAGGGAGAGAAACATGGACGTAGGAGAGAAATATCAGCTGGTTGCCTCTCACACACCCGGCCTGCAACCCAGGCATGTGCCCTGACTGGGAATTGTACCAGTGACCTGTCAGTTTGCAGGATGAAGCCCAATCCACTGAGCCACGCCAGTCAGGGTCACCGGCATTTGCAATCTTGAGCAGGGCCTGATAAACTACAGCTCACAGGTAAATCCAGCCCATATCCTGTTTCTTGTGTGTAAAGTTTTACTGGAACAAAGGCACAATGACTCATTTTCATACTGTCCGTGGCTGCTCTTGCACCACAGTGGAAGAACTGAGTAGCTGTGACACAGCCAGGAAAGCTTAAAATATTCACGACCTGTCCTGGCCAGGGTGGCTCAGTTGGTTGGAGTGTCATCCCATACACCAAAAGGTTGTGTGTAGGGAACCGATCCACTTGGCGTGGCGAACGTAGCCCAGCCCTATCAGAAAACTGACAGGTGCCAGTCGGCACACAGGAAGCCAAACCCAAGGATCGGCTTTCCCATGGGAAACCAGGTCTGCATTGTACCTAGGCTGCTTTGAGGCTTGCTCTTGCTAAAATTCCCTCACCCTGAATGAAGCAGCAAATATTTACTGCATATCTTTAAAGTAACTTCCTGAAGTCTGTGCTAATTCTCCCAAGGATGGAGTGTAACCAGACAAACCACTCTTATCGTTTTCTTGCATTTGCAACATTTTTCCTTGTTAATCTGTAAGAAGTAATCAGTAACATCCTTTCCTTTGTTACCTGTAAAAAGTAATCACCTAAAGCAAACCTGAGTATAATGAATGAGAACCTTCTTTGATGTATGCTATTAGAAAGCCAATAAAAGCCTGTCCAGGCAAGGGTCGGGGTGTTCTCCCTCTCAGAGAGTGGCCATGCTGTCCCTTTTTCTCCACAGGACTTCTGTAGTCCATGTGAATTTGTTCATTGCAGCCACAACACCACGGACCCCGCTGGACGGAGTCCACATTGGTTAGGGATTAGATTCCCAGTCAGGGCAAGAACCGAGGTTGTGGGTTTGATCCCCAGATGGGGTGCATATGGGAGGCAACTAACCAGTCAACACTTCTCTCACATCGATGTTTCTCTCCCTCTCTCCCTTCCTCTCTCTCTAATATCAACAAAAGTTCTTAAAAATTTTTTTTAAATAAAAATAAAAAATATTTATCACCTAGTCCTTCACAGATAAAGTTTGCTGGCCTCCTGGTAACTTGTTCTAGAACCCTCCCCTTGGTGGCTCATCACCCTCTCCAGTGACCTGCCTCTAAGATAAAGTCTAAGCTGTGTGCCCTCGCCCTCGCCTAGCTTTCCTGAGTCACCTCTCACTACCCCCTACCTGCCGCCTAAACTCCATCTTCATCGAGTGAGTGTCCTCTAGACACACCAGGTTCCCTTCACCTAGAATACTAGCACCCCTTTCCACACAGAAAACTTCTCCCTGTTGTTGAAGATTCTTCTTTAATATCCCTTCCTTTAGGAAACCTTCCAAAACTCCCCCCCCCCCGACCCCCGCCCCAGCCCTATCCTAGGGTCAGGAACTCCCTCCTTAGAAGCAACATCCCACCAATAAATGGCATGTCATAAACAGTAGATAGGAGTCTACCTATCTGTCTCCCCCAGTAGACACCCTTATTCTAACCTGTTCTTTCCCACTCCCTCCCGGAGCACCTGTTCTTTCCCAGCATCGTACCTGCCACAGTTTGTAGTCGTGTATTTCTTTGTGTATTTATTTCTTTGCTGCCTTTCCCTAACAACTGTGAACTGCAAGAAGGCAGGAACTAAGACTGCTGGATCCATCACCACATTACCATCGCCTGGTCTAGAGCCAGCCACATAGTAGATGCTCGATTTGTTCAATGAATAAATGATTGCATAAATGAAAAAAGGAGATTTTATGAATGAATCAAATACAAATGAAAGAAACTAAGGTACCAAAACTCTTATTTTCTGCACATGCTGAATTCTGCCTCTCAGACTTTCTTGCAGCCCCACGGTCCAGAAAGTTGGATGGGCAGCACTGATAACTCTGGAGCACGTATACAGCCCTAGTCATTCTTGAAATCAATGTGGAATGTTTTCATAGCCCTTTCCCATGACAGCAAATTCAGACCCCATGGAACTGGAATAAAGCCACATGTAGGATTATATGATTGAATCCATGTTTGCACTGAACCATATAGTATCCCAGACATGCCCTCCTGGAGGACATCCTCCACTCCTTATTTACTGAGTAAAGGTGGGCAAGATTCCCGCAGCTTCATCCTTCTGTCCCTAAAGAGAGCGTCCTATCTGTCCATCACACCCACACTCAGCCAAAGGCACTGCTCACATCCAGGTGAGAGACCCTGGCAAGATGGGGTGGGGACAGGTTAAGGAGGAATGATCCTCCCCTGGTTCTCACAGTGTCTAGTCCCAAGGGAAACTTCAAGCTTGAATGTAACCCTTGAAAGATATACTATTCACTTTTTCTAATATTCAAAGCTCAATATCACGCAAATAATTCATCTGAGTTGCTGCTTCTTATTTTATACACACACACACACACACACCTCCCAAGGCCATTTCCTATGTGGCCTTTCTGATTCTTCAGGACAGATCCATCCACAAAGGCCCTCTGTGGAGATGTGTCTATTTCATGAGACGTTGCCAGGAAGAGCAAAGATGCATTTTCAACCAAAGCAAGTTTATGAAGTTGGCAGCCCTGAGCCCTAGGGACGGCAGCACTATGAACCAAGGCAAAGCTGATTTTCTTGTTTAGGTCAAATATTAACCCTCTATGGTATCTGCCTCTGGTCTGAACTACAAAGGAGTTTTATGTATTAAACACAGAGGTTGCCTTTGGCTCTAAATAAATACATCTCCTCAGATCCTACTGAGCCTGTGTCCTTTAAGCCTGGTAACAAAGCATTAACAAGGAAATGTCCGTCTTTTCCATTATTAAGAATGAAAATGGCAGCAGCCAAATCATCTAGGCTTCTAGGGTCTTACTAAGCACAGAGTTGTCACCCAGCACACCTCCTTATAATGTGTCTCCCATTTCCTGTAAGATCCAAGCAACTGTCTCCTTCTACAGACTTACCTTCTGCCCAATCACCTTTCCCTCTGCTCAGGGGATCTGCTGTCTTAGGTTCAGTTCAAAGACAGTGTCCTGTCCCCTCCCCTCCCCCACCCACCCCAAACCCAACCCCCATTACGCTGTGTCCCTTCCTCTCCCCTCAAGGCTTTGTGCCACCTATTCCCCTTACCACCCTGATGTCTACAGAGCACACTGGGCCCTCTCAGAGAATATTTCAAAGACAAATTCAGAGGAGGATGTACTGCACATGACTTTGGTATGGTCTGGACTTCACAACACGTAACGATTCACAATTGGGTATTGCAAAAGAAATTTTTTCTACCCTACCTGATAAAAGCTGAAAGTCCCAAACACCTATCAGGGACTTCTAAGTGACTTCTAACCATAATAAGGAAGTTGTCCAGAACATTCGGAGAAAAATTTCAGATCTGTGTGGAAGAGGAAAGTCAGCACAGAGGTGCCTTCCCAGTGCACACAGATCTTTGTGGCCACTTCGTGGGGCCTCCTCTGGCTCTGTCTCTCCCCATTTTTATATTAACAGGTTTTTCCATCTCCCAAACAATCCCTCTACCTAACAACTCTGGTTACCACCTTCTCTTCCTGATACTCTCATAGCCTAGCTTCTGGAAGGAATTGCCTATGCTTGGTGTCTCCGCTTCCTCACCCCACATTTGTTCCTCAGCCAACCTCGTCTTTCAAACTCCACTAAGTCACCAATAGCCTCCTAATTCCCAAATCTAAGGATATTGTATTTCTTTTCTTAGTCATTTCCACATCACTTAATGCTATTGATTCCCCCTCCTGGAAACTCTTCCCCCTCGTTCCAGTCTCCCATCTCTTACTACCTTCTCTGCCCAGCCTCCCCCTCCACTGCCTTCACTAGGTCCTCTCCTTCCCCACATCAGAGGTCAGCGTTGTGACCCAGGCCCCCCACTTGCACAGGCAGTCTGGCACAGACCTTGACAGCGCAGGCCCTGGATCCTGGCTGCCTGGGCTAAAACCCCAGGTCCATCACTTGTATCTGTCTGTATGGCCTTGGGCAATTACTATCCCCGTGCCTCAGTCTATTCATTTGAAAAACAGGTATAATTATAGTGTTTCCTAGCAAAGGTTATTAAGAGGATTAATCCACATAAAGTATTTACAGCACACAGTACACATTCAATCAACAGTAGCCATTATGATTCCTTTTCCCATACTCTACACTCTCCTTGAGCAACCGAGTCACGCCATGACTTCATTACTTTAGTCAGAAGTTTACACGTGCATCTTCTTTAACACCTCTCTCCATAATGTCAACCTACAAAACCATGTGCCCACTAGACGTGTCTCCCTGGCCATCACGGAGATGCTTCATTCAGTGTGTCTGACCATGAGCTCATCTTTTCCTGCAAATGCTGCTCTTCCTCCTTTTCCTCCGCTATCTCTCCTAATGAATAGCCCTACTATGCTGCCTCTTTGTTGCCCAGGCCAAAATCCCAGAGTCATCCTAGACTCCTGCCCATCCCTTACTCCCCCACTTGATCAACTTTATTGTGTCAACTTTATTGCCAAAGTATTTCCTGAGTCAGTGCCCTATCTTCCACCTTTATTACCAGTGTCTTAGATAGAACCTCACTATCTTTCACCTGGATGATAATAAGCAACCATAATATTATACAATATTATTGGCGCCCTGGCTGGGTGGCTCACTTGGTTGGAGCATTGTCTCATATACCAAGAGGTTGCAGGTTCGATCCCTGGTTGGGGTTCATGTGGGAGGCAACCGATAGATGTTTCTCTTTCATGTCAGTGTTTCTCTGTCTCTCTCTCTCTCTCCCCCTTCCTCCCTCTCTAAAATCAATGAACATATCCTTGGGTGAAGATTAAATAATAATAATAATATTAATAATACTAACAATAATAGCCACTATTTTCACATGCCGATTAGGGATCAATCAGTGTAGTAGAGACTTCACATACTTCATCATACAGAACCCTGACCACTGTCCATACCATCCACGTGGCAGGAAGTAGAGTCCCTGTTTTCAGGTGAGAAGACAGGCTCAGAGACGTTTAATTAACAGCCTAAGTTACACAAAGACATTGTGGGGCTGGGATGTGGACTGGTGTTCGTCTGACTTCAAATCAGCTTTCCCACCCTATTACATGCAATGGTGTCCTAACTGGCCTTCCTGCCACCAGTCTTATTCCTCTTCAATATCCACTCTATTGCCAGAGAGGTCTATTTTCACAATGAAACTCTGACTTAGTGTCTCTTCTGTGTGAAATCCTGCCATAGCTCCCCAGTGCAGAATAAAATACACACTCTTCAGCAAGGTTCTCCCTGATGTGATTACTTTGTCCATTTAGAGACCTGCCTCCCTCCCTCACTTCTTTGGAGCCCTCCAGGCCTGCTCACCCAGCCATGCTGTCCTTCTTGCTGGTCCCTCTGCCTGGGATGCCCTTCTTCTCTCACCAGCCTGGATGCCCCCATCTTGGCCTCCTAGATGCACGTCCTCTTGGACCCACCCGCTGCCAAGCTGAGTTCAGTTAGTGTCCCTCACCTGGATGCCCACAGCACTCTGCGATGGCCTCTAGCGCAGCATTTTGGAGTGGGGCAACATGCACTACCAAGCACCTACTATGCTCCAGGGTTTCCAGTAGGCTCCAGTATTTGAGAATCAATAAGACACATGTCCAGCTTTCAGAGAACTCACTTTAATGAGAGAGATGGACAGTAAAATGCTGCGTTGCTACCTCTGATTCACCTGTCTCCACACCGGATTGCTAAAGTTCCCGGGAAGGAAGAGTATCTTGTTCATCTTTGTGTCCCCAAGGCCTGGAACTGGGCTCCGCACACAGGGGTGTCAGTAAACACTGACGGCTTGAGCTGAGTGGACACACAAGGCCACCCATAGGGATACTCCAATTTCATGTGTCTTTTCCAGACTCTAAATGTCCAAGTCATCGTCTTCTGCACTGCGCTGCTTTGACATGAAGCAGGCTCTAACACTGGAGAATTTCCAGGCCAGCCATCCTGCCCATGTAACTCACCTGCTGAGAGACGAAGGGACCGGGTCCTTGCAGCAGGTACATGGCTATGCTGACACCCCTTCCAGGGCTCACCCTACCCACCCCCAGGTTTACCGGCACATCTCACTGCAGGAAAGAAGGGAGCTGCTGTCCGAGGCTGCTCAGCCCTGTGGCACACAGAACAGGAGCTTCAAGAAGGTACTACACGTGTCTTCCAGTAACAGCCCTTCCCGCCCCCTCCCACGCATGGCTGGCTGTGGCCTGTCTTGTCCTAACAAGACGAGCCAGTGAAAGGACAAGCGTGTCCGTGTTTGTGTCCGTGCCCAGGGCAAGATGGCTCAGGCAGGCCTTTGATCGGGGTCTGTGAGCAGAAACAAGATCCCCTGAAATCTGTTCCCTGCAGCGGCTGCCTGTCTGAGTAAAACAGGCAGGAGGGCACAGGGCAAAGGGGAGAGGCTTAAATTACAGCAGGTGTTCTGTAAAAAGCCTTCTTTTTCTCACAAGTTTATGGTGACTTCTCCACTAAGCGGCATTTCCGCCTTCTCTCACAGTGGAGGACAAAGTGCAAGCTGCCCAGGTGATCAAAGAGGGGCAAGAGGAGACAGGGAGAGGTGCTGAACCCCAGGGCAGGGTCTCAGACGTCAGGCAGGGGAGAGGGAAAGAGGGGAAACCAGGAGGAAATGGCTGTTCTTTCCCTGGCCTCAGCAGCCCACCCACCTGCACTTTCCCTCCTGAAAATTTCCTTTTCTAAAAGCACCTTCGATGGTAATATGACCATCCTGAGGCTGTCTGGGGCAATGGTGGAGGGCTTGGAGTCCAGTGGCCTGAATCTGATCCCAGGTCCTCCTTCTAGCTGTGGGTGGGACCCTTTCTCCTCCTCTGGTATCAACCTCGGAGGGTGGCTGTGGGCATCAATGCAAAATAGGCATATAAAGCCCTTTAATGGGGCCTGACACCCACCCCAGGAGTCACTACTACAGTGGAACACTGGGAAACACCTAGGTTCTCAGCTTTCAAAGCCTACCTAGGGACCACGTTCCCTGGAGGGAGGATGTTCAGAACAGACCACCCTCCCCTGTTTCTGTTCCTGACTCCTGTGTGGACTGGGTCTTCCCCTGCACCCGTGTCTTCTCTGTCAGGGCACTAGTCCACTGTGCTGTGTTGGTCTGTTTTCTTGTCTATCTCCCCATTCAGGCCACGGGCACCTTGAGCGGAGATAGAATGTGACTTTCATGCTAGAGCATTCATTCACTCATTTGTCACTCATTAAGTACCTCCAAGGTACCAAGAGGTCACTAGGTGGTGAGTAAATGATTAAAGTCTGGGACATCCTACAGAAACACCTACATAGATCACCCAATCAATAAGCATATGTACCCATCACCTGTGGTGAAATCTATGCAAAGGCTTTGGGGTCGAAGAGAAGAACTGCAAACGTGACTCAATTTCCAGGAAATGTGTCCATTCTGACAGTTGATCTGCTGGGTCCCCTGCTGAGTTTATTTAAGACAGATCTGATCGGTATCTATCTGTGTGTGTGTCGTCTCTCTCTCTGTCTCTGCGTCTCTCTCCCTGTCTGTCTCTTTCTCTGTCTCTCTCTCTCTCTCTTCCTCCTTCTAAGTTATGAAAAACTTATCAATTACATAGTAATTCATCCAGACTTTTGGATGCTCTAAAGGTAATGTTCAAAACTCCAGACTCAGAAGGGGCCGTCACAGTCCATCAGCCACAGCCTTGAAAAGAAAACAAAAAACGATGCCCAACCATGGGGCACAGCTTTGTTTGTGATTGTGCTTTCTTTGCTTACTAGAGACACTGTCTCTCCTCTGGGCTCTGGTCCCACTGTCCCAGGAGGAAAGAGGCAGGCCAGCAGAGACAGGAGGCGGGGCCTCCATTCAAAGAGCTCAGCACACCTGGGCTTTGAAGGTCACCCCATTGTCTCCCAACGGCAGGAACAGGCTCCTGGACTGCTGAAAGTCAAAGCCACTTCCCAGTCCCATCTCCAGCTCTCCAGTCCCAACATTATTGCGACGTCCGCCAGGCCCTTTCTTGGTTCTGCACCACGCACATTCCTATCTGCAACAGCCATCGTCACCAGTCCCCCAAACCCAGCAAGCTCCTACATGAAGACCCGGGCCAACCATCCTCTGCTCTCAGAAGACTTTGCTAACTCCTCTAGCAGAGACAGTGGCTGGTTCCTCTGAGCTGCCGGTTCTCTGCTCAGATCTGTCTGGTACCATTTAACACACTTTGATGACCTATCATGTGTCCATCACAAGTCATGGACTGTGACCCTGATGATAAGGACCATGTCTTCTTCATGTTTGTGTCTCTGGCATCCAGCACAGAGCTACGCATCCCACATGTATTCCAAGCACAGCCTAACACCTCAAGATCCCATCACCACTCTAGTCGAGTCTGGTCTAGACCAAACACCCCTGACAGCACCAAACAGGATTCCACATAGAGTCAAACAGGGTATGTTTCATGGGGAACACAGCTCACAGACACAGGGTGAGATGTCTCTCCCTAGAACCAGACACACAAGCAGAAACCAGCTTAATTAAGAATCTGGTCAGTTCACAGGTGCTTCCCAAGACAGCAGTCAACAAAGTGTGACATCAGAGGTCTGAACACCTGGCGCCGGGCCTGACATTCCCTGCTGGGCTAGTTTCTCTTCTGGACCAGGCTATGAAAGCCTCAGTGAAAATGCAACTGATGCCCAGGGATCTGGGGACTGACTTTTACTCCAGGCATTGGGACCCCAGGGCACTCTGTTTCTCAGATTAGGCAGCTGGTGGGTGATGCAGGAGACCCAGGGTAATGCCTACAGGCAGAGAGAGTCTGGGTCTAAGGGTCTCTGATGTGCTGATGGGCAGGGAAGCTCTCACCCTGTCCACCCTCAAAAGCAGCCTTCCTGGAGTATTTCTGCAGCCCCTAACAAAGCCATAAGGCCTTGCACACACCAGGTAACTTTGTCCCACTGAAGGTATGGGGGGCACTCTGCCAAAATAAGCCAGTTCAGGGGATTGCAGATGTGGAGGAAGCCAGAGTACACAAATGTGCAGGGATCTGTGTAAGGCAATCTGGTCTACCAAGTAAGTGGCCAAGGGACCAGCAAGGAGGAGACTCAGCTTTCAAAGCCCAGGGCCGCATTCGGGGAAATAAAAGATTCCAGACTGGTGACATGACCAGCCATAACCTAGGATCCGGTGTCGCACACAATCCACATGGCACATCAGTAACTGGTTCCAAACCTGGTTCTCTAAAACCCCGTATGGGCCATTAAATTCTCTTAGCAAGCTTTACCTTTAATATACACAAATGTTCCTCAAAACACTTGGAGAAATACTCTGCACCCGATCAAGTATAAGGTAGGAGACCCAGTTGGTGGCATTCACCCATCCATCCCCCATTCACTGATTGATTTCAGCAATATTTATGTGCTAGGGGCACACTGCAGGGGGCACATGCTTGGAAAAGACAAAGCTGAAGGTTCCATTTAGTATCAAGTTCATTGGTGCTGATCTGGCACTGTGACACAGTGGACTGACCCCAATATCCTGTCCCTCTGTGGCTGAGGGCAGCTGAGGAGGAGAGGAAAGAAAGAGGAATTGTAAAACTAACGGCAGTCTTAGATCACTAGTGTGGTGTAGATGGAAAACCCAATGGACTTCAGCTCTCATTAGCGCACATAACAAACCACAGCTCACGTTTACTGAGCACGTACTACATGCACAGCATTAGGCTAAGCCCTTTACCCTCACAGTGTGAAGAGTGTGTTCTATAGTCTAGATGTCTGGTGTGAATCCTGGTCCTACCCATCACTTACTGCGTGACTTTGGCCAAACTACTTAGCCTCTCTGTGCCTCTGTTTCTTTGTCTGGAAAATAGGGTAATACCAGTACTAACTTTAAAGCACTGTTATGAAGATGAAGTGAGGAAAAGCATAAAATGCTACACCTGAATCACGTCCTGGCACAGAGGTAGGCACTTAGTATTAAAACGAACAATTATTATCTCCTTAGTTACTCACACTACTTTGCAGAGAAGGCAGACTTTTTCTTCCTATTTTACCAATCAGGCTTTGACAGACTGAGTCAACATGCTCAGGGTCACTGAGCAGAGTTAATAAGTGGCAGAGCTGGGACCTGAACTCAGACAGCCTCACTCCAAAGCCCACAAGCTTACGCACCACGTGAGCACGGCACTGCGCTAGGTCCTGGGTACATAAAGAGCCATAGGGAGGTGAACTAGGGATTCCTATACAATGCAGCACATACTACAAGAGAGAGAGATTGAAGGAAAAAAAGGGAGGAGGACCGGGGCTGGGGTAGCAGGGAGTGACAGTCTACAGGACCTGAAGAATGCTCCACCCAGAAAGGGACTTGACTTCTAGACCTCAAGGACAAGCAGGAATTTGCCAGCCAATGAGGAAGGGCATTCCAAAAAGTCAGGACCTAGAATACCAAAAGATTAGTGAATTGGGTATATGGCAGGCACACACAGGAAATTGCACAGAGTTAGGCTGGGAAGGTAAGTTGAGGCCGGTCATGAATAACCAGGTGTGCCAACATCAGAGGTTAGATTTTATTCTGTAAGACAGTGATTCTCAAACTCTAATACACACAGGTTCTGCCTTCAGTGCTTGTGAAACAGGTGTAGATTTCCATCCCTGCTGTTAGTTCTGGGGACCAACAGGGTATTAAGCGACTATAGTAGCACGGCCTGCTGGGATTTTAACAACAATTCTGGCACTGGAATGAAGGGAGATTTGGGGACATAACCTAGTATAATTGACCAAACTGGAGCAGATAAGAGGATGAGAGCTGGGAATGACAGCACTCTTCATGAACTGATACATGATATCAGGGTTTCTCAGCCCCAGCACTATTACCATCTGGGACTGGCAGTTCTTTGTTGAAGCAGGGAGAGGTGCTATCCTGTGCATCACAGGAAATTTAGCAGCATTCCAGGCCTCTGCCCACCAGATGAATAGCATCCTCCCCCACCTACATTTAGACAACCAAAAAATGTCTCCCGATGTCACTTGGGATGCAAATCAAAACCCTAGTTGAAAACCACTGCTTGAAATCCTCCCACTCCTATTTTACAGATGAGGAAATTCAGCCACAGAAAAGCCTCAGCGAGAATTCAAATGCAGTTGTCTGGCTTCAGGGCCCCCCCCCCCTCTTAGCCATCTAGCTTGGCTGCCTTTCAGGGAGAGAGACTCAACCCAGCCTTCTAAAGCAGAATTACAGACTTGGCGACAGACTGGATGAGAAGAAGAAGAAGGTGGAAGAGTGAGGCTCACAGGTGGTATCTCAGTGCTGGGCACTGAGCTGGGAGAATAGCAGGTACTAAACAAGTCTTTGGGTTTGAATAGAATAAAAATGCATTCACTCAAAAGGGAAAAAACCTGATCCCCGAGTGCTATATGCCAGCGGGACGTGGTAGGTTCCTGCTCAGACTGAACAGAGGAGCTCTCTGTAGGGCTGGGCGTGGGTGTCCTACAAATCAGCTGGTACCCAAATCCTGGCTGGCCCCCTTCCCAGCTGGGTGGCCCCGGGCTCCTAGTTAACCTCTATGCGTCTCACTTTGCCTGTTTGCAAATATAGGAATAAAAGTTTCTACTCAAAGACTTGATGTGAGAACTCAAGGAGTTAATAAAAGCAAAATGGCAAGCTAGCACGATGTGGTTGGTCCCCCTTGCCTTAGAAACCCTCCTTACTACCTCCATGTCCCGTGATCTTCTCTTATCCAGTACTCCTCTCCACACACAACCGCCCCCCACCCCCAATCTTTGGGAAACGGAGCGGCAAGGAGCTGACTGCACCTCTCCACCAGCAGAGCGATCCCCTGGGGCTTTAGGGGGCGCCAACAGCCTTTTTAACTCCTCAATCCGAAGTGATTTCGGGGTTCTGGAAGTCGCCAAAAGCGCGCGGCGAGCTAGGTGCCTCCGAAAGAAGCCAGGTAAACGAGTTCAACGTGAGCTACGGAAATTTCAGGCAGGTCCGCAGCCGGCAGGCAAGGGGTTCCCCGAAGGCAGAGGAGCAGAGAGACGCGGAGATCTGGAAAGCACCCACCACCCCAAGCCAGGCTGCAAAGGCAGGGAACTGAGAGTTGTTGGATCAGAGAAGGAAAAGAAAAAAAAAAAGGCAGGGGGCGGGGGAAGCAACAGGAAAGTGGAAGAAAGAGAAGGCAAAAAGCAAGCGCTGGGAAGCAGAGTTCTCAGGGGGACTCAGCGTACAACACCTGGGCAGGGGGTCGGGAACAAAGCTGCGGCTTCAGGTGAGAAGGGCTCTTGGTGTTGTCGCAGAGAGGGCGCTCCTGGGAAGCCAGAGTGGGCTGGGGATGCCGGGCGCCCCAGCACCCGGGGCGCGCTCTCGGGCACCACTTACCTTCGCCAGGGCCGCCCGCACGCACTTCCGGGGGCTACGCGCTGGGGGCGCAGGGCCGAGCTGGGGGACCTGGAGCGGGTCACCGAGGTGAGAACTGGACAAATCGGTACCCGGGGCTTGGGCCGGAGCTGGCGCCTCGGAAAGAAATCCCAGTGGAGGAGTCACCGGGGACTGCGCGGAGAGCGGGGTCCCCGCCTCGGCGCTCACGGGCGATCGCGCAGAGCCCCGCAGACGCTGGAGGAGCCCGAGTCAGTGAGAGGAAAAGGTTGTCTCATTTCCTTCGGTCTCCCCACTCCTCCGCCCCCTCTGCTCCGGACCTGCCCTCCCTCTCCCCCGCCCCCTTTCCCAAGCCAGCGGCCCATGTGGGCGCTCAGAAGACGCGAAACCTGAACAGTTGCAGCGTGCGGCGCCTCCCTCCTCGCAGAGTTAGTTCACGCTCCCAGCCTCCTGCCTGCCCCCCACCCCCCGCGCTTCCGACCATCTCCGGGGCCCCGGAAGGCTCCCCATGGGCCATGCCCACCCAGTCCCCATGCTCCGGTCTTTCCCCCTGCTGGGACGAGCCCACATTTAAAAGCAGCCCTCTCAGCTCTTGCCAGCATCCATCCTCTCATTTCTGTCCCGCTGCCTGCTTGGAGCCTGAATTAAACCACTCGACCCAGACAGGAAATAAGTACTTACTTTGTTACCGTAAATTTGATCAACTTCCCCCCCCCCCCTCAGTGGGGAGTTTAAAGCCTGATGCATAATCTCGAAGTAGCATTCATTTTGATTGGAAGAAGAGCAGCTGAGATTTTTGTTTGGCCTTGCTTATTCAGAGTTGGGGTTTTGTTTGCTAATTCCATAATTATTGAGAGCCTAATAAACTCTGAGGTGGGCAGAAACTAAGCAGAAGGGCATATTGCTCCTAGGCTATCGTCATTGTCTAGGAGCTGGCAGAGAGGAGGTCCAGGGATTCGGTGGTTTCTTAAGAGATAGTCAAGGCCTGGAAGAACTTTCTGCGGACTGAAAACAGCATGGGCAGAAGCAAGCTGTATGAGAAAGCCCCATGAGCAGGCAGTCTAGCAGAGAACACGGCCAGGATGGGGGGTGAAGGTGGGCAAACAGGGAAGAGAATGTTAAACGAGCCTGTGGAGAGAGGACAGAAACAGCAGGGAGCAGTGGGATAGAATTGATAAGACCTAGTGACCAAGAATCCAGAGGCTCCTAGTGGCAGTGGATGACCAGAATCGCAGAGCATCTCTGGAGCTGCCACTCCAAGTGCGGTCCTGGGTCTGTAATGTTAACATCCATTGGGAGCTTGTTAGATATGGGGACTTTCCAGCTCCACTTGTTTTACTGAATCAGAATCTGCATTTGCACAAATCCCCAGAGGATTCAAATGTTCATTAGCATTTGGGAAGCACTGTTCTTTACACCATTGACTGTATATTAGAATGACTAAATTAGAAACACCTGGAGAGCTTTAACGACCACTAGGAGACCCCTGCTCCACCCCCACAAATGCTTATTTAATTGGTCTGGGTTGGTCTACACCATCAATATTTTGGAAATGCTTTCCAGATGACCTAATATAGTCCCAGTGGAGAACCACTGTTCTAGACTTATTCAAGGGCTACTTCATTTAACCTTGAAATGCAGAAAGAAAAAGACCACCTGTTCATGGATGAAAAGTTGTAGCCCTAATAGAGGCAACTGTCAGCTGGAAAGGGCATTGCCTAATCAGGGAAGCAGATTCTAGACTCACATGGCCACTAAATTATTATCTGCATTTGAACCAGTACTTCTCTTTAAGGCCTCGGTTTCCTTATCTGTAAAATACGCACCTGACTAACTTTACACGCTACCCCCCGGGATGCAAAGTGCCGTCCTCAGAGCTCCTCTAACTCCCCAGATGCACCAGCAGGCAGAGGAAGTGGTCGTGTTGAGAAGAGGGCTCTCCTGGTGTAGCACTGTGCTACACAGCCGTGCACACACGGCAGAGATCAAAGGACTGTGTGCCTAGGGCTACACACATAATTGGTGCCCAATAGACATGTATTAAATGAATGAATAAACAAATAGGGCACAGGTGCCAGTAGGTGGCATAGACTTTCCGTGGACTGGCCCTAATCCAGAGCCTATGCATTTGCCCTCTGAGCCAGAGAAAGGACATTTGGAAGCATTCTGACCCATGACCCAAGCTTTGGATTTAAAACTACTACTATTAAGAACTAACATTCACTGACTGCTTGGTACATACCTGGCATCGTGCTGAATACTTTGCTTAGCATCGCCTCATTTTGTCCTGATGAAGATACTGTTGAACCCCTGCACTGGTTTCAGGAATCCCAAATATGGAAGGAAGTGAGCTGCCATCTACAGTAGCCTCTGCCTCTTATACAGGGGGACACAGGTGGCCAGAGAGTCCCACTGGGGGGTCTTCCAGGTCAAGAGCATGCATCCTTGCATAGAGATCAACCTTGAAGGACGGGTTTTGGAATGACTATTCCAGGGTCCTACGCCCTCAGAAGCTATCTCACTGGGGGAGTGTTTTGAAATAACAAGTTGGGCTCCAGATCAGACCCACTGAATCAGAATCTCTGAGTGGGACTTTTAAAAAAATATTTTTTTAATAAAATAAAAAATAAAGAAAACCTCTGCAGGTAATTAAAACAGCAGTCAGGTTTGAGAACCACGTCTATAGGAAATGCAGAGACAAAGCCTAGGTCCTAACAGATAAGCTTACAAAACAGCAAGGAGCTCAGTCTAGTAATGATCTCCAAAACTCATCAGGAAAAGAATATTATCAAAATCGTTCCCTGTCCAAAGCATGTTAAGACAATGCCAAGCTGACAAAAGTTCTTGGACTTATCTCAGCCTTGCGTGAGTGAGGTCATCCCCACATGGTCAAGGATAGGAAATCTTGATCCATCCCCAGAAAGGACAAATGATTGAAACCAGAATCCTTGCCCTTCTGCTATGGCATCACTATTTACGAGAAGCCTTCCAACATGCAGGGCTTATGAATTCCAGAAGCAGTAAATGCTCTCCAGGAGCATCAGGGCAAGGCGGTCATGTAAACCGAGTAATGAAAGACAAAGGAAATTGCCTCATGGCCCAATGAGAGGCTAATGGATGTGTGGACAGAGGCACCAATGTGTCACCATTAATGATGGCACTTTAGGAAAATCAGTAGGCTGAGACTTTTAAAAAACGTTTTACCTTATAGTCATTTCATATTTATTCTTCTTAGCAAAAGTAAACCTGAAAAGAAGATCTGTACTTGTTTAAAATATTAGTGTGGGGAAGCAGGACAATTTCTTTTTCTCTCGCTTGCTTGCTTGCTTCTTTTTTTAACCCACTGTCTCACTTTTGCCATTAACATTCCCCAGCCAAGTAATGGGATTTCTGTTAAGGTCCATGGATACCATTAACTAGGTGGCATTTAAATTCATTCGTTTCATAAGAGCCTGCTGAAATGAAACTAGTCATTTGATAGTATTAGCCACTGGCAGCTCCTGGACACCAAAGGTTGAAGAATGTAGTGCCTCACATGTACAGTCCAACCTTTCAGCAGCTTTTTACAAGGTCTCATAGATGCCTTTAATCACCAAATAAATCAACGTTGATGGTTATGCACCTTCTGAAGTTCTAGTTTCCAGATGTAGACAAGGAAATCAAAAAACCCATGTTCACCAGGCCTTCTCTTTCTTCTCAGGGAGCGACGGTCTACCTGCAGAGGAGGGGATGATAGGAGCACCAGTCAGTGGCTGCAATGAAATTTTAACAGAAGCAGCAGCCCAGGGAAAATAAGCACACAACTGGTCCCCCCAATGTTCTAATCACCTTCCCCACCCTTCTTAAAATGTCCTGTGCCCAGAAGGGATGAGATAATGAGGAACAAGCATCCATTAAGCATGTCTTCAACCTATTGTGACTTGGAAGCTTATCTCTCATTGAATTATTTCCTCATGGCCCCTAGTCTGAAGACTAGAGTTTTAAATACTTGTGGCTAAACCACTTTATCTTGCTCAGGCTGATGAGTAGAAATCAAAATATTTCTCTAGCCTGTTGCTGCTGCCCAATACTAAGTTACCTCTAATTAATGACAGGTTTTAAATCAAAACATATTCCCCAGTTCAAGTATAAACATAGCTGAGTGTAAATTGTGCTTCTTTTTTTCCCTTCATTTTCCATAGGGAGAGTTTCATGCCCAGGCTGACACCTCTACTTTTTCATCTTGGCCAACAAGGTTAAATAAGCATGAACAGCACTTTAATAAATCATCCACACAAAATACTCTGTTACAACCAACAGGAAGCCACTGTAAAAACGAGAGGTTTCAAGCATAAAAAATGAGGCTGTGCAACTATAAAACATGCCCAGTGAAATTGCTAATAGTTGATCTTTAAGAAAATGCAAGTGAGACCCCTACCACCACATATGACCCTAAATAGCTGCGTATTAGGTAAATGTCTATTTTTATATTGAAAATACCAAAGATTCTCATAAAATTGAGACATCCATGACCTATTAAAAATTATACTTCCTATGTAGCAAACTCTTAAGTCACATTTTTAAAGGAATGAGAAACTAGTACTAGAGTTCAAAATAAAGTATAAACTTTGAATTAAGGTAGCTCAACTAACAGCGTAACTGAGCCCTCTTTCGGGGCTCCCTTACAAGGCTGCCTGCACCCCTCCCAAACTCCTCAGACTTCTTTTCTGCAACTGTGAAGGCTCTGAGCTTGAGAAATTCATAGAGTGATTTGTTCTGAAAGATAAATGGGCAAACAGAACAGAAAACAATACATGCCAAACTCTCCATTTCCTTGAAGGGTGGGCACTAACTAGAACAGATGGTTGTGGAACTTCTGAACGCTCCGCCGAGCATTCACTTAATCAGTTCTCTAAGTGATAAATTTCACAGTAGCAAGTTCTGGAACACGGTGTCCTTATAGAACAGGTGTGTTAGATCTAATCAAACCGAATGAATGGCAATCTGTTCATTACCCCAGTGCCCAAACTGGAGGGATTTCCATTCCTAAACTGGTACCTGCCACCAGCAACCAATCAGCTGCCTGTGTCTGGACCAGGTTGCTGGGAATTGGGATCTACTTTGTTTTTTTTTTCCGGGAGTGGGTGGGGATGGGGCAGTGAGAACAAGGAGTCTAAGTTTATGGTCCCAACAGGAAATGGGATTACAGAGGAGGCACTGGGATAAATAAAATTCTGATTAATTTGCTTCGCCAAAAGGTCCACACTAGGAATCTTTTAAATTAGGTTGTATGATTAATGTATTTATAATACAATGCTTTTGATTTATTTTTAATGGTTTACTATACTTTTCAGAAGCATAGGGCTTACTTGTACAGTAGTCTTCCCTTATCTGTGATTTTACTTCATGGTTTCAGTTATCCATGGCCAACCCGTGGCCAAAATATTAAATGGAAAATTCCAGAAGTAAACAATTTGTAAGTTTTAAACTGTGGGCTTTACCGAGTAGCATGATGAAATTTTTCTCAGTCCCACTACTTCCCACCCAGGATGTGAATCACCACTTTGCCCAGCGAATCCAGGCTGTATATGCTCACCTGCCCGTTAACCACTGAGTAGCCGTCGAAGCTTTCAGAATGACTGTCTCGATATCCCAGTGCTTGTGTACAAGTAACCCTTATTTTACTTAGTAATAGCCCCAAAGCGCAAGAGTAGTGACGCGACAATTCAATTATGCGAGAGAGAAACCCCAGAGGCCTTCCCATAAGTGAAAAGGTGAGCGCAGTGCAGTGAGATACTTTGAGAGAGAGACTTCACACAGCTTTCATTACAGTATATTGTGATAACTGTTTTATTATATTATTATTAGTTGTCGTTAATCTTGTACTGTGCCTAATTTATAAATTAAACTTTATCATAGGTGTGTATGTATAGAAAAAAGTGTATATATAGGGTTAGGTACTATATGAGGTTTCAGACATCCACTGGGGGGTCTTGAAATATATCCCCCAAGGATAAGGGGGGACTACTGTAATGAGATGTGCAGGTGATAGAGCTGCCACACAGATGTGTGGCCTCAAACCTCCCTGCCCCCGGGGCACATGGGAAGTTTCGTCAGATCTGGGGGTATTCTCTGTGCCTCAAGCTCCTGCTTACTGGACCTTCTTCCTTGCTCAACTTCCTCGTCCTTGTCTTTGAGCTTCCCACCGCCTCCCTCCCCTCAACCTTGAACACGTCAAAATCTGGCCCATCTTTTAACGCACATTAATAAGTTACTATTAAAGAAATCTTCCACGTTGTATACCCATTGATAAATATTTTCCCATCTTTATTTCTTTTCATAACCAAACCTCAGACAAATGGGTATATTTATTAACATCAATTTCTTAATCTCCATTCAGTCCTCAACCTACTGTAGTCGTGATATGGAGGTAGAGGGAGGTTCAGAAAGAAAAACTTAAACCTGGGAGGTTGAGGACGGCCATTGAGAGTTAATTTGCATGTCTATAGCAATTTAGCTAGCTGCATAGTTATCTTACAGAGCTGTGCTGCCAGGGAGATGGGCCGGGCCTTTCTGAATGTATCCTGGTTTGTGATTCAGCCCTGGAGATCACAGCACACGCGTTAAGCCGGGAGTCAGTTCCCCAGTTACAGTGCCTGCTCGAGAGCTTGGTGGTGGTTTGCTCTGTGTCATGGGGCCACGCCTGCTGGGACAAACAGTGGCAGCCAGAGAAAGGCAGATGATATGTAGGACAGGCAGAGGTAGCCCATTGTGGAAGCAGTCAGAAACGGGATTACAGAGGAGGCACGGGGATTTAAACTCAAACCCAGCAGCCATTCTTTCTCTTGGTCCTGCGGCTTGGGAAGGAGAAGGGCTCTTGGCCATGCAGTTTGAAAGAGAGCAGTGAGAAGGGAGAAGTAAGCAGGAAGCTACGTAGTGTATAGTGAGAAAGGCGGCCATGCAGCCTGGACTAGTGAGAAAAGAGACGCTGCTGCTGTGATCGTGCCTGCTCTGCCTGACTCCGGACCTGTGAAGGCCTTCCTTGAAAGATCCCGACCGGCTGCACCTGGATTTTACCTGGACTATTCAGACCTGTGCCTTTCCTGAGTTTCTCATGATCCAGAGTAATACGGCCCATGCCGTTCTGGACTATTATACAGATGTTCGTGGCAACACAGATCCTGCACAGATAAGAAAATGGGAAACCTTGGGGGATGTTTGTGGCTAGTAGCCTGGTGGGGAGCCTGGGGAGTGCTGGGTCTCATGGGAAAGGAGGGCTCGAGCTGAGGTGTGTATGTATAGGGAAAAAGGGTGTATATATATAAAAAGTGTATATATATTCCAACCTTCTCCGGAGGTTGGAATGCTGTAAATAAAGACCTGCTCCTTCCAGCGTTAGTTGTTGGGCCACATGCACGGCCCCAGCCTGCTCCGTAACGGTCTGGTTTCTGTTCCCAACACACCACAGAAACTGCCCTCATTCAAGTCGCAGATAGCCTCCAAATTTCGAAATCCAGTGGCTGCCCCGAGCTCATGTCGGTGACCTCTGGCAGTGTTTCGTTGCTGACCTCGTGTTGGTGACCTCCGGCAGTGTGTTTCCTTGTTGGCCTCTTCCCTTTTCCCAAGCTCTCTCGTCTTCACTTGCGCACCTCCCCATTTCACAGATCCCTCCCACCACTGGGATCGCTTCTGCTCTGTGAACTTCCTTAAATGGGTTGGCTTCATAACAAACACATCTGTTCACATCGCTAAAATTTTTCAGGGGTCAGCCACTCTCTTACAGGATAAAGTCTAGACTCCTTTG
This sequence comes from Desmodus rotundus, assembly GCF_022682495.2. Classification (NCBI taxonomy): domain Eukaryota; kingdom Metazoa; phylum Chordata; class Mammalia; order Chiroptera; family Phyllostomidae; genus Desmodus; species Desmodus rotundus. The sequence continues at coordinate 115,266,686 of NC_071391.1, read as the reverse complement.
TATGGGATGCACAGCCCTCATGGTGGGCCCCTGCCTGCCACTCCCACCCATCCGGTAACAACCTGTCTTACTCTTTGAGTATCCACCTCTTCATGGTCTTCCAAACATACCAGGCTATTTCATGCTTCTGTACCTCTGTACAGAATGTTCTCAACTCCACCCCCCTCCTCCCCTGAAGAATTCCAGCTCATCTTCTAAGGCTCAGAACGAAAGTGAGCAATTCTGGGAAGTCTTCCCTGCCCCCAGCCAGAGACAGTGCTCCCTCCTGGGTGCCCAGCATCTGTGACATGTATTCACTTTGAGCTCTGCACCGTGTCACCTCACCTGGATCCGTGTCCCCTCACCTGGATCCGTGTCCCGTGAGGTAATAGGTGCTTGTTCATCTGTTTCAAGTTTGGTCCAGTGCCAAGAACCTTGTACGTGCTACTATCTGATTAGGATGCAAGGAACCTCACATTTCTTTTATTTCTCTAAATTGAATTTAACTTGCCCTGAGCTCTCCACTGTCCCCCTGAAAATTTAATCTCAGTCACTATTGGGAATGCCTCCTCCCTGCTTCATGGGGAGGCCCCTGGTGAGTTGTGCCATACAGAGCATGCAAAAAGGGCCCTCCGGGCAGTGTCTACACTGGCACCTTCTCCAGGCTCACTGTCCAAGCCTGCGTGCAACCAGGAGGCGGTTTCTTCTGAGGCCTGGGCCTTGGGATTTACTTTTCCCCCACAGGGTTTTTTCAAGGCCATAGCTCTTAACGCTTAGTCATTTCTACCTCACCCCACACCTGCCCGGGTTGTGGGTGTTGTGGGTCCAGGTGTTCATATCCCATGGACGCCCCCAGTGATCCTGCTCTTTCTTTCCTTTTCAGGACTCAGCCTTCAGTCAGGCTGTGCACCCTCCCTGCCCCAGCATAGCGCAGCACCTTTCCCCTCAAGGAGTGTAGGCAGCTAAAACAAAAGCAGGAAGAATAAGTATGTCTTGTACTAGAAAGTCTGTTTTCAGCCCTACAACAACAAAAACCCCGCAAAGACAAGGGTATGCCAGGGTCTTACTACTTTCTGAGCCAGAGGAGAGAAGGGCACCTACAACAAAGAAAACACGACACAAGAAAATATCTCAGTAAATTATTCTGTCCCATAACCTTCAATGAATTTGTTCAATTATTTAATGAAAGCTGAAATGTCTATGAAAAAAATATGCATGAAATTGCCCTCCCAAAGAGAGACACCCCCTCCTTGCAGCCCACCTCACTCAGTCTTAGCCTTCTCCTTCCTTCCCCAGAGAGAGGCCTGGAATCTCACGGACCCTGCCTCCCGTCTGTGACCCAGGAACGCATTCACGTGGCTGAGTTTATTGGAGCTGCTGACTCGGATTGCTGACACGGGCATTCGCAGGAGCTGCCCTAACCCACTTTCTCTCATAGATGATTTTAATCTCTTTAATTCTTGCCCAGCCTGTGAGAAAACCGAAAGCCTGGTTGGAAGGAGCAGGAGATAGAAGTTGCAGGTCATGAGTTGAGGTGGTTAAATCGTAGGGGAGGAAGCAAACGCGTGTGTAATCCTTTCAGGAAAACAAGTATTACTGGAGAGGAGGAAACTGCCCATGTAACTTTGTTCCAAGAATAAACAGCACATTTTTCCTCCCTGTTTGCTTTTCTCTCTTTGATCCCCTTGAAACCCTCTGGAAATGCCTGGCTAGCAATTTTGCTCCCCTCGGAGGCTGGGGAGATGGAGCCAGGAGCACTCTTGAGATTCCTCAAACGAGGCATAAGTAGGGCTCCCGGGCAATGCTGGAGCCACGAGGCCTGTGGAGGGGGAGAGGATCTAGACGTTTTAGTAAAGTTTAATCACCACAAATATGCCACAGTGTTTCCAAACATGTCATCATGATGCCCAGAAGCTGTTTAAGATGAAACAATAATGGAGAGGGTCTGTGACCAAAACCACCGGGAGCCTTGGGAGTTGGAAAGGAAAGAAAAAGCAGGGCTCGAGCGGGTTAATGTTTAGCTCTGGCCCCAGGCGGTGGTAAATGCCTGCTCGCAGCGAGGCTGAAGTGAGCATGCCCCCTCCACGGGGTGTTTATGGTTCAAATGCTCTAGAAACAGTTACACAGATTTCCCCTCTTTTCCCAGGTAGCTTCATTTCAAGGGAGTTTCAGGCAGGCCAGTACCAATGAATGATAAAGGCCTTGGCATCAGACAGATCTGCATTTAGTTTTGGTTCTTCCACTTTTGTGGAGTCAGGAAGGTGAAGTACTCAGTATCTGCATCTGAGCATACTTACAGGGTGGTCATGAAATAGCGAAATGGTGCCTGTAAACTTAGCATTTTGCTTGACTCTGTGTTCAGTAAATGCCAATCCCTTCCACCACTGACCCCCCCCCCAGTATACATGTATTATTCAAATCAGAAAATAGTTACTAAGCACAGACTAATGGTAAGACCTGTACTAGGCTCATGCGGAAAGCTAAGACATATTAAACCCTCTCAGTGGGAAACTGCATATAAAATAATCAAGCCTGGAAAGCGTCAAGCAACTGGGACATGTGTTATCATAAAGCAAACTGCCGTCCGTCCTAGCGGTTAGGGAGGGAAAGTTTTACGGGAAGGATTAGGCTTGCTCTGGACAGAGACACAAGGAACAACCAGGCATGATTTAGAGAAGCTAATAGACTTGCCTTGCTTCATAGGATACTCTTAGAGATAATTTGGGAAATATTTGGAAAGGAAATTGGGGAATGCAGTAGATTAAAGATGGTGGCAAATTCTTTGTCACTATTCCTATGAAGAAGACGACTTTACTTCTATTCTTGAATCGGGGCTGGTTCCATGACTAGTTAACAAATAGAACATAGCAGAAATAATACTGTGCCAGTTTTTGGACCTAGCCTTTAAGAAAACCAGTAGCTTTTACTTCCTGCTTCTTGGAACTTTGCTCTTGAGACTTTGCCTCTTTGAATCCAGCTGCCATGTTGTGAGAAGCCCAAGCCACATGGAGAAGGCACGTGTGGGCTCTTTGGTCAAAGTCCCAGCTGAGCTCCCAGCCAACAGGCAGAGTTAAGGGCACCATGTGAGGGGCCATCTTGCGTAGTCCAACCCAGTCAAGCCCCCAGGTGACTGCAGTCGATACCACATGGAGCAGAAGATCTCCCCAACTGATCCCGGTCAACCTACAGAATTGTGAGAGATAATAAAGTGGAATCAAGTTTTGGGAGCGATATGTTATACAACAACAGCTAATTGAAACAGGAAGGACCTTGTGGGAGGCCTTGAAGGCCAAACACCAAAGTCTACACTTTGTCATCATCATCACCGTCACCACCACCATCATCATCACCATGGAAAGAATTAATAAATGATAACCATGTGCCAGGCCTGTGTTGTAAGTTTTTAACATATTTAAAATTTTTAACCTGTTTATGAACCTGTGTGGTAGGTACTACCACGTTTAATAGTCAAGAAAACTAAAATTTAAAAAGTTTTAGAAATTGGCTCAAGATAAAACAACCAGGAAACAGTAGAGAGGGGATTCAATTACTTACATTCTGACCGCTCTCAAACTTGTCATCGTCTTTCTGCAAAGAGAATGAGCAATGCTTTTATCAGAATAAGCATTCTGATAAATAATCTTGGGAGATATAAACAACTCTTCCAGCTGGAAATTGGCAACCAGTTTGAAAAACACAAGCTGCCTGGGCTTGTCAAATAATTCCAGGCAAGAAAATGTCAATATGTCTAACTCCCTTTGTTCAGTGACTGTATAGAACATGAGACAATTTGGGAAGAATAAGAATGAAAAGTTTTTAATGGGGGGTTTGGTAGGAAAATAGAAGCTATTGTGTCACCTATTCCTGCATAACCACACTTCCCCTCCCCCCAAAACTTAGTGGCGTATAACAACAACAATCATTTATTATCTGACATGGTTTCTATGGGCCAGGAATTTAGAAGTGTCTCAGCTGGGAAGTTCTAGCTTGGGGTTTCTCAGGAAGTTGACGGGAGTTTAAGCCATCTGAAGACTTTCCTGGAACTGGAGGGTCCTCTCCAAGGCAGCTCACTCACACTGCTGGCAAGTTGGTGCTTGTTGTTGGTGGGAGGCCTCAGTTCCTCATCAGGTAGGTAGGCCCCTCCAGGGCACTGTTTGAATAGCCTCATGTCTTGAAAACTGGCTTTCCGCAGACAGAGCACTTCTTTCAAAAGACCATGGCAGAAGCCACAATGCCTTTTATGATCTAGCCTCAGAAATCACACACTGTCCCTTCCATCTTACTCTGTGGACTACACAGGGCCATCCTGACTCTGTTCTGGGAAGGGACTCCACAAAGTCATGAATACCAGGAGAAAGTAATCATGGGGATGGGGGGGCATCTTGAAGGCTGGGTACCACATTCCTCAATCTACTCCAAGTATTAAAGACTTTAAAAAAGGATATTTGAGGCTTCTATCTGTTCGCAGGTCTTGAAGCAAAGGTCAAGGAGGCCATTTGTGATGATCTCAGCTTGCATCACCATCATAAGAGGTTCTGAAGAGCTTACTTGAAAGCTGCTCCAAATATCAGAAAACTTTGAGAAATTTCAAACATCCATCTCAGCCAGCAACTCTGAAGTGAGAGCTTCTCTAAAGGCTACCGCTGGCTATCTCAGCTGCCCACAGCACCAGAGAGGGTCATTCACTAGAGTAGCCTGAAGCCACTGAGAACCTCAAATCTGCTTCCAGCGAGTGGGGTTCCTCCTATCTATCCACCTTCCAATATGCAAATTCCTCTCACTGACTGACACTAATTTAGGATCATAGAGAGAAGGAGATTCTGGGAAATGTTACTCTTGGCCTCTCCTTAATGATGTAGGGAGTCTGTGGAAGCAGCTGGTGGTCATGCTGAGCTGACAACAGATAATCCCTCCCAGGCTTTGAGGGGTTTTCAGTCAATGAAACATGCAAAATAGTATGTATTTTGGCTCAAAATTTATCCTTATGCTCCAAAGATGATAATAAACAGTTTTAAAAAAAAATTTTAAGTAAGACATGCTCACAAACAAGATAAACATTTCCATGAATGAGATAGTAATGAACGGAGGCTGAAGCCATGAACCTATGGATCGAGAAATGGGCAGAGAGGGTTAGAACCCTACTTCTTCAGGAATGTCATGGACTGAATGTTTGTGTCCCCACAAAATTCGTATGTTGGAGTTCTGATCCCCCATATGATATTAGGAGGTAGAACGTTTGGGAGGTAACTAGATTTAGATGAGGCCATGAGGTTGGAGTCCCCATAGTGGGATTAGTGTTCTTACAAGAAGAGGAAGGAACACCAGAGCTCACCCTCTCCAGGAGCACAGAAAGAACTCACGTAAGCACACCATGACAGGACAGCCTTTTGTGAGCCAGGAAGCCAGCCCTCCCCAAGAGCTAAATGTGCAGGCCCCTTGATCTTGGACTTCCCAGCCTCCAGAACTGTGAGGGGGAAAAATGTATGTTGTTTCAGGTACCCAGTCTATGGTATTTTAATACAGCAGCCTGAGCTTGTTAAGACAAGGGATTTCAACTCCTGGAGGATGATAGGACTCAAAAGCCCTCTGTGCCTGACAATAGACCAGAGCTGGGCTGGCCAGGTGAAAGGTTACTGAAAGCCTCGGGCTATGGCTTGTCGGAACTCTCTCCTCGGCTCTTGTCACCCGTCCTCATCCTGAAGTAGAGGCCTGAGCCTGTGTTATCTCCTCACTGAAATCCACAACTTCCTTGTATTAATTTTATCTTTTTAACCCCCCCCAAATTATTTCATTAGATTGACCAGTATATATTGCTATCTTTGCCTTTTCTTACATTCTGAATGTATTTCTCTTCTTGCTAAGATATATTCTTTAATAACTCTTTCTTCAGTGGCTTATAAAAGGTAGAGTTTGTCTTTTTTATGCTTCTGAAAATATCTTTATTTTTTTCCCTCTTGTACCATAGTTTATTTGGATATAGAATTCCAGGTTGACGTGATATTTCTTTATAACTTTGAACATATTATTTTGTCTTTTGGCATTTCATTATTAATGAAATGCCTTTTGCCAATCTAGTTGTTATTACTTTCCCATTAACTTTCAATAATTTCTCTTTATCATTCATGTTCTAGAGTCCCCATTAACATGTCTAGTTGTGAGTTGATTCCATCCTGCTCAGCACCTTGTATGGTCTTATCATCTTAAAATTCACATTTTTCTATAGTTCTGACATTCTGTTATTATTGCCTCTACTATTGATTTTCTGCCATATGCCATTTCGTTTACTTCATATTTCTTTATTTCTTATTTAATTTCTTTTGGAAAATTTGCCTGACTTCCTTGTCATTTCATTCATATTTTTTATCTCTTTAACTGTATAAATATAGCTTTCTATGCAATTTCTACCATTCTATACCCTAATTCATCAATTACAGAGTTCCCAGCCTGGACTTTATCCTATGTATTGATTTGTATTTTAAATTTCAGAGACTATACTAACATTTTTCCAAAATTTCTGATTCCTCTTGTTTTTGTATGACAAATTTTTTCCATTCAGGATTCACATTTAAATTGTTTTGTTTCACAATTTCTTGTCCTTCTTTATGGTATATTATTTTGTCTCTTAACTCTGTGGATAGTGTATTTATTTACTTAATAGTCTATTATATAGATTTACTATGTGCTAGATCTGTTCATTACTTATAACAATTCTATAATGATAATCGATATTATCATATTATAGATCAGGAAACTAAGGTCCAGAAAGGTAGTTTAGTAAAGTCAACCTTGCAGAGTAAGAGAGTAAGAAAGAAAAGAAAAATTCAAGTTTATTATAATGTTTATTTCTTTTAAAAGGGTGATTTTGAAGGAAGAAATGAAAGATATTTTGGTACAATATTCTTATCAAATTAACCTCTAAATTATATGCAATTCTAATAAGAAGAACAAAAGGTCAAGAAGTAGCTAAGATGATTTTAAATCAAAGAACTTACCTACAACCTATATAGACTTACTATAAAGTAATATAGCAAGTAAGATAAGATAGTAACAGCCCAGACATGGACAAATAGATCAATGGAATAGAATAAAAAGCCCAGAAATAGACTCAAGTATGAGTCCTTGGGATAAAGTAGATGAGGCATTGTAAATCACTGGGGGAAAGACTATTCAATAAGTGGAACTGAGACAATGTAATTTCCATACGGAAGTTTTCATGGCTGAAAACTATCACCGGATCTCTACCTCACACCATTCAAAAATAAATTCCAGATTTTTTGAAAAAAATAAACAGCATCTATATAACCTTGGAAAGGGAAGGGGAACTCCTAAGCAAGATAAAAAGAGCAGAAATTAAAGGCTTGATTAATTTGACTAAATGTAAAGCTTCACTACAATAAAGGCCATTTTACTGAGAGGATAAAAATTCCTTTTTTATACTCCCAGAAGCAGAACATAATGGGTAATTATTATACGAAAATGCTAGTGACGGGAAAATAAACAGAAAACAACACTGAACTTTCATTTAACATTTGTCTATATGACAAAACCGGAAAGTCTGACATATTCCTATTAGCCAGGATAAAGGAAAACGGGAATTGTCAAATGCTGCAAATATAAGAGTAGTTTAGTTCAAGCACTTTGGAATCCTGTTTCATAATAATTGCAACCTGGAAACTGACAACGCAGCAGTCCCCGCTCTAGGTTCATACCTCGGATGAAATTCTGAACTTATGCTCTAGAAGGGAGCTCTGTCTGTAGTCACAAAATACTGAAGCTGTCCCAAATTTCCATCAGAAGGAAAACAGATCAGTAAGCATTGGTATATACATATGATATAATATAATGATGCAATTTAAATGACTGCACTGCATTTTTTATATATCAACAAAAATACATGTTAACAACAATGTTGAGTGGGAAAAGTCGCATAACATTATGTTTCATATGTTACCACTCATGTAAATTCTACAATATCAGTTATGGAGTATTTGTGAGTATGTATGTATTTATGCTTTTACATGACCGATGCATGATAGTTCTTGCTTCTGGGGAGGGAAGGAGGTACATGGAATTGGAGGAGTGAGCAAAGTAGAATTCAGCTTTATTGTGATGTTTATTTCCTTAAAGAGGAACTAAAGCAAACATGATAAAATGCTGGCATTTATTTATTTCTGGAGTTGGGTACATTGATGTTTATTGATGTCTATACTTCTTCTGTATTTTTGCAACAATTAAAATAAATCACAGAGCCATTGCCCTATCAGAGCATGTGAATCCATCCAAATGGTTTAATGATTTTCTGTTTTAACACTCACCAACAGTCTGAGAGAACAGCACCAAATGCAGGGGCCGGGCTCACCTTGACGCCCAGTTCTAAGAGAAAACAGCCATGATGGAGTTGGTGGCCCAGACTGGCCAGAGGGCTCCATATGCTGCCAGAGCCATGCTGAATGCCACCAGCCTGTCAACGTTACAGCTGCCTCAAAGGAGTCTTCTTGTTCCAAGAGCCTACCTCCCTCATACGTTGACCAAGGTCTGGTCAGCCCAAGGGCAGAACTGAGGAAAACCTGACTAGGGTTGCATTTAGGAGAGAGCCAAGTGGTTCCTAAAACTTGCAGCCACACTAACTCTGAAATAGAGCGTGTATTCACCCTGCAGATTCCTCTCATGGTTGGGATCAATAAGCAGAGGAGGAAGGTTGGTTTGTTTGTTTGTTTCAGAAAATGCTGAGCCCCACGGGATTTCATTACCTAATCTGGATGGCTCTCAAACTCTTTCTATCCTAAATTCTAATTCCAATTGTGCTGGCAGGTAAACTGGTTCCAATTAAGTGGAGTTAATTCTCCAGGCCCAAATCCATGCCATGCCAGTTAGCTGAATATGATCAACTAAGTAGTCAGTAATTCCCCCAAAAAATCAGAGTAGAGATTGATAAAATAACATCCAAATTTTCCAAACAGGGAACAATGTGGATCCTAGAGATTATGCCAATCAGATGAAGTCTAGAACATATTAGTGCCTATGAAAGAAATGAAAGTGTGAATGAAAGGCAGCATTCACATGAGTTTTGGAACTAGGCCAAGGTTTGGCCTTCAAACCTGGGAGGCCTGCTCCACCCTTTAAGAGACATAGGACCTTGCAAATTTACTGAACCTCAGACTGAATTCCTTAGTTTATCACTTAATAACCTAAGTTAGAAGAATCATTCCGAAACAACTATTAATGACTCTATCCCAGCCAGGAGCTGAAGGTGGAGGTAGTGGAAATTCTAACGCACTTTGTGAGGGTGAAGCCTCCTGAGCGTGGACCCCAGTCTGGTCAGCAGAACATCAGTGCGGCTCTGACCGGCTGCCTGCAGTCAGAGTGCTGAGGCCTTGCCAGATACCATCACACAAGAACCCCGATCACATGGGAACCAGGTCGCAGAGGAAAACCTCAAGGGATTCAGAATGAATCTCAGACTGAAGAAAAAGAAATGTATAAGAAACATGATAATTACAGTCCGATATTTAAAGGAGGAAAATGGTGACTCGAGAATCCCACCTGAAGCGAGGCTGCCACTTATGAGTCGGGAGAAGAGGGAGACATCGTTAGCTATGCCACGACCCAGAACACACAGCTCAGCCCCCTTTCTGAGCACACGACTGTCACTGTGTTCTAAAAGTCTAATCTTAAATGCAATATCGCATTCTTCATCGCACCTGGAACAGAAAATAGGTATCAGTGAAACACTGGAGAAATTTGGAAAAAGTCTATCCTTGAGTCAATTATGGCACCTACATCAATTTTCTTAGTTTTGTTACGTGTACCGTGCTTATGTAAATGTTTATTCAGATTCCCCTGGTTTTCCTCTTTAAATATTTGAACTTTATGTTGGTAAGACTTCTTCTGAAGTCTTGAGTCGGATTCTAGGCAGTAAACTACCAACCTAGGAAAATAATTGTGAAAAGCCATATGTACAAAGATAATCATTACATCATCACGCACACCCATGAAATTTGGAAAAAAGTGTTCAACGATATAGAAGTCGTTAAATTATGCTGCAGCTGTATGATTTAATGTCTTAAAGCAATTACAAATGTTTATGAAGTCGATATTAACATGAGGAACTGTTTATGATGTAATATGAAATTTAAAAGCTGGATACAACTCGGGGTTGTAACCCTAGCTGCTATTAAGCAATTGTGCAATTTAAGCAAATAGAAAAACAGATTAGGAAAAAACTCAAAACTAATACACATTTTCACTGGCTATTGGGTTGTGGTTATCTTTTTCTCTATTTTCTAGGTTTATCTTGTAGGTATTTATGTATTGCTTTCATAATCAAAGAAACCTATAAAAAGATTTGTGCTCATTTCATTATGTAAACAGTTTAGAGGTCAATCTCTCTCTTCTCTCCCCCAGGCTTTGCCTGACTGTAGAAAGTTAAAGTACTGAGAATAAAATTCTGAAGATTGCACAGCATAAAGTAACTCATAAGGATTTTTTTTTAAAGAACATGAACTATGGCTTAATCCATTAGAGCTGAGGGGAAAAAAACCCCAACTGTCTACGTGCTTCCAAGCAGTCACAAATGGCTTAGAGGCAAGAAAGCCATCAAGCCTAAAGAGTGTGCCAGAGATATTTCAACTGCTGTGAGTGTCCTGTATGTAAAGATGAAAAACAAAGCCAGAGGGGGAGGGATTAGAATCTGTCACAGACCTTGGACAAAAAACCAAAATTACGTCTTAGTGCAGACAAATGTTCGTAAAATAAGTGTGGCAACAGTCCAAGCTGAAAAACATATATTTAAGGATGGCATTTATCCAGAACAAAGATTTAAGTCTCATTACCCAAAATGCTTCATGCAACTGTCAAATACAGCCCGGAGAAAACCAACTCAGGGACTTGAAATGCCACAGGCAAAACACCAAACGCAAAGCAGACAGGGCTGCATTGTGTCACCCAGCGCCTGGGCTCGGCTGAGCCAGGCCTTTCCTTTCCACGAGGGTTCTTACAGAACACCGACGAGAACAGACTCTCACGCATGAAGATGAAGGAAAGCATCGTCTCCTTGACCGAAGGAAAAGCCACCAGTGGCACCCGCACCTGTGCCCGACGTGCGCCACCACCCTCAAGCATTTAGGAAGAGTGACTGCTGCAGGCACCAGACAGGAATGACTGACCCTCCACAGGCAGCCTTCTAGCTGGGCATTTGGTCTTCCCCCTGGTGAACTGAGCGTGTGCGTGGACTCTGGGTAAGCTTTACCGGTAGTCTTGTATGCAAGCCAGAAATACAGGCTGTTCATCTCTAATACCAGAGGAAGTCAGGAAACATTTTAATAAGTGTTGCTTCTATAAAACATTTACATGCCTGTTACTGGGTCCACTTCAATTTTTGCCTTGTTATCGGAGAACTGACATCAACAGGTTTAGTTGTTATTGAACCTATGGACTGTATTCATAGTTTAGTCTACACTGCATATGCCTGTCTCTAAACTTCAGAAACACAGCTTCTTCCCAGGGGACACAACATAATTTTAATCCCAGCAGTCTCACTGTTAGAGGTGATATTCTGTTGTTTTGAACATGCCTAAACTTTCCATTCCAACAGCAGCTACAGAATCTTAAGGAATGATTTGTATGCACCAAAATAATTTGGAGCTCTCTTTTCATACTTTGAATTCATTTCCATGAAATATTGACAATTTCCACAAATGTGTATTCCCGCTGAACTCGGGGCAGTTTGATAAAGGAAAATACATCCAGTTTTAATATGAATGCCTCACTTCCTTCAATCCATCAGAGGCCCTCGACTTTTCTCCCTGCACTTTCAAATGCTTTGTCACTTCGCCAAGCCTGTAAAATTCTCTGAGCCACTGAGAGCCTGATAAATGGGATCTCTCAGGGTGTATTTTTATCCCAAAGTTCTTGATCTGAGAACAAAAATTCAGTGAACCTCTTCAGATGACACTAAATAAAAGAAACTTTAATTCTCTGGTTCACCTCGTCCAAGTATCTTCCGAGGTGTAGTCCTGAAGAAAACTGAGCCTGTCGCATTCTCTCTTCCTTAGCGTGTGGGAAAGCCTTCATAGAGAAACTTTCCTGATATAAGATGAATGGAAGCTGGGGTCACCCGCCTTCTCTGTGAGCGTAAATGTAGATGCCAGTTCTCCTTTCAATTATAGTGGCCCATCTGTGACATGTGGACTAAATTTACCCAAGGTATTGTGTATATTAGTGGGGAGGAGTCAAACCCAGGGGGTATCAACCCAGGATCAAATAACATGGAAATTCACTGAATACAGAGTTTATCTTCTTTACCTTTTCCCATTCTCATGGGTGGGTGGGAGTAATAGAGAGAAATTGGGGTGCTTGCCAAGGCCCATGGTCCATGAGCAGAATTTTTCCTGCCCACCTGCGGCAAGGCCTACTCAAGGAGAAGTTGCAAGGGCACGTATTTGTCACAGGCATGAGTGACTTATAAAAATATTGCCCTGAGCCACAAGCCACAAGCCACAAGCCAAGGCTGTTCTGTGAGATTTATGGCCGGTTTGTTTCGCTTCATTCAGCCCAGTTTGTTAGAGGACAGTTTTGTTCTCAGAGGACATATCACTGAGTAAGGGCTTTCTTATAGTCATGTTGCAACTTGAAAACTGACTAGGATATGAATATGTAAATTATATTCAAACACAATTGAAACATGCAGCTCATAAGTCAGGATAAGGCCTTTGGGGAAATTCCAGTAGACAAAACTGTCATAGATAAATTTGAAGATGGATTTTTTTAATGCTGTCTGGGTTCCTTCCTTTTATTTATCCTCTTATATATATATATATATGTATATATATATATATATATGTGTGTGTGTGTGTGTGTGTATAGCACAACTATAGCTAGATGAGAATATTTACATTAATTGAGCAACCCCTCTAATCTACCTCTTTTCTCTATTGCTCAAGAGAAGCATCTAATATTCCAGAAGTACCAGAATGAATACACACCAGGAAGGATGACTTCTGACCTGACTCAAGACGGCTGACAGATCTCACAGGGCAACCTCTCCCTTCATTCCAAATTCTTAGAGAGGGTGATCTGTTCTAGAAATCAAGATGTACCTGTAGTGCACCAGAAATCAAGAAAAAAATCACTCAAACGTGGAATACAGATAGACTTGGAATGAAAAAGTATACCACAACCGAAACATGCACAGCAGAGGGCAGCTACAAAAGGTGACGTGAAGAGAGGGCACAGGAGAGTAGAAAGGAGGGTCCTCAGACTCGCTAACAGGGTTTTTATATAAGGTTCCACACTAAGAGGTACCAGCTGTGTGGAGTCTTGTCTCTTTCTGCCTTCCCATCTCCTACTTGGATGGATCCACTTGGACCTGGCAGCAAACCACACTCTCTGTGAGCCCAGAGATGAGCCATGAGCGTGTGTGCTTGGGAAGAGAAGGGGACTCTTGCCTTAGGCAACCACCACCTCCTGCAAATTGGAGGAACTCTCCTGCCTAGGAGCCTAAAGATCGGAGTAACATACCCAGCAGCCATGTGCTCTCCCTGGGCTCACTGTGCACACCAGCACACAGACACAGCAGCATGAGATGCCTCTCTCCCACCTCCCACCCTGTCCTATGCCGGCGTGCAGGCAGGGAATGCATGATGAGCAGTTGACAGAGAAAAACAAATACAAAGAATCACTCGCAGTCACAAATCATTAAACATTTGAGGAAAGCTGACACTACTAAAAAGAAGCATCAAACTCAGGAAATAGAAGAACCTGACCCATGGAAAAGAGAGGTAATGAGGCAACCAGAAACCCCCCCCACAAAGTTTAAAAAGACATAATTAATTGCAATAAATATGACAGATAAAGGACAAGTATGAAGAATATATAAAGAACTCCAGTAAATCAGTAAGAAAAAATACATACAATCCGATAGGAAATAAGGAACGATTCTAAAGAAGTAATTTATAGAAATAAAAATATAAAAACTGTTTAATCTCACTATTAATTGGAGAAATGCAAATGACATATTGTTTCCATCTTTGAGATAAAGATTTCTTAATATAAAATAATGGCAAAAATAAAGAGAAATGGCTGCTCTTAGGTCATGATCCAGCCACTTGGAAGGAGACTGAGGAGAATCTATTAAATGAGAGTTCTCAACCCCTTGACAAGGCCATTCCATTTTCTGTATCAGCTCAAGAGAAACATTGACATATGTGTACAAAGTTATGTATGTGATAACACTTGTGGCCAAATTATTTATGGCCACTTGTGGCTGTTTGTACCACTAAACCTTGGAAATAATTTTAATGTTCTCAAATAGGGAAATTATTAAATAAACTATGACACATCCACATTATAGAAAACAATAAGGTTTCTGTATTTATACAATACTCACATGGAAAACTCTGTAAGATATATTATTAAGTGAAGAAAACAATTTGTAGACAGTACATACAATAGATTCCATATCTGTAAAAAAGTTAAAATAAAAATATTATATAATTTTACAGGTACATAATGCATGGAAATATGTGCATAAAATAGAAAGTGTGTGCACATCTAACTGATAACAGCAATTTACCCCTGGAAGGGGAATGGGAAACGGGAGGTGGCAAGGAGAGATTTCAGCATTATTTGCAACATTTAATTATTATTAATGGAATATATACACATATTTTTTGAATAAAAGGTTACAGTGTCTAAATTTGGAAAACAAATTCAAATAATAGATTAAGTAGAGAGATAGTTAATTACTTGTTAGGTGATAAAGAAAACCCACACCCAGAACACCCCAAGGCATTGGTAGCCCACTCAGGTGGGGCACCGTCCCGATGCACCTGTGGCTGTGGGTGTGGCCTCCAGGGCGGGCACGTGCAAGTCTGCTGGGAACGCATACGTGGGTGGAGCAGCAGATCCATGTTTCTCTGTCTCTCACATAAATAAATAAAAATTCTTATAGCACTGGTGACTATTTTGCCAACAAGATAAAAGAAAGCAGCAACTCAATTTATGTTGTCGTCTTAAGGAAAAGAATAATAATTAATGACAAGTCATGGCTGCATAGCTAGAGCACCACATGCTGGCTCGGGAGACAACACAGCACTTTCTTTCTTTGAATACCAGGGCTCTCAACTTCTCTACTGCCAAATGAGAGAAAAAATGATCTCTGAAGATAAAGTCTTAACACAGAGCTCACGTTTGCTGAGTGTAGAACATCCACACTCATTTCACCACTGGCTTTCAAAAAAATTGCAAACATGCTTGAAGATAGTCTTTAGAAGATACTATTTCACGAAGTTTTTTATACACTTAAGTAGGATTTTCTTTAACATGCTTTATGCTCCACTATGCATGATTATCAGAGTCCCATGTGATAGGGAAACAAACCATTGTCTTTCAACTGATAACATCATGTTCTCAACACTTACTGGCTGTTCTGAGAATACTTACAGGTCCCTGACCAGTAATGGGTGGGAGAGGGCAGAGTGTTCTTTCCTGCAAGAATGGGAATAGCCTTGGCAGGTGTGGCTCCATTGGCTGGATCATTGTCCCATAAACCAGAAGGTCACGAGTTCAATTCCCAGTCAGGGCACATAGCTAGGTTCAATTCCTGGTCCAGGCACATGCAAGAGGCAACCGACTGATGTTTCTCTCTCACATCAATGTTTCTCTCCCTCTCTCTCTCCCTCCCTTCCCCTCTGTCTCATGTCCTTGAGTGAGGTTAAAAAAAAGAATGGGGATAGAACTTGTGAATACTAAGTCTTCAAAGTGGAAAAACATAAAGATTCAAATTGGTTAGAGGGCATGCTCCTTCCCAGTAGAAACAGAAAAGAGAGGAGGCTTTATAGTAGTAAGCCTATGTCACCGGCTATATCATCAGCTTAGGCTAGATTATCTGCAGTAACAAACATCCGTCCAATTTCAGTGGCTTCAAACAATAAAAAATTCCTTTCTTGCTAATATCCTATGTCTGTTGTAGGTCAGCAAGGAGGCCCTGTACATCATTTTCACTCAGGAGCCCATGATGTTAGAACACTCACCATCTGGAACATTGCCACTCACCATGCAGATGGAAAGAGAGGGTAAGATTCTAGAGAATAAAATGCTGTGACCTGGAAGTAACGCACATCGCTTCTGCTCATTGATTAGAGTAATTCATATGGTCCCACTCAGTCACAGGGGCCAGGAAATTAATTCTATTATGTGCCAAGATGAGGAGAGAACCATAAATATTTATGGAGCCTCAGGTTGGTTTACTCAGGGAATAGAAATAGTCCATCCTGCCCAGGAATCTTAACATAAGTAGAAAAGTTTTAGTAATATCCAGCGGAGACAACCCATGCATGTAGGTGGCACTGGGACAGGTCCCCCACGCTCACAATTTATGGCCAGTGGTGTCCGAAGCTGGCTGATCACCAGGATCACCTGGGAAGCTTCAAAAACTAGAAATGTCGGGGTCTCATTCCTAAGGACTCTCATTCAATAATGGCTGAAATGGGCTTCAAGAATCTGTATACTTACCCTCAGCCTCCAGGACTTTGCATAATTATTAGGTTTGGTGACTTTTGCTGAAGACATTCAGTTCAGCAGACTTCATGAAAGGTGATGCAGCTGGTAACACAGCCTGTCCAACCTCACAGACCACTGAGACTGCTGAATGGCCTGGGCAACCCACAGGGAGCCCCTGAGACCAACGCATGAGAGTGAAATAAACCCTGGCCGAGGGCCACAGCACCTACTACTTGTTCCTTGTTCTCATTATCTACTGCTGCATGGCAAACCATCCCAAAAGTTAGTGGCTTAACATAGCAAAAAGCATTTCATTTACTCATAAATCTACAGTCTGGGCTGGGCCCTGTAGATGGTTGTTCTTGTTCCACGTGTTTCCAGTGAGGGACACTTGACTGGACTGGGAAGATCTGTTTCCAAGTAGGCAACGAAATGCTGACTGTCAGCAGGGACTATTGACAAGGAACCCCAATTCCTCTGCACATGTGTCTTTATGGGGCTACTTGGGCTTCCTCGCAGCACAGCATCTGGGCCCAGAGTCCATGTTCACAGAGCAGAAAGTGGATGCTGCCAGTCTCTTAAGTCCTGAGCCCAGAAACTAAAACAGTGTCACACTGGCAGCTCTCTACTAGCTAAGTAGCTGCTGAGCCTGCCCAGATTCAGGGGGAGAGATGTTGCTCTCAGTCCCAACGGGAGACGTAGCAAAGAATTTGCAGCCATCTTTAATCTGCCAACATCCTTGCTCTGCCCTTTGGGCCTCAGGCTTCTCGTCTGTGAAATCAAAGAGTGAAATTGGATTACTCTGAGGGCCCTGCCAATCCCAAAGGCTATGAGTCACAGGTTCTTGTGCTTAATTTGCTGATTGACAAAGAAGCCCAGCCTGTGAGTCCCTGCTCTTTGTAGACCTGCAAGTGGTGAAAGCTAAATTCAGCCTGGGAGACACGCGTAGCTCATGCGCCAATGGTGATCCTGGGCACCCAGGCTCCTCCGCATTTCCCATTAAACTCACTTATTTTTCTCTCCAAAGCCAAAGTTGTAATCTAATCCCCAGAGCCTGACAGCAGCTGCCCTGGGGGCTTCCTAATCATCCACATCATTCTCACCCCCTCTCTTGTCCAATAATTCATAAGCTACACATAGCAATGAGTGGACAAAAAATTTCACCACGAGACTGGAGTAAAATGAAGGGCTTCAGTGAATGGGCTCTATTTCCAGAGAGTCCAGGTTCAAACACCCCAACACTACATTCTAGCTGTGAGGACTTGGGCAAAACGACTTCATCATTTAAAATTTTATTTTTCTGTTTTAAAACAGTGAGATAAATAGCACCTACCTCATAGAGTCGTTGCAAGAGTTAGTTGGCATAATGTATATAAAGCACTTAGCATAGACCCGGATCCACAGCAGGCGCTTGATAAATGCTAGTCAGTGTTTGTATTGTCGTAATGCAACAGTCACCCCAGTCATTGCTGTGCATTTTTCAGAACCAGTGAAGCGGACCCTGCTGGAGTAAGCAGCGTGAGGCCCAGGACACACTGCAGTAGGCCTGGCCGCTGCCCACTGGCCTCCCCACGCAGGGGAAGAAAAGATGACTGCTGCAAGCATCTCACTCCTGCTCTCCCCGCATCCAAGGGGAGTCCCGCGTTAGGTGAACATCACTGGTCGGTCGTTTACCAATCCCAGTGTGGACAAAGTCTCACCTCCTAAGCCACCCTGAGCCTGAGCTGAGGATCCACCATGAGCCTACCAGACGCTGGGGCTATGGCAGTGAGCAAAGCAGCCGAGGCCCTGCGCCCTGCAGAGCACATTCTGTTGTTGTACCACATCGCGAAGACTCTCCTTTCAAAGTCCCTTGGCCGAGCCACTCTGGTCTGCCCTGACCTTCAGACTCACATTCTAGAATCTGCAACTCTTTATGATACCCGAGAGCTTGCCTTGCAGCCTGTCTTGGGGGTGGGGGGTGTGCAATTGGAGGGGAAAGACTATACGCTCTGGACAACACTTTTATGACCGTATGGGAATATTTTGGCGAAGCAGTAAAGTGTAATTCCTCAATGTTATTGCAGAACTGCCAGCTCATTTCTGAAGAAATGCAAAACACAAACAAGCTGGCCTTGTTTGCTCCATCAATGCTGTACTGTAGTGCTGGGTGTAGGGGGTGGCAGTCCCAACAGCATCTTGTAATAGCCCTGCTGGCTCCGTCAGCAGATGGTGCAGGGCTCCAGTGCTTCCTGGATAAGGAAGAAAAGCCATGTTGCATATGGGGGAGAGAGTCAGACGTGAGGGAACCAGGCAACAGGAAACGCAGTTTGGCACTCCGGTGGGGGACAGTCAGCTCTCAGCAAAGGATGGGTACCAGCCAGCTCCCTCAAGGCCATGCCCTCGGAGTCTCTCACAGACATACACACTCTGACCCTTCCTTCTCAGCCACCTCCTGGATGGGATCCTCTGCCCCTTGTAGCCTCTTAACCATGACCTTCCCCAAGGTTTCTCTTCTGAGGCTGCTCACCTACTAGCTGTGGTCACCCCATGCTGTGGTCTCTTCACTGGCAGATTCTAGATAAAGAAGCGCAGCTCAGGCCTCCCCCCTGAGCCCTCTCTCACATCTGTCCAGAGGCCTCCTTGACATCTCCACCCAAGGTCCCATGCTCTTCAAACTCAGTGTAAGAGGTTGAATTGTGTCCCCCCCCCCACAAAAGATGTGTTGAAGTCCTACCCCCAGTACCTGTGACTATGACCTTACTGGGAAAATTTGCAGATGTAATCAAGTTAACATGAGGTCATTAGGGTGGGTCCTAATCCAGTACGACTGGTGTTCTTATAAAAAGAGAAAATGTCCCCTGAAGACAGAGACACACAGGGAGCAGGTCATGTGATGGCAAGGGAGCGATTAGAGGGACAGAGCAGCAAGCCAAGGAAGGGCCGGGACTGACGGCCATCGCTAAAGCTAGAAAGAGGCCAGGAAGGAAGGACCTCCCCTGCAGGTTTCAGAGCAGGCATGGCCCTCCTGACCCCTTGATTCAGGACTTCCAGCCTCCAGAACTGGGAGAGAATAAATTTCTGTTGTTTTAAGCCATTAAGTTTGTGGAATTCAGCAACCCTATGAAACAAAGGCACTCAGCAGGGCCCAAATTGAGTTTGTCGTTTTCTGCCTTTCTTAGACTTGCTTCTCTTATGGAATCTCTTATTGTAATAAATTTGTTTCATTTATTTGAAACTCTAAACTGTCGAACTGGAAATTTGAGAGTCCACTCGGACTCCCTCTCCATCGTCACACCAGCCCATCAAGCACCAAGTCATGTCAACTTGACCTCCTTTGTGCTTCACCAATCCCCCTTTGAGCCCAGTCTCTGCCCTGGTTCAGCCTTGATAACTTTGCCAGTAAAAGGCTGTAGTATCTGCCTTTCCATTGGGCACACTCGGCCAGTCTCCTTCTGTCTGATATCATCTCCTGTCCCCAGCCTGACCCATCCTCCACATTCTGTCACTGTGAGCTAAACCCCTCAGTTCACACCCCACATCCAACCTTCCTCGGGAGGTCCCCCTGCAAACTCTAAACTCACGGGCATAGACTGCAAGGAACTTCATGAATGATTTGGTTCCATTATGACAGCCTCCACTTATCATCTTCCATATACTCCTTTCCCTAACCTTGAACTTTATACTCAGGCAATACTAAATCTCTTGAGGTTTTTAGAATATGTCATGCTCTTTCATGCCTCTTCGCCTTTGCAGGGGTGGGTCCTTGTGCCAGAAACATGACTCCATCCTCTTATGTTCCTGGTAAGTGACAATTCATCCTTCAAATCTCTGATTAAAGCTTTTCTCACTTGTGAAACCTTCCTGTCTTCCCCCAGACAATTCTGGGTAGCTTATGTTTCCTCTGTCCCATGGGATAATTATCTCCTTGTGTTATAATTGGGCTGTTTGCACGCCTGTCTGTCCACCACAAAAGTTTGAGGGCACAAACTATGTTTTCTTCTTTATATCTCTAATGTTTGGCATCCATTCATTTCATTCCTCTTTTCTCTATTCATTCAACGAACACGTATGTTATTTAGCATCTGCAATGAGCTAGGCAAGGCACTGGGGACAGCATGAGGAAGGTTGCTCCTGCCCTGTTGGTATTTACTGTCCAGTGGGGGTAAAACTAAGTAAACAGATGGCTACAAAGAAGGCCAGCGCTGCTACCACAGGCATAGGCCCAAGATGCTATAGGAATTGGTGGGCGGGCACTTGCCCAGTCTCAGGGAGGCCCATAGGAAGGAAGGTCCAGGTGTGTGGGGAGGGCAGAGAGCTGTCAAGCTTGCCCCGGGTCCAGCACAGCTGGGGAACGAAAGGAAAAGGGTAGAACAAAGGGAACACGGTTCCGTGCAGTGTGCAGACCCCAGATCCCAGGGGCTTTTTACGAGTCCATTAAAGAGAGTGAACTTTACCCTGGGGGCCCAATGACCGTAGAAGTGTCTTAGGCACATGGTCTTTTTTTCCCCTTTAAAATTGTTTTTATCCAATTGATTTTAATTTTAAAAAAGGAAAAACACGATTCTTATAATACGCAAAAAACCAAAGATATGGACACAAGGAGTTAAAAATCACTCCCTGTCATTCCAATGCCCTGAGGTAACTGTGTCGTGTCCTCAGCCTGTATAAATACAGGCAAACGTGGAACAGGCACATACACTGGGTGTTATTTACTTACTCAACTTTTTACAAAAACGGGATCATAGTATACACATTTTTCCACAGCTTACTTTGCACTTAAAATATTAGCATCTCTCCATGTGAAATGTTGATCTAACTTCTCCATCCTTCTCTGTGACGGCCACATGCCGTCCCACAGCGTGGAGGCGTCATTTTATTACTTGACGAACAATCACGCGCTGCCCGATACTCTGCCACCGCAAGCAGAGCTTCCGTAAACGCCTTTGTCTGCACAGTCCTAGGTGCTGGTGCTTCCCTGTCACCGGGGCGATGGCCCCGAACGGGCTTGCCGAGGCGGTGGTGCACATTTCGGACGTCAATGAACACTGCCGGAGTGTGTTTCCCTGGAGGTTTCGGCAGTTCCCACTCCCACGGACAACGTATAAAAGTGTTTGCTCCCCTGAACTCTTTCAGCACAGGATGTTCCTGGTCTTTTTAATTGTTGCCAATCTAATGAATAAATAATTAAATTTGACTTTCTCCGACTAATCCTTCTCAACTTCATTAAATCTTCATTTCCTTTTCTGTGAATTGCCTGTTCCTGCTTTTCCCCTATATTCTCATTGGCTTTTGCATTTTTTTTTTACCAATTTACATAAGCTTTGGGAAAATGAAGGGTAATATCTTTCATACGTGCTAGAAATGTTTATCTGAGTCTGTAATTTGTTTTTTTCTTAAAATTTGCATAAAAAATGTGTAGGAACATATGTTGTTTGTTTTTCCCTTCACAGTTTTTGGGATTTCCACCATTATTAAAAATATCCCTCCTGCTCCAATGTCATACAAATTTGGAAAACAAATTTCCCACTAAATTTTCTTTAAGTCCATTATGAATATATTTATTTATTTACTTACAATTAATATTAAACCCAAACGCATCTGGGATTTGTTTCATATGGTTGGTTCATATGTTATGAAATGGTGTCTACCTCACTTTTTCCCCCCAAATGGAGAGCCAATTACGTCAACACTATTTCTTGAATCAATCATAATTTTCCCACTGAACTGAAATTCACTTTTATCAACTTTTAAGTATGTAAACATACTGTGTCCATTCCTGAAATCTGGCCTATTCCACTGAGCTGTTTACTCACGTGCTACAACATATTATTCTGAATATGCATTTTAAACTTTAATATTTCGTAAGGCAAATGTCCCCTATTTTCTTTTTCAAAATTATCTGTCAAAGTCCACCAGTGCTCGACTACAATGGCCCAACTATATTATCACCTGTCTTTCAGAGAAGACGGGGTGAAGAGAGCCTCAGTGGACTGGGATGGCCACAGGAACGAAGGCGGAGTCACCCCAGGCGTCCCACACGCGCTCTCACAGCCCGGTTCCCTGCCCAGCAGACTGCCCGTTTGTCCCCCAGGACTGCGGACACTGACTGCTGTTCTGCCCATTCTCTCAAGTCCCAGGTGTCACCTCATCAGAACCTCCTGCCCCCTACCTTCCTTGGGCAACTCCGTCCCAGGGCTGCTGCTTGGGGCTTTCCACCCCTTCAGGCTCCTACCAGCTGTGAGCACAAAGGCGAGGAGGACCAAACTACTGCTCCCCCTTCCCGCAGCTATGGGCCATGCCTCTCTCCAGCACAAACCCTCTTTCTAGCAGGTGTTTCTCTGTGATGTCTCTCGGGGGCACCACCCCAACCCTCCCTGAGGTAGAATTGCTCAGCTTTCTCTTCATGGGCACTGCTGACGGCAGCAGGAGGGGGATTATGTCAGAACTATGGTGTATGGGCTGTTCTGTCTCCTTGTAAGATTCACGCACTCGATTCACTCGAGAGTGACCGTATTTGGAAGTAGAGTTGTTGCAGATATAATTAGTTAAGTCATTAGAGTGGCCATCATCCAGTGTGACTAGTGTCCCTATGGAAAGGGAAAGTGTAGACATAGAGACACACACGGGGAAAATGCCGTGTGAAGATGAAGGCAGAGATTGGGGTGGTGTGTCTAAAAGCCAGGAAACAGCAAATACTGCCAGAAAACCACCCGAAGCTTCGGGAGAGGCCAGGGACAGATCCTCTCTCATAGCCCTCAGAAGGAACCAACTCGAATGACACCTTGATCTCGGATTCCTAGCTTCCAGAACTGTGAGACAATGTATTTCTGTTGTTTAAGTCACCCAGCCTATGGTACTTTATTACAGAAGCCCAAGTAAACTGATATCCCCGGCAACCCAGCACAGCTGAAGGCAGCCTGCCTCCCCACCCGAGCTGCTCTCTTTGACCTTTAATGTTTTTGGTCACAGTGGCACCGGCTCTAAGAGCTCTCGCTCTCGTCTGGGATGGAAGTACCTCTGGCCCCCAATTGCCACCCACAGCCTGGACCCCAGGCAGAAGTAGGCTGAGGGCTATGGCATCACAGTAGGGAGTATAGCTCAGAAGGGGAGGTGTTGTGCCCAAGCTTCAGGGGTTCGGCAGGAAACAAGGAGTCAACAACTGCTCTGCAACCTACCCAAGCATGGCTCGCTGAGGTTTCTGTGACTTATCCTTTGGTGCCTCCCAAGTATCTGTTGGCCTCCACCACATGGGAATCCTCACTCTAGGACATGTGCAGAGATAACCTGTGAGCATTCATCAGGGCTGTACCCAACCATTCCTCCTGCAGCCCCAGTGCCTAGGCCAGTGCCTGCCTCATGGGAAGTGCTCAGTCTTTGTTTACTCAATGGATGAGGGATGGACGGATGGATGAACAGATGGATGGATGGACAAACACACACGGAGACTCTTTGGGATAAACTTTCTGTGGTACATGATTCAACAAAGCAGTGATGAAGTCATTATCTCAAGGAGCTTCTAAGAACTGAGTCAGTCTGAGTCTCTGCAGATCGCTGCTCTTGCCATGAGGACGCTGCATTCTTTCCCATCTCTCTGGGCTGAAAGTTTCCTAAGCGCCAACCACCACGGCAAGGCTTCCAAGTTCCCTTCCATTAGTGCTCTTTCCTGGCAGCTCTTTATAACAGCTTTACACAAAGGGGACTTAAACAGCTTCTGGCAAGTCTCCCTGGAATTCACAACCACCCTGCCCCCCCCCCCAAATCTACCAGAAGCTTTTGACGAAAGTCAGAGAGCAAACTGTGTTTAAAAATGGATGATCTGCTCTCCTGATGCTTCTACCACTTCTATTCTCTAGAAAGCACAAGCTCGTCTGGAAACAACTGTGCTAGGGCAGATGCATGAAAAAAAAATGAAACAAAACAAAACCCAGAGGCCTACATGTTGTTGTATTCCAGAAACTTCCACAGATGGGAAGGGCGCTGCCAGAGTTGGGGAGAGACCACAGGAGACACTGGGGACTTGAGAGCTGGAAAAGGCAAGAAAAGTGCCCTGAGCTCAGCCCAACTTGGCTCTTAAAGAGAACCCCACCACTCATTAACCAGCCCTAAAACCTGTTAAGTGAAAAAGAAAAATAAATGAGCTCATTAAATCCGGAAAGAGGGAAGACCTGGAGGCTTAACCAAGGAAATTCCCAACACCCAGTTAGAAAAACAATGGGGTGTTGGGTACAATTAGATTCATGGCCTGGAGTAGGGGCTGGCCCCCAAACGAGGGGGTTGAGTACCACCGTGTAGGGCTCAGCTATTCCCAGCTCTGCACACAGGCACCTGGAGAGGGGAGCGCTGCCCAGAGCAGTCAGGATAGTTGCTGCGGTTACCAATTCAAGTGCTCCAGGTCTTTGGTCAAACTGGGGGGGAAGTCAGTTGGGAAACTCATGGGAAGTTCCAGAGTGTGATGAGTTCTTTGGGGGAATTATGATTTCAACCCAGGCAGTGGTAACTGCCTGTGACAAATACAGCCTCAGGTTTGGCTTAACAAAGGCTGTTCATCATATTTCATCCATTCCTTCCGCATTCATCACCCACACATGGAGAACCACCATCTGTGTGAGACCATGCTAGATGCTGCGCCTTGGGGCCTGACCTGCTAGTGCTTGCTCCCATTAGGCTCTCCAGGTTCCTGGCTGCTGGCCCTAGCCTCACCCCTCCTGCCCCTTTGGTTGGGGGATTCTGCAGACTCCCTTCAGATCTTCATTCTTGAATGATTGGAGCTCTGATCATTCCTGGCACCTGCTTTTGTCTTGGGTAAAAGAGAACTCCCCTCCCACCCAGGCAGCCCCAGGCCTAAACAAACAATGACTGTGCCTTGAATAATGCTCCGGTGCCTGGGCAAGAACAATGGGATACAGATGAGAGTGCCTCACTCCACTTGTGTGTTGGAGGAGCCATCAGAGAAAGAAAGCCTTCTCGTGCAGAAGTGACAGTCAGATTTTCCCCAAATGGGGGCGGGCGGGGTGGGGTGGGGTGGTGGTGATGGTAACTCCAGGCAAGAGAGCAGGAGGGCAAAGGCAGAGAGATGTAAAAGAAGACACCAGATTACAAACCCAATCACAGACAAGAAATAGAAGTGGTCAAGTTTATTCTATGCTCTTTGCTCCTGCCCACTGATTCTCTTTCCACTGGGGACTATAGGTCAGAGCAGTTTTCATGGCTGATTCATAGGCTATTTGCTTAAACTTGTAACCTGCAGTATGGCAAAATCCATCCCCAACAACCTGCTTGCCATCTTCCCAGGTGGACACCATTCTCCGGAGATAACATAGGATTAAGGGAAGTGAATGAGTTGCAGAGTCTTAAGATCTGGGTTTGAATCCCAACCTCAGTAATAACTAGCTGTGTGACACTGGACTAGTTATTTAACTTCTCTGAGCCACACTTCCTCATCTGTAAAATGGGGATAGTAATGATCTACAAATAGAGTGATCATGAGGATTAGAAATAACATACGCAAAGTTCTCCCCCAAATACTTTGCATATAGCCCATGTTCGAAGATGGCCCGTTATTATTCTGAATGGTGGAGTGTATTGCCTCACCCTGGGAGCCCTCTGCTCCCCTCAGCGCCTGGCTCCTACCCAGTAAAGGTGAGAGTCACTGGCTTAGTCACTGGCTTAGTCACCAGCATGACATCCAGCACTCCGTGACTTCCTTCGATGGAGCAAAAGCACTGAGTTCCCACTCTGCATCTCCCTGGAGTCTACCCTTTGCTCTGGGATGCTTTAAAAACTAATTGCCATGCATGAACAAGCCCTGGGAATCTGAAGTCACTTCCGTAAGTCCCAGGGCTCGGACCGCTGTGTGGTTTTCAAAAGCGCTCCCAGAGATCTGCTGTGAAGGTCAGGGCCACGGATTGTCCTAGATCTTCAAGCTTGTCGGACACACTTTTACTTTGAGAAAGAGTGACTGACAAGAAGGGTGCCTGAGAAAGATTAAAAGATCACATTTGCAGTCCCTTTCTTTAGTGAGAGAAGTGCCAACTTCTTAGCCTGTAGATTCCGACAGAAAACCAGTGTGGCCTTCCTGGGCTGTTAGCTGGAGGTGAAGAGCAAGAAGGGAGGAGGAGGTAGGGCATCTGCAATCCCCTAGGGAGTTACTGAGGGTACATTTCTTGGAGGTCTAGATGGATACCAGGTAGCCTTGTTATCCAGGATGGGGACGTGATAGGAGGACGCTCTGAGTTTTGAGCTGAAAACAAAGGATCTCTGCGATCCGGCAGCCAGGTCTGCCCTGGGGCTCCTGGGACCCGCTGGCACCTGGAACGGCGGCTGTGAAAGAGAAGTTGAGGCCGAACTCAGCTGAGCGGCAACCTCGTGAGCTCTAGAGGGGTGACCCCTGGCTGAGGTTACCGCTGGGGGAATGGGGTCATCCTGCCTCGGAGAACCTGAGAGGCTGCTCCAGGACACGGACAAAAGCCGCTTTGTGGAAAGCCGAGGAACTGTTCAAGGGCGCCACCGTATGGCAGCGGCGGACACAGCGATTGCAGCGCGCTCTGGCTCACACACCTGACTCCTGGATCTTCTCCTATGGATGAGAGGAGCGGCCTCAGAGAGAGGCTGGCTTTCTGCTAGTTAAATGAAGCTAGCTCCATGAAACTGTAAAAATGAGAGATATCTGCCCATATTGCCCCCCGAGTTTGTGGAGCAATCGTGAGCACTTCCAAGCTCTTTGTTGAATGGAGACCGAGTTAGTAGCCTCACCTAAGAATTAACTGATGACTTAAAGACAATCCAAATTGAACGGAATAAGGACTACTTAAACGTCAGGTTTATCCAGTCCCTGGGGTGTTTCCAGCTTCCTGACAAAGGACAGGCGCAGTGGGGTGACAAGTAAGGGGCCAGCCTTTGAGTGAGTGTGAGAATCTTTGAGTCGACCCCAGCCCACTGCGGTTTCTGCCCACCCTGTAACAACAGGTCTGCTAGGTCGAACTCCTAAGGCTCACCTGCCACTGAGCGCAGCTGAGTGTGAGCCAGAGCATCATGTGCAGAATTCAAAAAGGTAATATTCTAAACTGGCTCCGTGATCCTCGAGCTCACCCCCTCCTTGAGGATGTTAGAAGGCTCTAAAGTATCTACAGGGGAAAGAAGGGGAGGTGTAGGGAAAAGATTTTTTGGGAGGGCGCTTGTTGCTAAGTCCCCACTTGCCTTTGCGGAGTGTGGAGTGGCGGCCTCCTTTCTTCCAGACTGATGAGGGGCCTTCCGCGGTTGCAGTAGGAGATCTTGCTTTTTATTCCCAGGGTCTGGGGCTATGGGAAATGCTGAGACAGCTAAGCAGCCTGGGCTGCAGGATGAACAGCCTTCCCGCCTGAACTGGGCTGCACTCCCAGAATTCCTCAGCAAGGATGTGCAAGCGTTTCCCAGACCACCAGGAGGCAGAAGAGCCTGGTTGGAGGTGTTTTAAATGCTGCCTAAGAGCTGGGAGGCTAAGGGGACCCCAATGGTGAGACTCCTTGTAGAGTAGGCCATCAGCAAACCAGGGGCTCAGGGGAGTGACATGAAAAGGGACAGAATGAGCTGCCCATGTCACAGGGCCTGTGGTCAGAGGGACCAGCACGGGTCTCTGGGAGCTCATGGATGTACCACAAGTGAAAGACTCACTTTCAAATGTCTGCCTCAGCAGGAGGCTACTTCAGACACAGGTGCCACCGCAGGAGACCATTCTCTTGCCCGCTAATTAGCTCACCCCCAGCTCAACTGCAAACCTTCTTTAGCAGGCTGGGGAGACATGAGCTGAGAAAGTGAGAAGCTGACTACAGACCTCTCAGACGGTGAGCTTTCCCAACCTTCTGCCCCAGCTAAGAAGAGAGGGAAAAAACCGAATGCTAATTTCCATTCTGATTATTTTATTATTACACAAACTAGGCTTTTTAATTATTTGAGTGAGACTTTTGCAACAAAAGTGACTGCAAAACATGTGAACAGAAAAGTCAAGGGCCCTAGGCAAATAATTTTTTGAAAGGATGGTGGGAGAACAAAAATAAATGTGTTATGACTACACCCCACTTGGGTTTGTTCAACACACAGGCTGCGGTGTAAGCGACAACTCTGCGCCGTCCCAAGTCCTGCAGGGCTGTGCGGGACAGAGGAGGAGGAGGAGCCGCTGGAGCCCCTACCCTCGCAGACCTGCCAGGCACTCTGGAAGAAAGTCTTGTGCCTCCACTGAGACACTTAGAAGTGTCAAAGTGTCCGTGGCCCAGGGTCATTGCAGACCAGGTGTCCCTGAGTTCAGAGATCAGTAAGGCTCTCTCTCTCCTTCTCTTTCTACTGAGGGCTCCATGGCAAGTGTCCCAGTTCCCAGAGAACACTGACATCCCAGAGCTGCCCCCACCTGTCAGTGCTCTCCAGGGCCTGGGAAGAGGGCTGCCGTGCCAGTCCCGGGCCTGAAACTCCCTGATTCTCCCAGGTCACGGCTGGTCTCTGCTCTCCCTGCACCCCCCCCAACCCCCTGCAAGGGGGGTTACCAAGTCCTCCCCCAGGTCTCACATCCGGTCTCTGCCCACAGTGTCCCCCTGTCCAGCATCCAATCCCTCCTAGACTCTGACTTGGCTCCACACCCATCCTCCCTGCCACTGCCACTTCTGGGGACAGGTCAGTCGGTAGTAGCCATCACCTGAAGTCCCCCTCCCCTTTCTCCTCACGTCTTGTGCTTGCCTTTGATCCTCATTTTGTTGATGCAGGGGCCCAGCTGAGATGGGCCATTATGTGGGTTCTGAGTAGCAGCAGTGTCAGAACTAGAGGGGTGTCTCTGGCTCTGATCTATCCACCTTAGAGAGAACATTTCATTCTTGAAATCTCCTCCAGGCCTAACTTTCTCCATCAGCTGTCATACTTCTCAACTGTTAAGCATTCCCTCAGGTATCTGCTCCAGGCCACGGCACTCTAACAGGTGCAGGGGGTCCACGGCGTGCAGCAGGATCTCATTATAGACATGAGGCCACAGAGAAGGAGAGAATGACGTGCCTTTCCCTTGTGTCCCAACCCCACAGAGGCTCTCCTGGTCCCGTGTTCCATGTCCTCATGAATGGCCCCACTGCTATACCTGGGGTCCCAATGAGAAACTCAGGAGTCATTGTAGCTGCTGCTTCCATCTCCGTTGCCCTCCATGTCATTCCTAGAGGACAGACCCTCTATTATCTGTCATCAGTGTCTCGGGATTCTCTGCCTTCCTCTTCATTTCTGCTGCATCTGCTTAGCTCAGGCCTCACTGCTCAGACAATTGCAACAGCCTACAGATGACCTCCTTGCATTGGTCCTCCTCTACCCGTCTGGATCCCCGCTCACTGGAAAGTGTTCTTCTTGAGCATTTGTCTAGTACGTGTTGATCAAGCACCCCTGCCGGGCACTATGTGCATCAGCATCCAATCGAGTTACGGGGTCTGTGCCAGGCAGCTCAACAGAGGGAATTGACTACAGAGGACCAGGTACAATGGTATAGGTTGAGCTAAAAAAGCAAGCAGAAAACAGTGAACCAACTTAGAATTAGCAAAAGCAGCAGGAGCTCCCTGAAGTTGAAGGGAAGAAAGGAGGAGGTATATTATCAGAGCCCAGAAGAAGAGGCCACATGGCAGGAACTTGAGCTGTGGAGACAGGTTGTCCTGCAGGAGAGGGAGGCTGGGAGGAGGTATAGCTATTGTCAGTAGTACTGCCCCAAGCAGAGCAAAGGAGAGAAATATTCTGGCCTTCCCTTTGCCCTTTGTGCCTCCCAGTGGCCAAACCCAGCAGGAAGCCAATTGACAAATGATCCTGGAATATGTCCTTTGCAAGAGCTGGAGAGTGTGATGCAGAGCAGGCAGCTGTGGGGATCCAAACCAAACATGCCTATTTCCAGCACGAGAGAGTGAAAGTCCAATCAGACAATCATAGCCCACAGGTCTTCCACACAAAACCATGCATATCGACAGGGAGTGTGGTAAGTAAGTGGTCAAGGGAGATGCGGCCCAGCAGGGCGCTGGGGAGGGCAGCGGTCAGCCTGCTGGGGGCAGGGTGTAAAGATTCTTTAGGGAAGTGACACTTGAGCTGAAACTCGAAGGCTGAATTTGAGTGAACCAGATGAAAAGGAAGGGAGATTGGGAAGGCAGTTTCAGGGTAGAGTATGCTTGAAGGCAAGGAACCAAGAAAGGTCAAGACCGATCATGTAACTTCTTCATGAAGAACCCTGGGATAGCTCCCTCTCCATGCGGGACAAAGCACTGCTCACTCTGCACCTCAGCCCACTTCCCGTGGGGGCCCTGATATTCATGCCTTGCACTTTTCTCTGCACATATAGGGCTAGTGATTTCACTTGCAGTGCCTTTTACAAGCCTTGCCCCCTTGTTTCCTGGCAAGATTCAGCTCAAACATCAGCTGCTCTGTGAGACCTACGCTCCACATCCTCACACATGCACTTGGGGATGTGTTTCTGCAGCCCGCTGCCTTGAGGAACTGCGAACAAGGTCCTCACGAGTAAGGTCTGCCTATTCCCATTGTTATATGAAGTGTCTGCAAACCACCTGGCACAAATTTGGCACTCAAAAAAAAAAGAACTGGAAGAGGGTGGAGAAAAGAGGAAGGGAGAGGAGAAGCAACCAAAGTATGTTGATTTCAAGGTCACACTACCTGGACTTTTTAAGGTGGGCTCCATTAGGGTATAAACACACCACACTTTTGTGGACATACATTTCATTATCAAAGAAAGATTCAGTGACATGGAAAATATGCTATGGCTTTTCTGGTTAAGGCTACATTGCATCTACCCCCACAGTGAAGCCATCCTAGAAAAGACCGAGAGGCCTGCGTCCCCCTTGCTCACCTGCGCCCAGTGAGGCTTTGGGATTTCACTGCGCACAAACTACTGTCTGCTGCTAAGGCTCCAGGTGGCACTTCTGCTTATTTGTTTTCCCCGCAAAACACCCAGATTTGCCTTCAAAATTGCAGCTGAGCCTAAGGCAAATAACTTACAAGAAAGGCAAGAGTGAGTCACTGAATAATTATTACCTGATTTGCCCCCAGCTGTCTTTGTCTAGGCCACATTCTCCAGCTCAGCCTGGCATAGCTTCAGAGTTGTTCCGTAAATGGCCCTAATGCCCATCCGTGGGGTGTCAGCCAATGGATTTGGTGCAATCAAAGGATTTAATACTCTGTGAGCATTAAAAATCATGTCGAAGGTCCACGTTTATTGACACGGAAGAATGTTCCTGACATCTTGTTAGGCCAAAACATACATGGTTTTTTTATGTAGAAAAAAATCATATGAAATATGTAAACCAAAATATTTGTTATTTTTCTTATTTCTGTAATTTTCAAAAGTTTTCATCACTCAAATTGTGAAAAAGAAATAATTAAAAAAATTTAAACTTGATCAAAGCAAAAGATTAACTATATTGTATTACAGGTAGTTTGTCATGGGTCACACCTGTATCACAGGGTGTTAGATTATAAGACAGACTTTGCAAGGCCAGGGGTCTAAGGGACATGGCTTGGGGAGCTGGGTTCTCCCCCCAGCCACAGTTGTGAGCGACACAGCTGTATCGTTTTTATTAGTTTGAACAGAAGTCCTTCGAAACTGTATCGTAAATGACTGCAATAGTACTAACCATTTTATAACCATTTTGTGTCAAATTAGGCTCGCTATGTTTTCTTTTTCCGTTTTAACTTCATATACAAATAGAAACGAGAGCTTGCATTTACCTTTGTTACTATGTTGTAAACACCATTCTGAATATTGTACATATATTTGCTTATTAATTCTTCATAACAACTATAGGAGACCGGTGCTCTTATTATCCCCGTTTTTATATGCGGAAACTGAGGCCCAGAGAGGTTAGGGGAGGTGCTCAAGGTCACACAGCACAACCTAAAACCCTGATGCCATCACTCTGGAGCCCACATGCTTGACCTCACCCACTACACTCGCCCAGGCAACACTCACTACGCAAAGAGGAGCACCTGATGGAGAGAAGAGCTGAGTATGAACTGTGCATCCATTTCATGTTCCATTATCAAATGAACACACACGCATCATAGAACCTACTGAGAATAAAACAGAAAAAAGGAGGGACCCTAAATCTACCAACCAGTGTGAATACTCCTTACTTGCTCATAATATCCTGGAGACTAATGGAGCTATTACGCATACTAGTGAAGCCATCAACTGATGCCTGGGTGGTAGTAAAGCAAATGTGATGAGAGGTTATGGCTGAGGAAAGTGTCTGAAGGGTGTCGTAACTTTTAGTGTAGCCAGACTACACTAGATGAGGGTGGTGTGTCTCATACAATCACAGAGCATCCCGGAGGGGCCTGGCCCACCCCCATACGTGCACTTACCCCATACGATCACCTTAAATGCCCTGAAGTTCTCTCTAATTCCCCCTCTCCCTGAGAATTCTCTCTCAGAGTCTGCATGACACCCTTTTCTCCTGAGCTGCAGCTGCTTCGTAACCTCTCGAATGTGAATCAGGTTTCCACGGCCGCTAGGAATCCTCGAGTCCGTACACACCGCACAGCGGCCCCTCCTCACCCTGCACTCAGGACTCCTCACTGTTCCTCAAGATGCTGTGTGTTTGCTTTTGCTCACTCATTCACTCATTCACCCAGCGAATGTTTGTGAGTAACTACCGTATGTCAGACCCGCAGCCCTCAAGGACCTGAGATGATGGAAGAGAGAAATATTAAAAGGGTATTACAATGACAATTGTACAGAAGCAAGGTGTGAAGGAAGAGAAGAGGCGGCTATGAGAAAGACTTGCAGGGGAGATGGGTAAGATCTAGGTGAGATGGGTAAGACCTCTAGAAAGAGAAAAGAGATGAGGCAAGGATGGGAATTACTGCAGGCAGAGGAATATCAAATAAACAGGCCTGACACATTTGTGGATGCAGAGACCATCCCCGTGGCTACTGAGAAGGGGAAATTGTCGAGAGGAGCGCCTGGAACAAGCAGGGGCAGGCGCCCAGTCTGGGCGGCGGTGGCCAGGACCACGGCAGGGTTTTCACCCAGCTGTAACACACAGCCAGTGAAAGGATGTGAACAAGGAAGTAACATGAGAGGAAAACTCCATCCTCGCCCTCCAGGGATTCACAATGCTGTGATTAGATTATGAGCTTCAGAACTTTAATTTAGCCTTGGTTAAGAAGATGAAATGACAGATCACACTAATATTTTACCAGAGGGCTTGTGAAGGTACAATCAAGTTGATAACTACTTTAGAACTCCAAGTCCTGTTCTGGCCATTGCCCTTGTAAGTACAGGAGAGACGAGCAGGGTAGGGAGTGTTTATGTCCGGGCACTGCAGGAACAGGGTGACCAGAATGCCTCGGCCACACAGGGAAGGGCCTTCTTACATGTAGATGGATATAGGTTGTTTCTTATTATCACAAACCACAATTTCTTTCCTCAATGTTCACTGGCAAGGACTAAAA
Source organism: Desmodus rotundus (assembly GCF_022682495.2). Lineage (NCBI taxonomy): Eukaryota > Metazoa > Chordata > Mammalia > Chiroptera > Phyllostomidae > Desmodus > Desmodus rotundus. The sequence continues at coordinate 115,232,780 of NC_071391.1, read as the reverse complement.
AGCTCCATGATTTACTCTGTTCACTACAAAGTCTTTATTTTTCACAACAATTACATCTTTGATATTTGACATTGTCTTTGTTTTCTTAGTCCAATGGTTGGCAACCCAGCCCATGGGCCAAATCGGGCCTCCCTCCTCCCCCTGTTCTTATGTGGCCATGTGTATTACCAGTGCCTTCTTTTCTGTATTCTGATGCTTTGACATCTGGGGCCTTGACGAGTCCACCCAGGGTTAGCCAGTTCCTCATTTTATTGTACTTCGCAAATGTTGCATTTTTTACAAATTGAAGACAAGACCCTCCACCAGCAAAAAAGATTATGACTCGCTTCCTTGTGATAGTTACTTTATTATGGTGGTCTGGAACTAACCCTGAAATATCTGAGGAATGCCTATATTTTTTGACCTCTGTCATAACCTATATAACATGTTAGTTATTTTCTTTGCTCATTTAAGCTATAAACTTGTGTAAATCTATCTATTGTTCTCTGCTATTGTCCAAAAGCTTCAGGATGTCTGGGTTTGGCTTTCTTCCTAGGGTCTGCACATAACTGAGTTTCCAGTGATTTTTAAAAAATAATCCTCAGTAAGAACATTTTAAACTGTGACTCAGAACACCCACGTAGATAACAGAAACAAATTTTATGAAACATTACTCATCCTCATAGTGTGTGGAGTGCTTTAATGGTTTCTCTTCTCCATTTTTAAAATAGACTGCTTATAATCCGCTGTCTATGTCGTGTGCTCGTGAGTCAGTGTGTGCATTTTAACAAACATCATCATCCAACAGACCTCAGTCCAAACAACACAGAGTGTTTCTCTTATGCACAGTCTACTGAGGAAGACAAACATAAAAATAGATAATAGCAATAAAGCACAAACAACAGAATATAAAGTTAAAAGAATGCTCTAGGAGCAAACAGGAAAAAGAGCTAATTTTTTTAATGGAGTTGTTGAATAGGGTTTCATAGAGCAAGTAAGATTTGAGTCAAATATTGAAGGACGGTCAGGAAACCGTTATTAGTAGAGAAGAGAAAGGCGGCATTCACTCCGTTTCAGAAATGCGTGCATGTAACACCCTGCAGGAGGCAGAAGACTGGTCTTCCTTAACTGTGTGTTTCCAGGCATGTTCGGCACCGGTAGGTGCTCACGAAGTGTTTGGTGTGGGCTCCCACGGCAATTACCCCAAGACCTACTGGGGCTTAACCCTATCCACCACTAAATTGTGTAAATTTGGGCTTCTATGCTCTTTTTTTTTCTTTTCACCACTTTCTGCTTCTCTTGGGATCCTTTTCTTTTAATTCATGCAATTAACTTTTGTTAAAGGCATACTGTGAATAATGTTTGAAATCAAAACTCCAAACTGGTCTCTACTGCTCCACCTGCCAGATTTAGTTCTTAATAAATTCATCCGATGAGACCCACCAGGAAAATCCACACTGTGCCGCTGTTAGTCTTCCAGCGTAGATCTCCGTCTGGTCCACCATGAGCCTAAGGCCCAGAGGGCAGGCGGGACTGCCTGCTCCCCACTCCTTTCCTTGAGCCCCTCCTGGGCTCACTTGCCTCGTCCCTCCTACTACACCGAAGCCAAGAAGGAACAAAGGGACTTCGACCTCCCTGCAGCGATACCCACAGGCTCTGTCCCCTACGCGATGCTGTTGTGAAGCCAGATGCCTTCTCTAAGATTCCTGCAGATTCCTCATGGTGTCTTTGGCTCTGAGTCCCAAATCACCATGAATTCTTGATATCACTGTGTTTATATTTTTATGATGGACTGTTCTTATCTCTGCCCCATTTCCATGATTTGCCATCTACCCCAACTTCAAACCAGTCCACAAGGCTTTCCCCAAAGGTCTGGGTGACAAAGAGTGCTTACATCACCATATTTCTAGGTGTTTTCTTCCTAAATGTTACCTACTTTTCAGTTTTTTAGGTCAGATATGACTCCCTCTTCAGTCACACCTTAAGAATCAATAACTCACATTATTATGCAGATGATTTTAGATTTCTCCTTTCTAGTTCTGGGCTTCTCCCTGCCTGTCCCAAATTCACCCACAGGAGACAAATGCAGTAGGTTCCTCAACTTGGCGGTGTGCTATGGCAATGAGGGAGAGTGGGGGTAGGTGCAAGCCTTGCCAGGGGCTGCCTTGTTGGTAAAGAATTTAAAGCAATGATAGCCTGGGCTGGTGTGGCCCTGTTGGTTGGAGCGGCCAAAAGATGGCTGGTTTGATTCTCGGTCAAGGAACACGCCCATGTCACGGGTTCCATCCCCTGTAGGTGTGCATGTGAGAAGGCAACCAATCAACGTTTCTCACGTCTGTATTTCTCTCTCTCTCTCCCTCTCTCAAAAAAGCAATGAAAAAATGCCTTAGGGTGAGAATAAACACATTTTTAAACAACAATAAAACCAACTAAAAGTTGGTCTGTTTTCTATTGTCACTATGCACCAGCAATTCTAAATGGTGTCAGTAATAAAATACTCCTCCCTACTGGCCATCCTCCACCGTTACCCTTGTCCACCCTGCCCTACCCCCACTTTAGTAAACACTGCTCCGTTTAGGAACCCCAATGGGCAGGCTCTTTGGAATGTCCGTCTTTCTCATCTCTGCCAGGGAGCTTCCTTTTCCGCCCATAGAGGCCTTCCTCCTTGCTGACATTCTTTCTCTCCTTGGTTTCTACGCTACCACTCTCTCCTGGTTTTTCTCCATTGCCTCTGCTTACCCTTCCTTTGCCTTCTTCCAAAATGGCCCCTCTCCTTCCCTGAGCCAGGCAGGAAGAAGGCATGGTTAGTTTATTCTAAGGATCAAGTTACATGAGCAACTCTTCTTTCCCAAGCTTCAGCCTTCCAAAGCAGCGGAAGGAAACATAGAAAAGCATCATATTCTAGAGAGGATTTTCAGGCCCAGAAAGAGAAGTGTGTCCTAAAAGAGATGAGCAAGAAAGACAAAGCGTGAGGGGCGGGCAAGGCTGGTCATTTGTGGTGTGAGTGAAGCTGGCTGCCCTGAGGTTTGTTGGGGGAACATCTCACACAAGATTCTTGCGTAGGATTTTAGGAATGAGACAAAAAGATGGAGCCAAATACTCTGTGACAGAATTATATTATTCCATAGCACAGCGGACGGGTTGAATCTTTTGGCCAGAGATAGTGGTGGGTTTCCAGGATGTAAAGGCAAAAAGGGTCAAGGGGAAGCCCCAACAGCAGGCGACCAGCCACACACCAGCTCGTAGCTTCCTCTCCTGCGTTCATCCTGATGTGAGTACCTCCTGCACTCTCCAGACCAGAGCTGCCCCTCGGCGGCGCCCAATCCCACACGGCCAGGTAAGGACAAGCAGAAAGTTCGGCCTGCTCACCCAGGATTTGATCCACAGGCTGCCTAATGGCTCAGGGTCTAGCGAGGTTTTTATGGAAAGGCGAGTGTCTAAAGAGCATCTCCAGCACTGTGGACAAGGGTGGAGTGCAGGGCCCAACTCCCACCCCTGGGAAAGTAACAGGTGGCATCCAGGAGGGAACAGGAATGGAAAATGCAGCCTCTTGCATCACACGCACTTTCAAGTGCAGGAAAAGGCTGAACACCCACACTGTGGGCCCTGACAAGGGAAGGCCCATTGTCTTCCAGCTCTGGAGGTGGAACTCTTCAAACCTTCACTACCCTCTTGTTGCTTATAGTTTTTAACTAGTGCATTGTTTCTTTCACATCTGTAATTCACCCCCCTCCCGGACCTCATTCAGGACACAAGAGAGCCATGTGGCCATCTCACGGCAGAATAAGCATGGATATCCCAGGAGTTTTTCCATTAATTAGCATCACTGTGAAGCATTGGTTAAGAAAACAAGAACTGTCTGCATTTCAGGGAGAAAGTTCAGTCCTCAAATTCATGTAAGCAATGCAGTTTTATCTAGGTTTAACTCAATTTTTATTTGGAGCCCCGTCACCATCAGCATTGCTGCTGATTCCATAGGAAGGGTGGAAATTTAATCCCAACAATTTATGGCTCATCTCTGCACCACCTCACAGCTCCCAGCATGCTCTGTGCCACAGCTGAGAGCTACCCATCCATTGCCCCACAGAGACATCGCTCCTGCTCACGGGTGTCAGGCCCCCTACGAGCACTGGGGAGTACTACTACCTTTTGCTCTCCCCAGGAACTCTGCCTAGAGAGCATCACCCATGGTCCCTCTCTGCAGGACCCACCGATGCTCCCACCAGGCCTCTGGGACTCAGGAACCACAGGGAGGCCATGACCATTTCTTTCTGGAAGATTCCCAACTCTTCAGACTCCAACAGCAGACTTCCTCCCAGCTCCACCCCACTCAAGGGAACTCTTAATTACTATCGGAGACCCACAGGTACTCCCGCATGGTGACGCTCACCCTCAGAGGCACCTCACCTAAGAGCCTTAGTGAGTGTGGGCCTCAGCCAGAGAGCAGGCTGTTTTCCGCTGTTGTTCTCCTCCCCCGAGACAGTTAACCTCAACCGGCCCAATGTCTTGGATGGAGATGGTTGTGGGAAAAGTTCAGGAAAAAAAAAAGAAAGAAACACACGGGGGAAAAGACATGAATTAATGTCTCAACATCATGTGTTTGTGTTTTGTCAGAAGTGGGCCCCACCTCTAGCTCAGATCATTTCCTTGTACCTGAGACTCACATTAACTTGCCAACTTGCCACTTCCACCTACATAGCTAAGAAAGAGAACGACACAACGAAATTTGTTTTCTGTTTTGTGCATTAAAAATACCCATTGATACAACCCCTGACCCACAGGAGAATTTGAAATAAGCTCAAACCTACACTTAAGCCAAACCTGGTTCACTCCAATGGAGGAAGTAGCAATTTTCTAGCATCTCCTCACCACGCAGAGAAGCTCCCCAGCCAGAGGAAGCTGGTTCTTGTGGGTTGAGGAGGCGCAAGGTAAGGGCCCCATTATCATTTGTATAATAACAGCTTCTGATTTGTGGTTGGGTGGTACTATATTAATTAGGAACTTTGTGACTTAAACATTATTTAAGAAAAATAAAAAAAGTCCAAAGCATTTTGTTAAATTTGCATAATGTAATTATAATTAAGTACAATTTTCCAATGAGCAGTGGGGTGGGGAATGGGAGAACTCTCCCCACCAACAAATTAGAACTAGACTTCCAGGTCCCAGCAGAGGCAAATGGCAGGGGCTTCAGGCTATGCTTCCAGCCTGGCCGCTGGCTGAGTCACTCGGAGCATTGTCCGGGGCACCAGAAGGGTCGGGTTCGGTCAGGGGTCCACACAGGGGGCAACCAATCAGCGTTTCTATCTCACATTGATGTTTCTTGATGTTTTTCTCTCTTTCTCTTCTCTCTCTCTCTCTTCAATGTTTCTCTCCCTCCCTCTTTTTTTCTCTCCCTTTCTCTCTCTAAAATCAATTAAAAAAACAAATCCTCAGGCGAGGGAGTATACTTTCGGGGACCGTTTTTTAGAGTATGTTACCAGAGAAGTGTTTCTGAAGAGGGCAGAGCATCTGGGCACCAGAGACCCCGAGGTGAGCTGTAGTTCTGTCTTCTGTGGGAAGCTGGCCAGTGGTGCCACCTGGCGGACCTGCGGCTTGCTGTTGAAAACTGTCCTTCCATAAGAGGACACAAACTGAGGGATTCCTTCCTGATGTAATTGTTTGCGTTTTGTCCTTCATTCTCATGGTTTGCCTCCTTTCCAGTCAAGGGAGGGGGTAACATCTGGTTATATTCCTTTATTTCAGTTTCTTATGGCAATATTAAGGGTGTATTTTGTAACAAAACTCTCAAAAAGGTAAATTAAAGGTTTAACTCTTGCCCTGACTGGAGTGGCTTAGTGGGTCAAGCATCGTCCTACAAAGCTGAGGGTTGTAGTTTTGATTCCTGGTCGGGGCACATGCCCCGGTTGTGACCCGTCCCCAGTTGGGGAGTGCGAGAGGCACCTGACCCGTGTTTCTCTCTCACACTGATGTTTCTCTCCTTCTCTTTCTCTCTCCCCTCCACTCCTCTAAAAGTAAATAAAATCTTTTTAAAAAAAGGTTTAACTCCTCATTACTACTTACTCTTTACCAAAAATTTTCTTTATCAGGGAAAGCAGTTATTTTCTCTCTGCTTATTTTTATAACAGTCTATAGTACTGTTTTATTTTTGAATCAGCATCTTCTCACTGAATGCCCACACTAGTACACATGTGTGTAATTACTGTTTTTATCTGTGTATAGCATCCTAAGCTAGAACTACCCACAGTGCATTTAGCCATCGATGTGCCACGCTGTACTTAGCCACAGTTTCTTCAGAGTCTGTGCCGTCTCAGGTAGCGCTACGGTGAACACTCTCTGTGTCAGGGGCACCTGTCTGCGTTTTCTTTGGGAGGAGATTCAGTGTGGAGTTACTGAGTCCAAGAGTGTGTTTAAGTTCTAAGTTTTGTTTCTACTCAGCACTCAGTTTATACCCTGTCGCCGGTGCATGGAGTATGCGTCTTGTCTCCACGCACATTCTGTCTCCCTTTCAAGCTAGAGAGAGGAAAGAATCCTGTTACTAGAGGAAAACTTTTTATATTTTATGGTCTTTCACAATATTTTCTTCTGTGAGTGTCTACTAATGTTTTATACAGTTCAATATTGAATTGTATAGGTTTTTCTTTTCTCATTAGACTTGAACAAAGACTATTGTGTGTATTGTTCAAGGCACGGAATAAAGCCGAGCAGAGATGCTCAGGTGGGGTGGGAAGAGGTAAAAATTGATGTTTCATTCTCTGACCCTTGCCTTCAGCAAACTTTCCCTCTTTCCTGCCCTGAAAACTACAGGTTTGGGGGTTTGATAGATCTGGTTTGGATCACACACTCATTTAGCTAAGTGAAAATGACTTTGAATAAGTTATTAAATGACTTTAAACAAGTTTGAACAAGTTATTCTTTCTTTGAAAGAATCAGTGTTCTTTCCACAAAGCAGGAGCAGTAACACCTAACTAACACAGAGAGTTTTTGTGAGTGCGGTCTTGACCTGAAGGTATCCCCTTAGTTGGCTGGTGCTAAGGCCCATCAGAGGAAAGGGCAGGGAGTAGGTTTAATTGATTACTGTTTAGATAGATTTCTGCCACTTCAAAGAATTATTCCCTACAGAATTCTGTTCCTACAATCACATCTTTTTTGATAAACTGGTCTAAGGAATGTTAGTGCTGTAGGCTAAAATCTGGCTTGTGTTGTGTTGGCCTAAAAGTCTGTATGGTTTTTTTCCGTGAGATAAAGACACGTTTTTTCATCTTCCCCAATAACTTTGTTGATCTGGACATTGTGAGTATGCTGGCTACCTCCCGTGTGGCAGACCTGGATTGCTCTCAGTTAATGTCTCGACTTGACTCCTATCCACTCACGGGTCTACCCAACTGAGGAGCATCATCCAGCCAGAAATCTCCAGCCTGAAACTTTGCAAAGTACTTTTGACATGTTTGATCAGTCACAGCACCTTCTCCTTACCCTGCACAAATCTTTTTTCATGTTTCAGTTGTGTTTTTTACCTTTCTTGAAATAATAAAGCATAACAAGCCAAAATGTTGTGTATTTTCTTCCATCTTCAATATTAAAATGGCTACACGAAAATTCACCAATTTCAATAAGTTCTTTTAAATGCACATTAATAAGACAGCTGTCACAATACAATCTAACAAAATTGTTTCAAATGAAGTTAAAGACACTACGTGCTACTAGCGCCATCTTATGGAAAAAACCAAACTTTTTAGGCCAAATCAAAAATTGGTTAGTAAAGTAGTATTTTGTTAATTTGGAACTAGGAGACTAAAATTTTCTTTAAAAAACACTAGTCGAAAGTCCAAGGAGCCTTTTCTTCAATAAAAATAAATAATAAACAAAATACAACTTGTTTCAAAGTTTGCCAGGAAAACGTGTTGCATGGGTAGGGGAAAGTGACATGGCTGGGAGGGGTCATGTCGGATGCGAGTTGCTGGAGAGCTACGTCTAGACCTGCAGCTCACCAGGGACCAGGACCATGAGCTGTAATGCTGGGGGCGCTCTGCTGGACTCCTGTGTCCTCGCCTGAACGGCGGTTCCCTTTTTCCCTTAGCAAAGTGAGAGGGAGAGAACACAACCTAAGTCATGTTCTGCTCAGATCTCAGTTTAGTGTATGCACACAGCTGTTCAATCTGGAGATGTTCTTCCTTTTTAAAAGATTACCAAGAGGTTCGTTGATGTTTTCTTGTACACTTTCTGTTTAATTAATTTTCCGTTACATTTTTTAAATCACAAGTTCATCTTTGCTAATACTATCAAAATATATAAATATTGTAGTTTCCTCCCCCAAAATTCAAAGATCAAGCAATTACCTTTTCCTACAGATTTAATTTTGTATGGTAATATAGCATCTTATTTACCTATTTAAAGAATCCCATAACATCACTGACTTCCATCATAGTGAACACTTGGTTTAAAAATACTTGCCAAAGATTTCCTCAGGTTTTGTTTCCTGGGTGAGGGAAGTGTGAGCTTTCATTGCCTAGCAGAGTTCCCAGCCTACTAACAACTCAGTACATATTTAATAAAATGAATAAATTATAACTAATAAACCCATGATGGAGCAATGTGAAGAGCCCTGAAATACGATGCAGCTTGAGGAGCAGGGAGTGTTCTGGGCTCAGAGTTGAATGTGGGTGTTCTGTGAGGGGGCAAAGGGAGCCTTTGCAAACATGCTGATGTTCACGCTGCTTCCTGCATCAGGAGAAATAAAGTCCTTTGTCTCTGACCCGGGAGTCTCGTGTCTTCTACTAGAGTCCATGAAACAACAACAGGCTAATTTATTCACTTGTAAGTAGGATATAATGAAATCGCAGTTCCTTCAAGTATGAGTTACTTTTGTGATAGCAAACCAATCAACGTTATTATAAAATTAGAAAAGACCGTGCTCTAGCAAATTGCTATTTTCCATCCATGACTCTCTAAGTAACATTGATTAGAATGCATTGACATGTTTCTATAAACAAACCTCAAAAGACAGAAAATGGGAGCCTAAGTCACTAAGGTTTTTTCAATATTTCCTTGCAGACTGAAAAGACACATTTCTGCCCTGGCTGGTGTGGCTCAGTGGAATGAGTGCCAGCCTGCGAGCCGAAAGGTTACTGGTCTGATTCTGGTCAGGGCACATGCCTGGGTTGCAGGCCAGGCCCCCAGTTGGGGGTGTGAGAGAGGCAAATGGTCGTTGTGTCTCTTGCACATCAACATTTCTCTCCTTCTCTTTCTCCCTCCCTTCCCATCTCTCTAAAAATAAATAAATAAATAAAATCTTTGAAAAAAAACCCCACCACATTTCTCCAGCTGTTCCTCAACTCCCAGTAAAATTAACTTTTCTAGTAAATAATTCTTTTGGATAGTCTGGGGCTGATTCCTGCAGCCATCCCTTTCCATGGCTGGCATCCTGCAGTGATTTCCCCACCCACCGTCCTACATGCCTGGTAGTGGGCACTGGACTTTGCCCACACAATGTGCATTTCTCCAACACTCGACTCCACTCTTCAGTAGCAGCTGGTCCTGCTAATCCCTCTAGGTCCAGGGGCATCAACCTCACCTCTACTTCTTTGGTCTTTACCTTATCCTCCCCAGTGAGAATTATAGTCTCCTCAGGGTCCTGAAATCCACAGGCTCTGGACTTCATAGTAGGTGGAAGGAGGAGACGCCTACTCACATCTTTAGAAACACAAAGGAGGCTTGCCTATGAATTTGGGTGGGAGAAGGAAGCTCTAAGACCAATTAGCTGCATCTCAGCAACTTTCTCTGAAACTTCTGTACCCAATGTTTTCCATTCCTCAACTCCCATACAATCTCTAAAAAGTACACATACATACATACATACATACATACATACATACATACATACCAGCAAAGTGGCTTCTTCCTAAACAGTGCTCACTAAGGTGATCATTCAGTTCTGGAACTGTATCAGACATTTCAGGACCTCTGGTACTTATTGACCATTCCTGTTCTGCCTCCTCTTTTTCATCAGCTCACCAACACGCATAGATGTCTTTCCTCTCTCTCTGGCTGCTCCTTCCCTGGATCTGTCGTGGTTCATTTTTATCTGCATGTCCCTTAGAAGTTGCTTTTCTCCAGGGTTCTTCCCTAGGCCACCTTTGTATCTCACATCTCAGCCCCTCCGGAGTAGCAGCCTCCCTATTCCAATGGTTTCAGTCACTACTGCCCTCATCCAGGCCTCTCTCTAGAGTTCCAGACTCCCCTCCTGCTTTCTAATGGATTTTTCTGCTTACATGTGACATATGCACCCCAAGCTGAATGGTTTCAAAGCCCACTCAGCCTGTTCTGACAAATCTGATCCTCCTCCTATGTTCTCTATCTCAACATACGATGCCACCATCCACCAAACAGCCCAGGAAGAAATCAGAAGCTTCCCCCATCCCTGTTTAATCAGCAGGGCTTGTTCATTCTTTGTCCTAAATACCCGCTGTCACTTCTCATCTGCTCCCAGGTGCTACCTGAATCCAGGGCACTGTCATGTCTTGTGGGGATCACTGCCTTTCCTCCTAAATGGCAGCTCCAGTCCATTCTCCACTCTACAGTGATAACGACCTTTCTAGTGCAATCTTGAATGTGTCCTTCTTCTTTTTAAAAAATCCTTGAACACTCCTCCATGCCTCCTAAAGAAGAAATCATTATTATGACTTCCAGATCCCTTCATGCCCTGGACCTAGTCCATTTCTCTATCTCCATCTTCTCAGGTTAAATGCAAAAACTACAGGCCTGATCCCTGATTTCCTACATCTCAGTTTGATGGAGGACACGAGTGAAACAGAAAGGAGCCACTGAAACAACATCTGTGTTTTCCAAATGCTATGAAAATGGGGGACAGGATAACTGCAGACTCCTTTGGGGTGGCCAAGGAGTTTGATTTTGTATTTCCTAAAACTGAGAATCAGGAGGAGGAACAATCTAGGAAAGATTATAAAGATCTGTTTTAAGTAATAAAAATATATGTAATACATTTTAAAGTATTTGCTGCTGATTATACACACACGCACACACACACACACATACACCTACATGTCCTCATAATGCCTTGATTTCTGTCCTCAAAACATGACTTCCTTTCTAAGACTGGTGTAAGAGTTCATGTATGTTCAAAGTAGAGTGGCGAAGTAGAGTGTGGAGGGAAGTAGAGTGCGGTGGGAAGAGGTTGATGGCCTTTTGAGCACCTGATTTTTATCCCATGGTCAACAGAAAATTATGGAAAACTTTAAACTGGGAAAAGATAAGGACTAGGATGCATTCTATACCGTCCTTTTAGCTTTCTGTGTGAAGGACTGGAGGGAACTGGAGGCAGGAAGACCAATGAGAAGGCAGTTGCTGGGGTTTGCAGTGATCCCGAGGAGAAATGAGGGTGACCTAGGTTAAAGTTGTGGATGAGAGGATGAAGAAGTGTAAGGATTCTTGAGATATGTCATGGTACCAGGCGTAGTTTTAGGAACTGTACCTATAGAGAGACAGGGAGGAATCCAGGATGGCACTGAGATTTTTAGCTTTAAGCAACAGATTGGATGCTGAAGCCATTCCTTTAGATAGCCAATACTGCCAAGAAGGCTGGAGGTGAACACCATGCATTCAGTATGGACATGCTGAGTTTCAGCTGCTTTGGGAAATCAATCCAACTGGAATGACCACTAAGCAATATAATAAATCATGTCACTCTGACCGTGAAACCCTTACAGGGGTACAATTTCAAATTTCTTAACAAGACTTAGAATTAATTTACCTTTTTTAGTTTCAGCTCTGTTACTTATCTCCATCCAGGTTCCCAGCCCAAACTCAATTTTAGTTCCTCAAAGGGGTAATGCTCCCTGTCTCCCAGGGACTTTGTGCCACCTGTCCTGTCGGGATCTATTTATTCTCCTTGCATTCCACAAAGAGCGAGAGCCAGGTAAGGTGATGGGATGAAATGGTAAACAGAAGACCACCTCATCCGTGCCCTTGTGGAGCTTACAGTATAGTGGCGTAGCTAGACACTAATCCAACAATTCCACAGGTAACTAAAAATTAAATTAAACGTTAAAATTGCAGATGATGTAAGAGCTGCTAACAGAAGGTGCCTAGTAAGGATGAGAGCCCGTAATGGGGTTTTGATGTAGTGAAGATTTGCCTGAGAAAGTGAAGATTGAGTTAATTCAAAGAGGGACAAAAGCTTTCTAGGCTGTAAGAATACTCCTGTATAAGCTCATAACTTGGTACATTATAGGAAACTAGAGAAATATTCACTTTTCGTAAAAAGTCCAGGCCTGGTAGGGAAGGGGGCGCGTAGGAGGGGGGAAGGGGGAAACTTGGCTATTTTGTCCCATAGCAGCTGCCATAGGGCCGTAGTGGGCCGCGACTAGGCGCACGGATTACCGGGAGTTGTAGTCTCTACCTGGGCGAGCAGGCATGGCGGCTTGCCTTGCACGGGGATGTGGAGCAGCGTCAGGCCTGACCCGGAGCGTGGGGGTCGCCAGGGCGCTGCTCCCTGTGCCGGCCTCTGTCGCCTGCCGTAAGTGGAGCGAGGCTTGAGAGCCGAGGCGCGGGAGGGATGCAGGGCCAGGGTGGTAGTAGGCGAACGTGAAGGTCTGGGGTGACCTCGGCGGAGGAACCTCGTAGGATCTCGAGCTGGGGGAGATTGCAGGGTTCCCCAGAAGGAAAGGGCAGGCTCCAGCATGCTTGATCTCTGCTGTCTGTTCCCGCAGGGGCTGGCGCGGGGCCGGGCCGTCTGCAAAGCACTCGACCTTCCCAGTCCGGCGCGTTCCAGCCGCCTTCAAAACCCGTTATCGTGGACAAGCGCCGTCCCACGCGCGAGAAAACCAGGTGAGGCCCGGACCTGGGCACGATTCCTTCTTTTTGGGTCTGCGCTCAGGAACTTGCCTTAAGTCTGGGCTCTAAACCCGGGGCCGAAACTCCTTCTGCACGAACTCGTGGGTCGAATTGTTGAGCCCGCGTACTGAAAGCACACCCAACTCAGGCTTGCCTTCCTCGCTTCTTCCAAGCTGAACTGAACTTTGTCTGCAGTTTCATTAATTTAGAACTTTAGATAGGGATTTCCCAGATTTGAAGGTGTTAGTGTTTCTGTAGATCTAATTAGAAAGCACTTGGCGGGGTGCGGAGCGCAGTACTTGCGGTGAGAATAGGCTCTGTGAAGGCGCTCTCGGTTGCTGATTGGGTGGGTTATCTCTGCCTGAATGTGTATGTATGTTTAACATTTCAAATATGCTGTGGTTCTGTGTTGAAATAAAGTTGAATTTATGGAACTTAGAAATTAAGAAAATACTTTTATACAGCTTTTTTTTAATGTGGAAAAGAAATAGCTCCTTTAAATTGCAGCACTTAATGTAATTCAGTTAAATGAAATGTAAATTGTGTAACAACTTTGGAAAACAATTTAACACAATTTAGTAAGTTTGAGGTTGTGTATACTCTTCCATCCAGAAGGGTATAAAACTTAAAGTAATAAATATGAAAAGATACGCGTACGAATGCACACAAAAGTATTGTTTGTAACAAAAATTAAGAAGTAACCTAGATGTCCGTCAGCACGTGGGCTATTTATTACCGGCAGTGAAAAATGAATGAACTAGAGCTAATGTGGATTAACTTCAAAAATACATGTGTAAAAAAGCAACCTGCAGAACTGATGTAGTATGATAGCATTTTTATATTGCCTAGACATATATGCATATGTAAGGATAAAAAATATGTAGAGGAAATTTTCCACTTTCACAGAGCAATCAAACCTAGCTTTCCCAATAACTCTACAAGCCGACATTATGTGCCTCCTTGATGTGGCAAAATAAGATCACATCATCGCCTCTGTAATATTTTTACCAAAAATATCTAACCTTAGTCCAGGCATGTGGAAACAATAAACAAATCCAGATTCCAGGGACTGTCTGTAAGACAACAGGCTTTGACTCTTCCAAAAAGTCAGTGTTATAAAAATCCAAAGATGGGGAATAGTTCTGGTTTCAGAGACTGAAGAGACTAACGACAGGCACAGTGTGTGAAGCTTGATTGTAGCTTGGATTGGGCAGCAAATAGCTATGAGACCTTTTCCAGGACAATTAGGTATATTTAAATATGAACTATATATTAGATTGTATTTTTGAATTAATGCTGGAATTCTCAGGTGTCCTAAAGGAATTGTGATAAATGTAAGAGACTGTCCTTGTTCTTAGCAGACACCTTCTAAAGTACTGAAGGATGAAATGCCTTGCTGCTTGTCATTTTCAAACAGGTCAGGAAAAAATCATGATGTATATGTAAATTATGTATGTATATGTATATATAAAGCAAATATGCAAAATGTGGGCAGTAGCTGAAGTATATTTGAATGTTCATTGTATTACTATTTCAACTTTTGGTAGGTTTGAAAGTGTTTTAAGTAGGGAATTGAGAAAAGGAAGAAATTCATAGGAATAATCATCGCCGAATTTCATTACAGCACAGTAATTAGAGGGGCAGACAGGGGTGCACGGGGCTGCAACCATATTGATAATTTAGTTCTTGAGATGGGTGATAGGGACATGAACTTGCATTGTAATGTCATTTATACTTTCCTGTAGATTAACATTTTATAATGGGTTTAAAAGCAGTTCAAGAGACTTAGGGAGATTATTTTTTAAAGTCAGTTTGATTATTTATATGTTTGTGTCTTTTCCAACGTAATTTATTATAACATGTGCAGTCCAACATGTGGCCCATGGTTATGGTCACAGGCTTTGGAGTCTGACAGACATTTAAACCTTGACTTGATAAGTTTATAGCTAATATAATAACAAGTCAGTTATTTATCTTCTCCAAACTTAATTTCCATCTGTGAAAAGGAGATGTTGACGCCAAGCCACCTGGTTGTTGTAAGGATTAAATTAGGCCGTAGATGTTTAATAAAGCGTTTAACACAAGGCCAGGTGTGTACTCAGGGTTATTAGCTATTTTCATAAGCACTGACAACAATTTTAGAAATCAGATCAGTTTTTCTTATTTAGAGAAGGAGAATAAAATGCTTCAAAATCATAATCTTTCTTTTTTTTAAAGAAAGCAACAGATTCTTTTTTCATGGTCTTTAAACTTTGCTTTTAATTTTTTTCCTGCAGATTCTTGAGTCCTGAATTCATTCCTCCAAGAGGGAGAAGAAATCCTCTGCTATTTCAACTGGAAAGAAAAGATATGTTAGAAAGGAGAAAAGTGCTCCACATTCCAGAGTTCTACGTTGGTCAGTAAGGGCTGGACGCTTTCATTCGTAGTGACTGGAGGGTCAGTTTTCTTCCCATGGAGAAGGTTGTTTTTCATATGCGTGGGTTTTGCCTATATGAGGTTATTTCTAACAGTATACTAAAACCTTCGGGAAGTTATGCAGTTACCTAGAAATGCCATTGTTTGCTTCTGCGTCTGAATTTGTAGGCAGCATCCTTCGTGTTACTACAGCTGACCCATATGCCAGTGGGAAAACCAGCCAATTTCTGGGGATCTGCATCCAGAGGTCAGGAACGGGACTTGGAGCTACTTTCACCCTCAGGAACATTATTGAAGGACAAGGTGGGTAGGGTTCATTGCATTATTTTGGTTTTCTGGAAAGTGTCACCTCAGGATCCTTTTGTTTTCTGCACACTGGGACGAGACATCTGTGACGTGACAGTGCAGGGGGGCTCCTAGGGATGACACGGGCCCTGTGGCCGAAGAAGGCATGGAAGTTGAGGTGGCCGACTGAGTACAGGTGGTGCTTTGCTTTCCCTGGAAGGCTTCTTTTCCTGCAGGGACTACAACTGTTAGAGGGACACTTTCCAGACGCTGGCAGCATCACAGGAGGAGACAAGTGACTGCAGCAGTGTGGGGACATTCATTTTAGGCGCAGATAGCCCTTGAGAACATTATGAGCATGATGGTGTCTCTATGAGTTCTTTCTCCTAAAATGAACGGTCCCCGGTTTCCTTCATGTTAACAGCAGTCACCACAGGATGGGTTTTATAAGAATCGGAGAAATTTTTTTAAAACAATATTATGTAAGCTATGCCTAATAAGGCAGAGGAACAAGTGGTAAAATTTTAGAAAGATTACGAATCAGAATGGCAGGAACAGTGAAGTTTCCATTCTTTATGCTGTGCGCTGCTTGATCCCCAGCAGCCGAGTGTTGTGTTCCGAAGGAACTGAACATACGAGAGCAGTTGCTGCCTTTCTTGTCCTGCAGTGACCTGTGATGCTGTGCTTCAGTCAGGTTGTGTACTGGAGAAGCCGTGTCACAGAACACCTAGCAGGTGTGAGTCACACAGACCTGGGTTTGATTTTCTTTACAATCGACATAATAGTTTGTGCCTCCCAGGTTGCAGTCAGTTGATCGTGGTGGTGACATGAGGTGCTGGACACAATACTCAAAAGTAGTAGCTCCTTGTCATTCTTTTTTTTTTTTTTAAGGTTTTATTTATTTATTGTAGACAGAGGGGAAGGGAGGGAGAAAGAGAGGGAGAGAAACATCAGTGTGTGGTTGCCTCTGGCACACCCCCTACTGGAGAGCTGAGGTGGCCCGCAACCCAGGCATGTGTCCTGATGGGGAATCGAACTGGCGACTCTTTGGTTCACAGGCTGGTGCTCAATCCACTGAGCCACACCAGCCGGGGCATCTCCTTGTCATTCTTTTGACTGTAACCTGCCTGTCTCTTCCCCATCGATACTCCCATTTTTGCTGGTCCGTTCTAGGCCAGTGGCTTTAAATATCATCCTTATGATGACCATTCCCAAATATATACCTTGAGCAGTAACCCTTTCCAAATTCCGTATTTGCATATACAACTACCAATTTGGCATCTCCATTTGGATATCTTATAAGCATAAAACAAGTTCAAAGGAGAACTCTTTATTTCCCCTCACAATGTGTTCTTTTCAAGTATTTTTTTCCCTATTTCTATAAATGGTACCGCTCCTCATCCATTTAATAAAAATTGAGGAGCTTTTTTTTTTTTTTAAACATCAACGTGTGGTTGCCTCTCATGCGCCCCGCACTGGGGACCTCGCCCGCAACCCAGGAATGTGCCCTAGACTGGGAATCGAACCATGAACCTTTGGTTCATGGGCTGGCTTTTAATCCACTGAGCCAAGGAGCTGTTTTTGATTCCCTTTCACATGCTTAATCAGCAGGTGTTTATAGCTCAGTCTCCAAAAAGTGTATCCCAGTTTTCTCTGTTTCCCCATCTCCATTGCCGCTGCTCTTGTCCTTGCTGCTACCCTCTCCTCCTTGCAGCTGTGCAGTATCACTGGTTTACTCCCCCGGCTCACCAAGGTAACATGCTCCAGACAAGTGGGCCTTTTTCAGGTTTGCAAACAGGGCAAGTTTGTTAAGACTCCAGGAGCTTAGCATTTCCCATTCTCACTGCCTGGGGCATTCGTGGCCCTGTGCAGTATCAATTTAAATGTCACCTTTTCAGAGAAGCTTTTTCTGACTACGCTATTTAAAGTAGCGGCTTCCCATGCACAGTGTCATCACCCACTACACTGTCAGCTTTATGAGGGGAGGAGATCTTACTGTCTGGGTTTTGCTGTAGGTGCAGCTCCTAGATCAGTGCCTGAACCAGAGCAGTTGTGCGGGAAGTCCTGGATTAAATCCTGGTGTGGAGCACTGGGTGTTAACACAGATCACGGATTTCACTATTTCTGTTCCGCTCGGGCTTATTCCAGGAAACCTTAGAATATACTATTGCCACTGAGCATTTGAAGATACAGATAGTATATATTAAGTTATTCCTGGTAGCATCTTGGAAACATTAAAAACTGTTCTTAGCTTGCTTCCTATGGAAAGCTCCAGAGTGTTTAAACAACAAAACAAAACAAAACAAAACAAAAACGAGGCTATCCTTACCGGGGCTTCTAAACCAAAGTTAGAATTTAAAAATGTACTTACTCTCTTTCGCATCATCAATCCTCTTGCTCTTAGTGTAGACAGTAGAGGTCTATTTAAATAATTGGGAAATAAACTACACGACAGTGAAGAATTTACTCAGGTTTTCTCCAAGTTAATACTGTCAGAATTGAAGAGCTATTGACCCAATATATTTATAGGAGACATCATTCTTTTGACTTTAAAGATTGAAATTTATGCCACATTTCCTACCTGCAAAACCCTGTGCTTGTTCCTTGACGAAATAGCT
Source organism: Desmodus rotundus (assembly GCF_022682495.2). Classification (NCBI taxonomy): domain Eukaryota; kingdom Metazoa; phylum Chordata; class Mammalia; order Chiroptera; family Phyllostomidae; genus Desmodus; species Desmodus rotundus. The sequence continues at coordinate 115,214,634 of NC_071391.1, read as the reverse complement.
TTTACTGTATTGGGAGGCTCATGCAGGAATCTGGACTTCGATTGTAAGACTGTTTTCTTCTCTTCTTAGGTGTTGAGATTTGCTTTGAACTTTATAACCCGAGAATCCAGGAGATCCAAGTGGTCAGACTGGAGAAACGGCTGGACGACAGCTTGCTGTACTTACGAGACGCCCTTCCCGAGTACAGCACTTTTGATGTTAACATGAAGCCAGTAGTACAAGACTCTAGCCAAGAAGTTCCTGTCAATCAGGTATAAGTTGAACACTTCAAACTGGAAATCGAAATATAAAATGAGAGTCAAATTAATGAAAACTTTTAGAAGAATTTTGCTTGTGACTCTCAGTCTAATTTGTCCCCCCTGTCCCTTGTTTTAATCTCTTCCTCAGCTGAAAGTGAAAATGAAGCCTAAGCCCTGGTCCAAGCGCTGGGAGCGTCCAAAGTTTAATGTTAAAGGAATCAGGTTTGATCTCTGTTTAACTGAAGAGCAAATGAAAGAAGCTCAGAAGTGGAGTAAGCCGTGGCTGGAGTTTGATATGATGAGGGAATATGATACTTCAAAAATTGAAGCTGAAATATGGAATGAAATTGAAGCATCGAAAAAGTCTTGATCTGAAAATGTGTTTAGCTCCTTGCAGACAACACGCCGACTCTCAGAGGATTTTTTTAGAAACCAATTTAAATTTCGTATATAAGGACATAGTCATTCAATCAACTCAGCATTCATTATTTTATGAATACTGTTTAAAAAAATTTAAATTAGCACATCTGTTTATTACTTTAAAAGATGAAGTATACATGCCAAGTGGTCTGGTGTCTGTTCTGTTACTGGAGGCGAAGCTAAAATAGTTAAACTCCAAAGAATTCTCTCACATAAAATCTGGGCAAGGAAGCAGCACCCAGCCCTGACCAGCTGGGTGTACCTCCTCAGGCAGGCACAGCCCCGCCCACATCTCCAGTCTGGTGTCAGAGCAACACAGGCGGACTGGGTGTCTCCATTGTGCGGATGTCACCAGAGTTCCCCATTTCCACTCACCTAGTACCGAGCCCTTCCGGTGAAGCAAGGGGGAGCAAAGGCCAGTGGCCAGGCAGGACAAATGCACTGTCTCTGGAGCACCATGGCAGCACATGGTCACCTCGGGAGGCTCTGGGGTGGAAAACAGGGTGAGAGAAGGTATCTGACCCCAGCTGCCCTGGGCCTTCCAAGCCCCTCCCCTCCCCGCTCCCAGTTCCCCCTGACCCAGTCCCCAGAAGCCAGGCCAGGAGACCACAGCTGTAGGGGCTCTGGCTTCACGGGCTTTGCCAGGTCTCCATGTCCATTACCCTTGGAGAAGACCTAACTCAGTCTCTAACACCTAAATCGGACCATGTCTCTTCCCCGCTTAAAGTGCCTCCAGAGCTGTCCATCCCCTGTGGGGTAAAGTGTATAAAAGTAGACTTGAGCCCCGGCTGGCACAGAGGGCTGCCCCTCAGCAGCCCTGAACCAGCACTATGCGAGACACTTCCATCAAAATCATCGGGGTGCCCATGTGGTGTTCCTCATGCTCCGTTTTAAAAGGCAGGGAACGTGTAATGCGTTAGAAGGATATGGGGACAGTGGTCGCAGATGTCAGAGAAGCAGGACAGGGTGGTGGCTAAGACCTGGGCTCCAGAACCAGACTATGGAGCTGCGGTCCTGGTCTCCCCATGCTGCACGGCCTTGGGCAGGTTACCTGACCTCCCTGGGCCTCAGTCCCCTTACATGCAAAGTGGGGGCTAAGATAGTCCCCTACTCACAGGACGTCAGGACTAACGAGTTTTGGAATGCTTAGGAGAACATCTGGCACCTGGTAAGCCAGTGTTTGGTGTTAATAAATAAAATTTATGTACTTATTAAATGAAGACAGGCATACAAAGACTTGACTCCCCAAGCTATATTTTAATTGCATCCAGCCCTGAACTTGTCCCCAACCTGCGGTCCACTGCCTCTCTCCCCGTGTGAACGCACACCCCACCCCCTCTCGTTTATGTGCTGTTCTGGAAAGGAAGCCTTAGCACGGCCTCTGTGGGACAGACATCTGCAAGCTTGACCTTCCCCTCCCCAGTGCACAACCAGGCTCACACATTGGCCCATCCATCTCTTGAGTTACTTCAAACTTCTGGTCATCAAACAAAGGCCAAGTTCTCTTCTCATGAATCCACGGTGGAGCCTGTCCTGAAAGCCCATCCCTGATGTTTTAACCACAGTGACACCTGTGCTCTCTCCCGCAGTGACCCACAGATGGCGCCGTTTCCTCCGGCTGGGCAAGGGGCAGGGCGGGCAGAGAGGGGGCTCCCAGGGCTGAGCGCACTGTGTTCACTGTGTGTGTGGATCTGGTCCCCGCAATGTTCTAGTTACAGTGTCTTCCAGGGCTCCAGACCCCTCCATGGTGGGAGCTAGTAACCCCAGTGACCTCATCCCTGGCCCGCATTCCCTGGGCCAGGGCTCGTGAGGTTTTGGTAAGTGTAGAAAGTTGTCAGTTTCTCTGAACAGGGACAGGTGATGGCTAATGAAGGACAGATGACTGGGGCCTTGTCCCCAAGGAGCTGACACAGATGGTCAGTCTTCGTTTTCAGGACCTAGGCCGAGTGGAGAGGGCCCCTCTCCCACCAGCTGGAAACTGTTAAATACACCAAACCCTGACTCCAAAAACGGGAGTCAGGCAGTCGTGGGGCTCCACGTGTCCCCCTCCACCACAATGTTCTTGCCAAGGTCATGGTGAAGTGACCCTTTTATTTCTGCTATGGTCTGAGTGTTTTTGTCCCCTGCCCCCAAACGAACATGTTGAAATCCTATGGGATGGTATCAGGGGGCGGGGCCTTTAGGAGGTGTTTAGGTCATAAGGGTGGGGTCCCCACGAACCAGAGTAGTGCCCTTAAGAAACAGGAGAGGTGGCGTCCCTCTCCCCCATGTGAGGGTGCCCACACACAATTACTTTCTCTAAAGCAGGAAGAGGGCCTTTGCCGGGCCAACCATGCTGGCTTCCTGATCTCCCACTTCCAGCCCCCAGAACTGAGGGAAATAAGTGTTTGTTGTGGTATCTGTTACAGCAGCCCAAACTAAGACTGCTTCCAAATTCAACAGGTACTTTCCTCCTTTGTTTTTTTTTTACCTTTTTGCAGCATCCCTTCCCACCCCCACCCCTTGAAAGTCCCCATGTCCTTGGATTTTGTGGCCCCACAAGCTCCTGGTTTCCTCCTATCCCTGGCTGCTCCCACTCAGAAACCTCCATGAGTTTCTCTTTTTCCACCCTTCATCTGGTGTTGGTCTTCCCTCTATGTCTACTCCTCATGCTCTTCCCTGCCCTCCGCACGGACTCACCCTACGTAATCTCCTCCCTCCCTCCTCTCTCCCCGATTCTATCTAACTTAAATCGGTCCACCAGTCTCACGAACCAGCTGCTACAATCCCTCCACTTTCTCATCACACAGCCCCTTCAAAGGCAGGGTATGCAAACCCGAAGCAAACCCCAGCACCCGTCCGCCACAGTTCCTATCCCCACCCAGGCCACCAAGCCAAGTCTGCCCCTGGCCCTATATCCAGGGTCACCTAAGCCAAGAACTTGAGTATCATCCTTGACTCCTTTATTAGTGTCTAATAAGTAACACAAACCGAGTGGCTTAAAACAACAGAATTGTTTCCTCTCACAGCTCTAGAGGCCAGAAGTCTGAATCAAGGTGTTGTCGGGGCCTCTCCCCAAAGGATGTAGGGGATGTCTCCAGCTTGCATTCAGTTAGTATTTCCAAAATGGGGAAGATAATCACTGCCCCCCGTCCCTGCCCTGTGACTGGGGGAAACGACCACTCCTTCGTCATGACTCCAACACGTGGCTCTGGTGACAGGCGCTAACCCAGCCTAGAGTGGCTCCCTCCGCCTGTGGCTGGCTCTGAGCTCCAGAACATCTCCCTGGCGGGGCTGAGCTCTGTCCCCATCACTTGCCTTGAGGCACGCAGTGTCCAGCTCCTCTTCTGCCGGACAGCCCTTTAGTGGCTCCCCTCTCAACATCCATCTAACAGGGAGATGGCAGCTGGGGTTCCAACCCTGCTCAGTAACCACGAGCCAGTCTTGCCCACCTTGAACTCAAGTTTTTTCCCTTGTACGCCAAGGGCCTGACCTCTTTACCCAGAGTAGGACCTGGGTTTGTGCTGCTCACACCTTAAAGTTCACATGAACCTCTGGGCACCCTGTCCAGTTCCAACATGGGTGGGGCCTGGGGGTCTGAGCTCCTAATAAGCACACTGGTGGCAGGGAGCTGGGCCGTCTCCAATGCCCCCCTCCCCCGCTTAGTTCTCTGTCCCTGAGGGATAACTCTGACCATGGCATAGAGACCCCTATGCTCTTGTCCACGGTGTTTCACCCTCCTCCCCCTCCCTTCCTCCCTCCCATCCTTCCTCAAGTCAGGGACATTGGAACTGCGGGAGAAAGGAAGACTGTGGGGCAGTTAGCCCCTGAGGGAGACGAGTATTGCCTGCAGAGGGCCCAGGGGTGCTGCCTGGGAGCAGCAAGTGGGTGGGGTGGGGAGGGGGTGCCTAGAGCCTGTCTAGACAGATCAGCCTGCTGTGACCCCTTGAGTGCTTGCACCCCATTTCTAGGCAGCATCGCTGCTGAGCAGCACCCCCTCCCTCAAAGCCAAGAAAACGTTTCCTGGGCTACGTGAAGCAGAACTATGCAGCCATGTTTCACCGCATCTAGAACACTGTTGCCGAGCTGTTGATCTGTATGCTCCCCTTGGGGCATCTTCTAAACTGAGAAAAGTCCTGTCACAGATGGGCGCCTGGGTGCTGGAGAAATTAGGTGCTCATCAGCACTGTGTCTAAATTTAGCAGATGATTTTAGAGCTTTAAGCTAACATTTCAAGAATGACCTTTGTAATTTTGGCAAACAATGATGGCTTCCACCAAACAATGTTGATTTTAAGGAGCAGGATTGCTTTCGGCAACCCAGGGTGGATTCAGCCCTTTAGGAAGTGGAAGCGGACGGCAGAGCTGTGGGTGCTCAGGCCACAGTGGGAGGACAGGATGTGGGGTGGAGTGTACAGTGGGCTGGCGTGTGCTAGAGCAGAGTCCGCATCTCTGTGACCTGAGCTCAGCGCACGGTCTGACAGGCTCCCCCGGGCCCGCACACCTCTGCCTCCTGTGCAGCCCGCCGGTCACGCACGGCCTAGAGCAGCGGCCGGAGCTCTGTGCGCAGGCGCGGGCATGCGACTCTGCCACAAGCTCGCAGATCTGAAAAACAGATCGGATTACTGCAATGTCTGTGGGAAGGAGCCTGCATTTTAAAATGACGGGGATGTGTATTTTTAAAAACTCAGCAACACAGGCCAATGATATTTCCAGGACACACAGCTGACTTACGGTCGATTTTTTGTGTAGCTTCTGGAAACGGACAATGGCAGTTGACAAGCGGTGGAGGAGAGCAGGGTGGTGGGCCTCTGGGAAACAGAATCCAAGTCCTGTAGCTTCTCTGAGCGTTCCAGCTGGCGCGAGGTCTCAGGTCAACGTTGCCGCCCTGAAGATGGCCGTACATCAAGACAGACACTGCTGTGACCGCTCAGTCCGTGACGAGAGGGACATGAAAAGAGAGCCAGGGACAGCTGCAGTCCTGCCCAGAATTCGTACTTCAGCCCAGGATGCAGGGGGTGTGGCTGAGGGTGAGGGAGTGGCTGCTTCTGATCCCACCTGGTAAGTGTGGCAAGAGCTTGCCCAGCATCAGGGGCGCTGAGCGATACCCCAAGGGAGGGTTCAGTTCACTTTACCGTGTTCGTGCGCTGACCCCTGGGCCTCGCCCTGCCTTTGGAGCCCCTGCCCCCTGCACACAAGTCAGAGGACAGGGCTTGGGATTGGTCTCTGCCTCCTGACAAAGCGAAGCAGTTTAAGAGGAGCCAGGACTTCGCCTGGGGTTGAGGTCCCCTCATCAGTCCCGAGGGCATACTTTGGGCATTGCTGGGGCCAAAGTGTGTGCCCCCCAATTTTTATCTCGAGGCCCTAAACACCACAGCCTCAGAATGTGACTGTATTTAGAAATGGTGTTTTTAAAGTGATATTGGGTTGGCCAAAAAGTCCGGTTAGTTTTTTCCATAAAGTAAAAGACATTTGTCATTTTCACTAATGACTTTACTGATTTGGATATTTTGAGTATGTCGGCTATCTCCCATGTAGAACGTTGACTGTTCTCAGTTACTGTCTTGATCTGATCGCCATCAACTTCACCCAGTCTGCCTGACTGTGAAGCATGGTCCCGAGGGACATCTCCAGCACAGAACTTCGCAAGCCACTCTGACACGTTCAATCAGTCACAGCACCTTCTCCATGCACTGCACAGACCCGTTCTGTGTGTTTCAGTTGTGTTTTTACCTTTCTTGAGGTGACAAAGCATAATACTCCGAAAATGTTTCGTATATTCTTCCATCTTTGATACTGACATGGCTACACAAAAATTCACCAATTTTGATTTTTTTAATGCACGCTGATATGACAGCTGTTACAAAACAAAATTGTTTCGAATGAAGTTAAAGACACCTAAGCACCACTACAGCCATTTTACAGAAAAAACCAAACAAACGTTTTTGCCAACCCCATAATTAAGGTAAAATGAGGCCATTAGGGTGGGCCCTGATCCAACAGGACTGGCGTCCCCATAAACAGAAGACATTAGGACAACGACACATAGAGGGACGACCACGTGAAGACACAGGGAGAAGGCGGTGGTCTGCATGCTGAGAGAGGGGCCTCCGTAGGAGCCAGCCCTGCCCACACCTCAGTCTCGAACTTCCGCGCCCAGGACTGGGGGAAACACATATTGGTGGTTTAAGCCCCGGTCTCTGAGGTTTGTCGTGGCGGCCCTGGACCAGGCTTTAGTGCTCCCACCGCTCTCCGGATTGTTGACAATGGCAGCTTAAAAGTAATGGGCGTGGGTTCTTGGAGGCCCTTCCAGGGGAGAGTGGGGTCTGTGGCCTATTCCCTGGCACCCAGATGGGCTCGGGGCCACTCTGACAGAGGAAGGAGAAGTGGTGCCAGTGCCCTCTGAACTGGGTGCTGTGCTGGGGTTTGAGGATGCTTGTGTGGGCACACCCCCTGGGACCCAGCCACGTGCTGGGGAGCCTGGGCCACAGAGGGAGGCCCCATGTAGACTCTTGGTTGGCAGGCCTACCAGGTTCAACTCAGACTCGTCCCAGTTCAGACACTAGACATGAGTGACGAATCCTCCAGAAAATTCCAGCTCCTGGCCATTCCAGTCGCCCCCACCTGTCTGAGTCCCCTCATAAGAGTTCTAGGATGTCGGGGAGCAGAGGGCCAGCAGCGGCCAGCAGCCTTGCTGTGCCTGGTTCACCCTCCTGACCTGTAGAATCGTCAGATAAGTGAGCGGGCGGTTGGTTTCACCACTTGTCCAGGGAGCCTGTGCAGCAGCCCTGGGAGCTGGAGCACCGACTGCCTTCATGGGCCTCAGCACCCACCCATTCAGCAGACTCTGTTGAGGAAGGGACATTTGCCAGAGCTTGCACAGGTGCTGGGGTCACAAAGCTGAAGCAGAGCTGTTCCCGTCCCACAGGGCTTGATTGGGTGGCCTGGTCTTTGACAGCCCTTCACTCCCAGGTCTCTTTCTCCTAATGAGGTCACACCCCCAGGTCCTCAGATTAGGGCCTGCTCTTTGATCGCTGGTGTTCAGGTGAGTCTGCAAACAGAGGCCTGGGGGCAGTTCCCTAAACCAAGGAGCTCAGCCTGGGGTGAAGGTACAACATGGAACTGTGTTCCCAGACTGATGGCACTGGGCCAGGACTCCTGGTGCCGACCATCAGCCTGTTTCTTGGTTATCAATGTCTCAGGTTATGCATCCGTGAAGTGGGATGACTGTCCCTTATTCTCGCTTGGAGTCAGCAGACATACGGGGTATTGGGTTGAGGGCCTGACACACACTTTCTGGACAGATCTAACTTCTCCCATCCTTGGCTGGCACTTCAGGTGTCCCCTCCCCTTCACGTCACTCCCTAGATATGACCCAACTTGTTTAGCTGTGTCTCAGGCCCCCCTTGACTCAGGCTGGGGTCTTTTCCTGGAGAGACTAATACAGAGCCGTGGACGGCACTCTGTCTGAGGTGACCTGCCACTTTGCGTCCGGGCTGTGCTCTGAAAGGGCTGGAGATTTGGGGTCAGGGTGCGCTGGGACACTGTGGGAGGATGGACTGCTGCCTCCCGCCTGAGCACTTTGGCAAGCCCTGGGGGAGTGGGGTGTGCTGAGTGAGCCTGGCTTTCCATGCTCATGTTTCCATGGCAACAGGGAGAGGGGCCGGATGTAGCAGTCTCCAGGGGAATGCATGGGCACTGCTGTCAGCAGGAAACACCCCAGAGTGGCACCCTGATTCCAGCCCAGGCTGCCACTGCCCACGCTGGCATCCTACTGAAGCTAGGTCCCCCGGTCCCCGAGGGCGGTGCAGTAGACCCCATGTCGCAGAGAGGAACCGAGGTGGAGGCCAGAGGGACTTGCCCACAGGCACCTGCTAAAGAATAGATTTGGAGCTGAAAGGGAGCTTCTGACCTGTGGGTGCCTGACCCTGGGGGGTGAGGGTCCCTGAACTGCTCCAAATCCAGGTTTGTGCTCCTGTTGCCACCACGAGGGGCCTCACGGAGCTGAGGGCCGAGCCCAGTCTGTCTGACACTGAGAAAGCAGAACAGGCCCCACACGATTTTAGGGGACACTGGCGTTCCAAGGACGTCTGCCACACTACATCTTTTACTAAGGGAAATGCTCCAATGGCCTGTCAGAGGCACTTGCAGCAAATCATTGCTTGAAGGAAGGGTGGAGGAGGGAGGAAAGGATGTGGGAAATCAAGGTTATGGAGCCTCCCCAGGGACTGGTCCAGTTCCGCCAGCCGGACTGACGCTTCCTGACTGGTGGCCCAGCGGGAGCCTGGCCTTACTTACCCCCCGGACTGCCGACACTCAGCAGCCTGCTCACTAGCAGACGCTTACCAGCACAGCCCTGGGCCCCCTCTGGCTTGCCCAGTGGGCTGCCCAAGAACAGATTCTTCACCTGTGGGGCGTAGGGTCCCTCCCGCACGCAGCTGGTGGGGCGGCGGCGAGGCCAGTCCAGCCAAGGGCAGGGAAACACGTGCCCTGAGCCCCCCCGGCCACACCCCGGCCTGTGCTGTGCTCGGTGCCTCTGTATTGTAAAGGAAGTTTTATTCCATTTACATTTTCGGGTGGCTCTGCTTCATGAAGCGCACCTGTTGGCAATGATCTGCGCGCCTCAGCCCGATCGGTTTTCTAGATGCGGGTGGGTCTGACCGCCTGTCCAATGTCATCGTGGGTGGGCAGAAGGGCAAGAGGTGGCCAACGCAAAATGTGAATGTAATTGCAAAGAAACTGATTAAGTCCAGCCAGACCGTGGAGTAAATGAACCTAAATCTTAGCAAGGATACTAATTTCTGCCTATGAAATTAGGTGACAAATATTAAAAAGTCTTCAATGAAAATGGGTGAGAATGAAACTGGAGGGATGAAACAGGGCGCAGTAAGTTCCGTGAATGTTTCCTAAGTGAAAGGCAGAGTTTGGGGTCCTTCCGAACCAACAAAGCAAAAACATCTCAACTCGAGGCAGCCTGGAAAAATGTGGCCCTAAATTCCATGGATGAGGAAGTCTCGTTAAAGCTAACTTGAAAATGTTAAATCTATTCTTCTTAGCTGGAGGATATATAGCTTCAGTCCTCTCTCCCTTTGTCTTTGTCCATGTGTCCTTTACACATGTGCCTCAACTTGACCCCATTATCCATTATCCCCCCTCCCCTGTGGTCACTGTCAGTTTGTTCTTTATTTCCCTGTCTCTTGTTCTATTTTGCTTGCTTGTTTGTTTTGTTGATTAGTTTCCACTTATAGGTGAGATCATGTGGTATTTGTCTTTCACCACCTGGCTTATTTCACGTAGCATAATGCTCTCCAGTTCCATCCATGCTGTCTGTGAAGGGTAAGAGTTCCTTCTTTCTGTTTTGTAGTATTCCATTGTGTAAATGTACCACAGTTTTCTGATCCACTCATTTACTGGTGGGCACTTAGGCTGTTTCCAGCACTTGGCTATTGTAAATAACACTGCTATGAACATTGGGGTGCAGAGGTTCTTTTGAATTGGTATAACATCCTATTTTGACCTGATAACTTTGCTATCATCCTAAAAGTTAGACTCTAATTTTCCCCCTCACATTTTAAGTTATTGATGTTATAGTGTACGTATGTTTTATATTGTATATCCAATAACAGATTCTTGTAGTTATAGTTATATGTATTACATTTGTTTTTTAAACTAGAGTTGTAAGTGAATTACGTCTCACCTTTACCATATTACAGAATTTGACTGTATATTTATCAATAACAGCGAGTTTTAGACTACCTTGTTGTGTTCTATGCTATTAATTAGTGTTCTTCTCAACTTGAACTTCCCTTAGTCTGCTGGAGTCTCCATTGGAGTGTTGCTGGGCTGTGAAACTTTCCAAGTATTCCCAGTCAGGGGTTTGGATCAGGTGGGTCTGGGAGCTCCACTTAGCAGTGGGTTGGGCTACGAATTAGCTCTCCTGCCCCAGCAAGGCCCGGAGGGCAACTCCAGGCATCCTCGCAGGGGTTCCTGGTCAGGCTTTCTGGTCAGGAGGGGCCAGGAGCTACACGCAGCAGTGGGTGTGTGACAGGAGAGCAAGCAGCTAGGAAATTCCTGGGCAAGTGGAATGGGGAAGCTGAGACCAGACAATCAAACAAGGCCAAACAGCTTGAGCAATTTACAGCCAGCTGGTGAATCACAAGAACTTAAACCTCCCCTAACCAAGGACACTTGAGAACGAGTGGCTTACACCTCTCCTCCCTAACCAGAAAATACATAATTTAAATCTCCCCGGTTTGGGAAATAGAGAACAGAGACCCAATTAATGCCATTTCTGCCAGCTAAATGCAAGGCAGATAAAGTCAGGGGGATAAATAACAAAAACCCCATTAGAGCTGGACAGACCCAAGGTTACAGCAGACTAAAGAATCATTTCAAACCCTCCTCCAAGATTGTCCTCTGCAGGAAAAAGATAAAAAGGCTTCAGGACAAAGACTCAGTGTGGGCTCGCTCTAGAGCATGCCCCTGCCCCTTTCCTGGGCATGAACTTCTCACCTCTTCCTAGACTCCAAGGGTCCCCATGAGACTTGCAGCCAGGGCAGCAGGGGGCAGCGGCAGCTCCACCTGGACTTTTCTCCGACTCCCAGTGAGCTAACAGCAGCCCCGCCTTGGCTCACTCCTTTCCTTACGTTTGTACGGAGCCAAAGCAGAACTCTGCCTAGGCTCTCTCCTGTTACTTCTTCTACCGTAAGTCCTCCCTTCGTTTCACTGTCCCCAGCCTTAATAAACGTACTTTCAAAATCACCTGGACTCATATTGTGAAATCTTCCCTGCCCAAAGTCAAGAACACACACACTCCAGGCCAGTCCCTGTCCGGTAGGTAACAGGTGGGGCTGTAAATGAGCTCCTCTCTCTGACCAGAGTAAGGGAGCCAACTCCAAGTTCGGAAAAGCTGTTTGTTTCTGGTCTTTACTCAAGCCAACCTGCACCCAAATTCCCCGAACAGTGTCCCGGCTTTGCTTGTGGACAATCAGCTCTGCCTGCAGTACTCTGCTCCAGCATTTCTGCACTATTTATTCAGCTTCCAGGTATTCCAACAAGGCGTTTCCTGTGACGTAAGACTGGATGGGGACTCTCAAGAGATGACCAACAACGGTCGGGGAGCTGGAGGTGCACCAAGGGTTCTCTCTTCCCACTGGAGGAAATGACGGCTCAGGGGAGGCCTGCTGGTTCGCTGCTGCTCTGGCCCGAGGGAGGCAAATACGGTCAGCATGGAGCTGCTCCTCTTACTCTGCCAGTACAGACTGTCTTGGTCTCCGTGGTGCAAGGAGGGCTTCAGCTTCATCCCGGCTTCTAGGATTCTCCCCGTGGTGGTTTGTCCATGAACAGGTCAGTTGTTCTCGCGCGGGCAGCGAAGTCTGGACTGACTCATGTCTCCGTTTGGGTGACTTCCTACCATCTTAACGTTGCCTTTTTCTTGATTGCTTGGTTGCTATAAACTTCTTTTTTCAAGAGTTCTGACAAAGTTGGCTGTGTCTGCTGCTGCTTTTTCCCAGTGTTTCTGTGGGAGGATGAGATCTTGGATCTGTCTGCTCCATCATTTTGCTCAAGTGTGTGGTATTTTTAAACATTAGTGTTGTGGTAGGACTATTATTAGCTGGAGGGAAATAATTCTCTGAATCTTTTGTGTCATTCAGAGTTCAAAAAGTCATGCTTTTCCTATTAGAAAGAGAAACAATGATATATTAAAAATTTCATTTTTCAGGGATGGGTCAGTCTAAACCCCACTAGAAGGGCTCCTATGTTCCAGACACTGTTTGAAGCATCTCATGTCTCTTAACTTTCACAGAAACCGTGCGAGGCAGATGCTTTTACTTCGTTTTACAAACGAGATAGCTTCAGAGAGGGGAGCAGCTTGTCTAAAGCGGCACAGGGGGATAGGTGGTGAGGCCGGTACTAAAACTCACAAGCATCTGAGTCAGAACTCTGTTAAAGTCAATTTAAAAACATCTCCAGGGATGGATGTGGAAGAAGGAATAAAGGGGAATAAATGGTAATGGAAAGAAAATACAATAAAATAAACTATTGAAAATAAATAAAAAAATCTCCAGACTCTATCAGAATATGATGGGAAGGCGGGGGATGGATGTTAGTGTTTTACAAGCTCCCAAGGGGATTCTACTGCACAGCTAGTCTTGAGAACCACTGCTCTCTACGCCCTGCCTCCTACAGAAACAGCGGAATGCAGGTGAAATTCAAGGCAGGTTATTTTGCTCTAAATTAGGCAGACAACCAAAAAATGCCCAGTTAACTGTCTTCAGTGAAGTCAACAGAGTGACCGTGTCCTGGTTTTCCGGAAGTCTTATTCCTGCAAACCAGGGTGGCCGGTTACCCTAGCAGCAAGCTACCTTTAATATCCTTCTTAGATTTAAAAATCCTTCATGTGTTCCTGAAAATTGTAGCACAATAAGGAAAGTGGTTTTCCTACGTATTCCCTTAGCCTTAACAAACCCAAATGTGTCCAGGGACGTTCTGCATTTTTCAATGGACTATCAGTGGTTCTAACTTTCCCACCTCACAGAGCCTTTAGTTTTGCAGGAACTTTTAAAGGGTGCTCTGCCCACCCCCTAGGCCAAAGGAAAGAGTGCCATTTATTAATCATTTGTGCCCAAATATTTTAAACAACAGACATAAATTTTTAAAATTGCATCCTCAGCACTTTGCATAATGACTAATGGCAGTGTGCGTTATCTGTCGGCCACTGTGCAGTTTATCAAGGCTGGTAATCAGACTGGGCACCGCCGCTCACTTCCTGTTCCACACGGAACTACTTTTCATCACAGCAACCGGTCAGAGCAGCTTCGCCAATGCATCTCGTTTTCTAAAGTAATGTAACACGACCATGTTGAAATTGAGCAACTTTGAGCTCTAAGTTCCAGTGGTTCTGACAGTTGTCAAGTACTGCTGTCCCCCTTGAAAATTTAAAATGCTCCATGATGTCTCTGTGAGTTTACATCCTGTCCCAGAGCATCTCAGCTCACAACTTGGGAACCGTGGGTCTGAAGGCATTGAGTTCTGCCACACAGCCATTCACATGAAAATATTCAAATGAATAGTCAACCTCAATGTTCTCTTGACATTGAATAAAAAGCCTACAAGCTCTGTGTTAACAAACCTTAATTCAAATTTTTCTGGACTAACTCCATGAGACTTAAATGTTTAAGAGGATACTGCCAACGTAAATTAGTTTATGATTGTCTTACAGAATTTTCCTGGACATATCTGGTTAGATCATACTGAACCCCCAACATTAAACACTAACAGGGCAGTGATTCTGATTCTTGGTGGAAATGTGTTAAGTGTAGGTTTGTTTGTGCAGAAAATGGGTTAAGAGCCACTGGTCTAATGGACTGTGTGTGCTAAGAACAAAAGTATCTCTGGACATCCCCATCCGCTTTTTTCAGTTAACATTCACCAATGACCTTTGAATAGATTCATGAAGAGCAATTACTGTGGTCTTCAGTGTTGCTCAGACAATTGGTAACACTGTCACATAGCCCCCTAGTCCAGACACTTGTCTGACCTATATTTATAAAAACTGATGCACAATTAAAGTACAATTAGATAACAGATCTTAAGTTTCCTGATCAGTGGGTTTGGTTTTTAACAACTGAACACGCCCAGGTGCCCACCACACCAATCAAGGTAGAACATTTCCATCACTACTGCGAATTTCCTTGTGTCTTTTCATTCGTCCATTTTAACTTTACTTTTACATTTAATATATACTGAATCATAAAGTATGTGTTCTTTTCTAACTTCCTTCTAACAAGTTCATGAGATCTTATTCTTTTGCACGCATTAGTACATTTCCAGTGAGGAGTTTTCCATTGTATGAATACAGTTTATCCCTTTTGTTTACAGTTTTTGGCCATTATTAAGGCTCCTAGCACAGGATACTCTTGTCCAAGATTTTTTGTGAACGTGCTTTTACTTTCTTGGGTAAATATCTAGGAGAATATTTACTCAGAATAAATTGCTGAGCTGTATGGTGAGTGAACATTTAATAAGAAACTATGAGCAGTTCTCTGAGTGGTTGTTCCATTCACACTTTCACGGGCAATTTATGAGTGTTCCAGTGGCTTCTTATTCTTACCCTTTGATGTCAGTCCTTTCAGTCATCCCAGTGGATGTGAATGGAATATGTCACGGTACAGTAGTTTTAATTTGTACTTCTTAGGGGACCTAAGACGAGTCATTTTGTATACATTTTAAATTTTGACAAAGTCCAATTTATCTTTTCTTGGTTAGTGCTTTCTGTGTCCTACCCAAGAAATCTTTACCTACCCCAAGATCAAAGGTATTTGTTTTTCTACAAGCTAACTGTTCTGAGTTTTATGGTTAGATCTATAATTCATCTCTTATTTTTGGGAAGGCATGTTTGCACGCATGAAGGGGAGCAGGCTCATTTTATTTGGTATATTCAGTTGTTCCAATAACCTGGTTATAAGACTCCTTTTCCCACTGAATTAACTTGGCACCTTGGTCAAAAATTGATTGGTCATATGTGTATAGGTCTGTTTCTGAACTCTTGATTCTGTTCCACTGATACAGTAGTCCATTCTTATCCTAAAGCATCGACTTGATTACTACAGCTTTAGAGTAAGTCTTGAAAGCTGATACAGCAAGTCTTCCAACTGATCTCCCTTAAGATTAGTTTGGCTATTTCAGTCTTTGCATTTCCACATAAAATTTAATTTTAATGTTTTAACCAACCAGTCTGTTTCTTTAAAGCCTAATGGAACTCTGGTAGGGATCGACTGCGTAACTGCACTAGTTTGGAGTCTAGACCCTCTGACCAAAGTCTGAGTTTTCTCATTCATGGACACGCTGTGTCTTTTTACTTAGGTTTAAAAAAAATCTCAGCAAAGATTTAAATGCAGAGAACCTGCACATCTTTCTATAGATTTGTTCCTAGGTATTTGATGTATTTTGATTCTACTGAAATGTTACTGTTTTTAAAATTTCAGTTTCCAACCGGATCACCAGCCTGCCCCTGGGCTTGCTAAATGTACTTACTAGTTCTGATTTTTTGTAGAGTACATAGAGTTTCTTGTGTAAACAACCATGTCCTTTGTGAATAATGACGGTCTGAACTCTTGTGTTCTACTCATTATGCCTTTTTCTAACCGACTGATTTTCTGATTGCTAGGGCCTACAGAACAATGTTGAACAGAAACGGTGAGCGCATTCTTGCTTTTCCAGTTCATCATTAAGTATGATGCTAAGTGTAGATGTTCTTGCAGGCGCTCTTTACTAGACTGAGAAATTTATATCCTTAGCCTTTGTGTTGGGAGAGGGTGTTGCATTTTGTCTGTTTTCGGCAGTCATTGAAATGATCGTATAGTGTTCCTCTTTTAATCTGTTCATTGGTGACTTATACTTTCTAATGTAAAGCCAACCTAACCCTCCTAGAATAAACCCTATTTAGTCACAATGTACTAATATTATTATCCTTTCTATACACTGCTGGTTTCAATTTGCTAATACTTTAAGGACTTTTATTTCTATGTTCATGAAAGGTTGGTCTATTACTTTCTTTTCCTGTAATATCTTTTTCAAGTTTTGTATCACATATAGTATTTCTTAGGAGTCACCTATATAAATATCACTTTGTTATAAGCCTAAGAAATGCAAAAAAAATTTACTTGATGTGTTTTTCATGGTCATTTTTTGGTCCTTGAAAGACAGTATGAGAAGTTTTTAAAAAGTTATTTGTCTGATTCTATAAAAATTTCATGTTCTTTATGTGAACAGAAAACTGAAAAAATCCAGGAAGAGAATCGAGATGGGTGAAGAGTTACTAAGTTGAAGTTCTGTTCTTGCTAGTTATGTTCTTTCCATTCATTTCACCCATTTCACATTAACAGGAAAATAAGAAAAAAAAACTGCACTGAGGATTAGACAAGCTTCACAAATGTTTTTGAATATCCTCAATTACAGTATATGACGGATCAAAATCTTTAGGTTCAAACTCCAAGCATAATGGAACTTAGTTGAAAAGTATCAAAGTTTAAATCAATTTGTGGTTTTGAAAATAGAGCCAGTATTTTCCATTCTATGAAAAGCATAATCTCTCTGCCCGTGAGAAAAGAGATTTAAACGTGTAAGGAGAACACATCCAACACATCTTTAATAAAAATGCAAAAGGCAGAGGCAAGTTTTCAAATGTGTATGTACTTTTACAGTAAAAAAGTTACAAATTTCATATACAGTACTGGCATTTATGTAAACAACAGAGCTGTACGCACAGACACCCCCCCCCCTGTAAACAGAGAAGAGGTCTGACAGAGTGACACTGGAGTGAGAACAGCAACGACCCGGGCAACAGGAACTGTGTGGGAATGCTAAACGCTTTTCAGCGACGGCTTTCATTTTCTAGGTAAGGTTCTATTCCTGTATAATTTGTGTAACTAAAATAAACTTAAACAATTGTTCATTAAGTGAATCATGAGTCTTCACTGCAGTAGAAATAACGCATCCACCTATTAAAATATGTGCAGCTTCAAAGCTAGGGGTGATTGTGTCAGAGGCCACACGCTCAAACCCTATACTATAATCAATTTTTTTCCTGATGGTCTTTCGGGCAACAATATGCAGAATATATATTTAGGGTTGCCATTGCTATTTTACAAATAGATTTAAGAAATATTATTATTAAACTCTCACTTTGAAAAATATTCTCAACCTTAGTCCTTGCCTTAGATTTTCATTATACACATATTTTATCAGAAAATGAATCACATGTTCTGAATATTTAAAATAACTTATCTAAGCTTAAAACCAACAATAAAAACCATAACAAAAATAGTAGTAACTATCTAGCAAGTAATGACTTAGTTTACCAAAAATATACACAAAATTAAAAGAAAAATGGCAATTGACACAGGACAGGCAAAACACTGTTATCTTTAAATATATGAGGCTCTTACCAGTCCCTAAGAAAAAGATGAATGGACATGCCAAAAAGAATTACAAATGGCCCCAAAACAACAAGCATTTACTCCCCAACAGCCCAAACATGTAATTAAAATAGGATTTTTTTCACCTATTCAATTTGTAAATGATAGTACCTATGGCTGGTGGGGACGCATTGGCCTCTCTTGCACTTGTGTTGGTACAATACATTGGTACAGATTTCTGAAGGACAATTTGGTAATCATTAGCTACCAAAGCGTTAGATACATTAATCAGTTAATACTTAAATAATTAGTTCCAATTTATATTTCCATTTTAGCTTATTTGTAAATAGAGATCATTAGAATGAAGACAACTAAAAGATGTTTTTGTGAACCAGGACAGAAGACTCACTAAAGCCAAAGCAGCTATAAGCAAGGCTTCTCCAACTCCTCTCTTAAACTGGAAAAGCAGCCAGAAGAATCAAAGGGAAATATGTGTGTTGAATTCTTAACTGCCCCTGTGTGCTTAATATGTGTGTGTGTGTATTTCAAATGTGTATATATATATACATTTGTATATATATGTATATATATATTTCGATGTATATACATATATTTCAAATCCTGGCCTCTATTACTAAGAATAAAGAGGCACCAGTTTCCCCACCCCCCACCATAACCCTCCAGCAAAGCAGCCAAGTGTGACCATACTAAAATCTACTTTATTACTCTCCTGTACAGTTTACTCAAACTTCACTAATTACTGATTTAAGATGGTCTAGGTGATATTCCTTTATGAAGGAGTCAGCTTGATTCAAAGCTCTTATTTTCACCAGCATGAGAATTATTTCTTTGACTTCGTCCCTGAAAAACAAAAAAGTATTTTCCCCTTAAAAAATGTAATGTATGAGGGCACAGTGAATCATCAGTTGATAATCTGAAACAAAAACTTTACCTTAAGCCAACATCTAAAATAGCATAACACAGGGTCCGGCAGGAGTTAACACCTGCTTGAGTGTGTAGGTAGGGGAATAACATGGGTGTAATAATTTATAGTTTTAATTTGAACATTTCACCTAAAATGTCATATGGTGTGCTTGAGTGTGATACTGTTACATTACAGAATTCCATGCTTATGATTTTGTAATAAAATACTTTGTAATAAAAAAGGGGCATATTTGTGCCAGACCCTGTATGTTCAGATGCTACCTTCCCCAGATAATTACAAGTTCCAATTCAGACTATTTTATGGACGTATCCTGGCAAATTTTAATGCGAATGACGGTGAAGTGCAGAAAAGCACAGAGCAAATCTATCGTCAGAAATCTGAGCTGTGCTGCGCTGCCACCAGCTTGTAAGGGCTATTGCGGTGGGAGCCTCAGTGGGAGCATTTACCCCACAGACACCATCCAGTCTCTGTGATTTCTGGAAAGGTGGTTCCCCTGAACACCACTGTCCTTAAGCCTCTAAACATCTGATGCTGTGAATGAGATGCACAACACAGAGATCTGGTTACTGTGGGTTAGTGGTAAACCCCAGGCTGCAGACCTGTACTTAAAAAGCCTTGAGACTTTAAAAATGGCCAGGAAAATTAAAAACATATTAAAAACATGCTTAATAAAAGGCTTCTGACTTCTAGCTTTAATTCTAAATTGCCTTCTGCTACAGTTTTCTGGATGTGTTTATTTTGGAAGAGATTTATATTTAAAAATATGAACTATAACTGAACCACCAAAAAAAGGTACAATAAGTATAAAAAATATGAGCTATACATATGCACGAGGCATGAGTATAAAATAGTGATTCCAAAGGTTGCACATAAAAATAGCTAATAATTCTACAGTAATAGTCTCAACAGATTCTTAAAAGTAGAGTAAAAGTACAAATCTTTCTAAAAATTGCTGCGGGTGTAACAGAATCCTTGAGCTACGGAGGTACAATGAAATACGCATTACCTGAATTCACCTGTAGATAACTGATGTGCAGACTGCAGTAAAAACTGGATGAAGTTTGCTAGCTGGGGAATAGATGTTCTCATGGCGGAACTTTCAAACCATTTTTCTGGTAAACATGCTGTTATCTGTTAATCAAAACACACGGCTGTTTTTCATAATGACAGTTACCGTCTGAGGACTTCTGCCGAACCTGCACAGGGAGCACGCGGGGTGCGTGCTACTCTCCTGTCCTGCAGCGTGGTTAAACAGGGTTTGAGGATCCCCTTTCTTTGTCAGGCTTATACGCTTTTTAAAAATTATGTTTTAATTCTAAGAGGTTAAAATAGACTACTTTTTACAAACAGTAGTACTTGTAATACTTTCTTTACTCTGCATTCCCGAGCCATTAAATCTGTACAAAACATACTTTACAACTAAACACCAGAAATGCCTAAACACAAAACACTTCCAGTTATCACAACTCTAAAATACATACATGTAGTACTGTTTCACTAAGACACTGGTTGACCTAGCGCATAATCCACATAAACAAATTAGCGTTAAGGAATCAAGTAGGTGACTCTAAGATACACAGAACAAAAAAATTATGGTTTTGATTTTCTTCTAATTTAATACATTGCTTTAAATGTCCATGGCAGCGTAACATCGGTGTATGTGCATTCAGTTTTTCTTTGGAAAAAAAAATAACACATCATTATCCTTAACAGATAAAGGTTAACACATGACTTGGGGGAAAGTTTTGGTAAAAACAGAAAAATGTTAACAAAATAAACGAGTAACTTCATAATAGAAAGAAGAATAAAAAGGAGAAAAAAGGGGAGAAAGGAAAAACCTGAAGTCATATTATTCAAAGCAATTCTTGGACAATCAAACAGGTTATGCTACAGTTGGTAAGATCAGCTCAGTACTCATATAAAGTAAAAGTAGGGAGAAAATGCCCCACGTGTTTACTGTAAAATGTTAAATGAAAGTTCTGGGATCCATTCTTTTAAAAATAAATCTGATTGGTCAGCCCTGAAAACAGAGATGAGAAAAAAGATTTATCCTACTGTCCTACTCCTTAATCACCACTGGAGTTTTTCGGATTCACTGAAGTTTTTTTATCTTCATCAAATCTAATACTTTTGCCATCATTTCTTCTGCTTTACAGTTATTCTGAAAAAAATGCAGACAAGTTTTTTTTTTTTTGCCTAAGGCAGAAAGTCCTAGGCAGAAGGTCCTACAAGTTTTGTTATGCCAACTGCATCTCTTTAAATTTAAAGTCCTAAAACCAACCCTTATTGGCTTGTAATTTATTATCATTTGCACCTGGCTCTCCCTTTGTTTTGTACACAGTCTCAGTGGTAAGTCTCATGGAAACACGTAGATTTTCCATAAATGATCCCAGGACATAAAACCACAGTGTCTTGGCTTGGTTATCTAGCCACAAGCCGTGGAGAGAATGTCAATGTGCCTTCTCCTCTACTTCTGCATGGTGCACTCTTATGGTCAAAGGAGATTAAATGGAACCTGAAACACACAGCATGGCTGACGATTTAAATTTTGGGTAGATAATGTAGTTTAAAACTACATGATATAAAAACCACAGCCGGAAAAATTCTGGTTGGCTAGGAAATGCAACCTAATGTTTTACATGTATGTGCACATATATTTATTTTTTCTTTTTAAAATTTATATTATAAAGTAACTGTTTTCTCATTTCTTAAAAATTCTTCAACATGACTTTTATCTTATGGATAGACAGAAATGTTTTTAAACATTTAGGTTGTTATATATTCCTTGTACTTAAAATCTGTATGTGCACTCTGATTTTTAACTTAGAATAAATTCCTAGAAGTAACACTGCTAAGTCAAGGGGTATGAACTTTAAAGGTTTTATATCAATCATGTCAAAATAGTCTCCAGAGTTGCTTCTGTCCTTCCTCCAGTGCAGAGACTGTTTCCCAGAACCGCTGGATCTCACCTTCCAGGTGAGTGGTGCCCCTGGAACGATGTGGAGCTGCTGTTTCCCCTTGCTTATGACAATACTGGCAATTACACTGAAAACAGCAGCAATAAGGTCTGCCAACACAACAGGTAAACTAATATCCCGACTGTACATTTGCATCTCTCATTATTAGTACCGTTAATCATTCCCACATGTTTAGAGGTTATTTTTTGCGTGTTATTTTTTGGCGAATTGCCTGTTGAACGTCTTTTGGCCATCTTTCATTGGAATGTTTGAATTGTTTACTGATTTGTATGGATATTAATCCTTGTTATATACAAGGGGTGGGCAAAAGTAGGTTTGCAGTTGTGAGTATGCAAAACAGTGTTTATTCTTGTGTTACTTATTTATTAATTAGTGTACTAATCATTATTGTTAAACTACTTTGTCCACCCCTGTATTGTAACTTTTATTTCTCAGTTTTTCAACTCACTTTCTTTTTAGCCTTTTATAGATTTCGAACACAAACAACAGGAGAAAGAGTAAGTACAGTGAGCTCAATGAACCCATCTTCTAGTTTTAACAGTTATTAAGTAATCTTGGTATGTTTTTGGTTAATGCTTTTTGGATCCACTGAAGTTTTTTTTATCTTCGTCAAATCTAACACTTTTTCCCATCATTTCTTCTGCTTTACATTCCGAAAGGACTCCCTTACCATCAGACACAGTCATTTATCTTTTTAGTACAATATTTTATTTCATTTTTAACACTTAATTCTTCATTTTACCTGAAATTTATGTAGGTATTTAGAGAGAGGTAAGGGTCTAATATTCTTTTTATAAGTAATTAACCTATATACTAAATTTTAAACACTGAGGAGTTGCTTCTGGGTTTCTAGTCTGTTAAATAGATTTATTTGTTATTATGTGAACATCACAATTTTAATTATTTTGTTACAAAAAAAGATTTTAATAACTGAATTTAAAAAAATGATTAAATTAGAATCATTTCCTACAGAACTCACCTGGCTGCACTTTTTAACAACACCTGGCCCAGGCACGGAATTATGAAGAGCTATGACAAGGTAGCGATTTAGCAGCTTCTCTAGTCCTAGCTCTTGCAAGGTATCATCTGGGAGGAGTCCATTCCAAAGAAGAATATTGCGGAAGAGCTAAAATAAAGTAAAATAAAATGTCAAGGGACTATGTACCTTTTCTCCAAAGAAAAACTAGAAGAGTCTCCAACAGACATAAGTTGGTCAAACTCTTTTATACTTTCACTACAATTAATACTGTTGGAACTTTCAATTTTAGAATAGAAAATATTTCTAAATAAACACCTGATACATTCCAACCTCCACATATTTGCCCATCCTATTTTCAGTTTTTAGGACAACCACCCCAAATCCATCTCACATGAATCTGCTGGAGCCTTTCCAAATCAACAGCCTTCCTCCTCAGCCCACACTCTCCCGAGCCTGGGGCCGCTGGATGCAAGCCCGCGGGACCCCAGGAGGACGGCCTTTACCACTGTGCGTGACCTCGAGAAATCTGGCAAACCTGAGAACCTCATTGCTCTGATACATAAAGTAAGATTAATAATAACCTCTAAGTTTGGAGCTAACTTGGATAAAATAGAAGAAAGAGGTAACTTGGATAAAATACTCAGAAGAAAGTCTAATAAAATTTATATGGGTTGCCTTTCCTTCCTCTAAACCCAGATATTTCTGTGAATTCTAAGGTCTTCCACTTTTTCCCAATACTGTATTTATTACTCGGAGTGCTGAACTACAAGCAGTTGTACCAACATGCTTTTTTATTGTCATTGTGATGTTACCTCCTCTTTCCGGAAAGCCTTTTTCTTGACTCAACCACACGACAAACATGAATTCACCCTATTAAAACTATTCTTCCTGAGATCACCTATGACCTCCTAATAGTCAACTCCGATATACATTTTCAGACTTTCTCCTAATGCTTTCCAATGGCATTTAGCACCATTTTAATTCTTGAAAGCCCCTCACCTAGTTCCCCTGATGCCCATCTCTTGTGGCAACTTTAAGTTTCACAATTCATTCTAAGGCTTCTTCGAAGACTCCACTTTCTCTGCCCATCTCTAACATCAGTGTTTGCCAAGGTTGTCCTTGGCCTTCTCTGCATGTGTCACCCAATCTCCTCAGAGCTGTCATTCATGACCATGGCTCCAAACACGCACAGTATGTGGTTGGCTCCCAAATCTCTGCTAGATCTGCCCCCTGCAATTCAGACTCACATATCCAGTTGCCTCTTAGCCCTCTTTTAGGTATCTTCAGTTCACTATGCCTGAAACAGATCCTATCTTCCCTCCCAAACCTGTTTTTTCCTGTATCTCTTCCAAAGCCTTCAAAGGATGTCGTAAGTTACCAGGCTGCTAAGTCATAAACCTGGCAAGCGCTCTACATTCCTCACGTTATTAATTAGTCATCAAGTCCTTTCTTTTTTTCTCCCCACCCTCCCCCTTGAATCAAGTCCTTTCAATGGTTCAGCCTAAATATCTTTCGTACCCATCTTCTCCTTACCATTCCTGTTGCCACTGACTTAGCACTGGCTTCATCCTTTATCTTTTAGACCTGGGGTTAGCCAACTGTGGTTTGTGGGTTAAGTCCAACTCACTGCCTGTTTTTGTAGAGCTGGTGAACTAACAATTGTTTTTATATTTTTACTTTATTATATTTCACTTTTTAAATTTTTATTTCTCTGGTGACGCAACAGTGTCTCAAACTGTGTGACATTAAGCTGATTTCTGTGGTGCCACAGGACCTAGGTTTAAGCCCTTTAAGTGACTGTAATCCAAGAACAAGAAGACAGAAATTTCTATTACCACAGAGCTGCTTAAAACCCGTTTCATTTTAGGTATTCCTATACTCTTTTTTTTAACCACTCAGACTGCGTTCTCTCCCTCTTACTCTCCCAAAGGAAGAGAAGAATGATCATCAATGGCTATTAGCAGTTGCAAAAGCAACACCAAAAGCCGTCTTCACATTCAGGAGAGAACACTGCCTCCTCCTCATGGTTTCGGGTGCTCTGCATGTTCAGAGAAACTTCTCTAGTAATGAACTATAGAAATGATCCCTGGAAGTATAGTCTTACTCTCTTGATACGACCACAGACTGATTTTTACATTCCGATGGGAGTCATAACATTCATGTGACTTTTTGCTCTTGTTTCATGTATTTAAACTAGCCCAACCCTATCCACGGTTCAAGGTGTTGTAATTCCACAGCATCGAGGCCCCTCGCTCTCAATGAATGGGATGCCTCAGTACTTGACGTTACTATCCACCCACTGCCGCAAGGCATCACTCAGGGTTTCCTGGGACGGCTGTGTGCAAATTCAAAGACCACGATTTCAGACCCCGTGGGTTCCTTCACTTCCTCACTGGTAACTCGAGAAGGGGTCCTAGGTTGAAATCTCTCCTCCGACAGAAAGCTCTCTGTACTTGTGTGCAGCTTGTCACTCTCAATTGTGGTAGGAAATGGAAAAGTTCGCTTTGACTTCATTCACCCGTGTGATGAAGAACTGTGAGTGAAGCACAGCAGTAGGAAAGACTACCTCAACGGCATTTTTGGAAAACACGGAGTGTGTGTCCACGGGAAGCTGACCAGTGCTCTTTCTCTCCAGGATACTTCAGAAATCACTGATCCCTTTTACCACTCTTCACATGTAGTGTAAATGGACACCCTGCCAGGACAGCCTCCGGGAGGAGGCGGCATCCTGCGGTCTCCTGGCCCAGAGGGGACCTGGAAAGCCCAGTGCAGGCACTGCCCCCAGGGCACTGGTGTCAGGGTAGGCGGTTGCTGCACCGCCTCACTGTGCTCGGGCCCCTCCTCCTGCCCAACCCCTCCTCCTGCCCAGCCCCACCTCCCTGTACCTGGTTTTTATACTTTTAAGTGATTTAAAAAAAAAGAAGAAAATTTTGTGCCATGTGGAAATTATATGATATTTAACTTTCAGAGTCTGTAAGTAGAGGTATTAACTGAAACCCAGCCATGCTCATTTGTTATGAATTGTCTGTGACTGTGTGTGCGCTACAGGGGCAGAGCTGGGTAGTTCAACAGAGACGAATGGCCCAAAAAATGGTCTGGTCCTTTATAGAAGTTTGTCGATGATCTCTGCTTTATAGTAAACTGGATTTAAAAGAAAAAGTTTTTTTTATTTTTGCAGTTCTTGGCTTACCTTTAGACCTGACCAGAATTGTCTTTCTTGGAACTTTGAATGTGGCGATGTTTTGTTTTCTACAGCACTAATTTGAAATGAAAGAGAAAGGAGACAATGCAAACAACTGTTAATCTTTCAGAACAAGAGCTTAAAAATTTGAGTGTTTTTTTTAAGCAACCAAACTAAGCCCTAATGAATTATGAATGGAGGTGCTCTGACAATATAAAAATGACAAATGCATGCACCCTTTGACCCAACAAATCCGTTTTGAAAACGGCTTACTTGCCATTAGATATACTTGCACATGCACAGAATGTCTATAAAATTACCCACAACACTGTCAGCAACGGTTTACCACTAATGTGCCCGTTAGTTACAGTACATCTATATGGTAGCATATCATGCAGCTTAAAAAAGAATGAGGAAACTACTTATATGATGACATATATAATGATAAGCTACTTATAAGAAGATCTCAAAGATGTACTAAGTCAAAGAAGGAACAAAAAATGTACAACTGTTTGCAATACACTTCCTTTGCTATAGAAAAGAAAGAAAATAAGATGACAACATATATAAGTATTTAATTCCAATTACATAAAGAAATTCTGGAAGGGTAAAAAAGTTACTAACAATGGTTATTATTGCACTCATTTAGGTACATAGCAGAGGAAGGTCACAACTGGGGTGAATGAAAGACAGAGTGGGAGGGAGTAAGATTTTTCATTTTAAATATAAATACAATTTTAAAAAGATACTCATACTTTTGAACCATGTGAATATATTACCTGTCTAATACATTAGAAAACAAACCGTAAGAAGGTAGAATTTTTGCACAGATATCTTTTCTTGATTTGCTTTGACCAGAAAGCTAGAAGTGCCCTTCTTTTCTCTTCACAAAGCTCTCCCACCCTGTGAGTACTCGCTGGGCAGCTTCAGTTCATGACCTATCACTGCAAATGATGTCTTCTTAGCAGGTGTATGAACGTGCATCAAACACTACTTGTTTCTAATCTTAAAGTGAAGTACAGAATTCACAGATGCGGTTTCTGGCCCCTCGGTGATGTTCCAGGCCTATGCTACGCTTTCTCTGTGCCAGGCATTGTCCTGAGCATGCTTCATTTCCATACTGTCCTTTGAGAGAGGCATTAACTGAATGTCCCATTTTAACATCTGAGGACAGAGAAAGGCCCACCGTCATTATCTAGTAATGGTGAATCTGGGCTCCAGAATCTGTGATTTTAATTACTCTGCTATGCTACCTGTCATGTTCTTAAGAATAACATTACAAAAAAGCAACCCTATATCCAAGGGCTAAGCATCATACATGGTACATAGAAGATGATTGAGAAATATTTGTTAAAATCTCAATTTGCATCTTAATGGGTATAAATATGTTTTGAAAATATTAAGTTTCTTTTGTATTATATTCTTAAATCTCTATTACTTGATTAGCTATTTCATACAATCTAGAAATTAATAGCTCTTACCTCTTTGGATATAGAGGAATAAAAACATCATCTTCTATTGCTTTCTTCATTCTTGAAACAATGGATTTAAGTAAATCCTATTATTCAAAAATTTAAAAGCATCAGTGATAGTCATAGGTAGAAATATATTTACCAAAAGAAGTAATTTATTCTGTATACACACACAGAATCAGGTGTTCAAATATCAGTCAGGAATGAGAGAACTTTATTCAACCGTGGTACAGCATATCACTGTAGTTAGTACAGGTTCGCTGCTGCACAGTACTCTGTTGCCTGATACTACTGATAGGACATTTAGATGGCTTCCAGTTTGGGGCTACTATGGATAATGCTGCTATGAAAGTTTTGTCCATGTCTTTTAGGAAGTAGTGGTGTATCCCATTTATATTCCCACTGCCTGTGTATGAGAAAACCTGTTTGCTTACACCTTTACAAAAGTGTGGTAATTTTTAAAAAATGTTTTCAATTCTGGTTAGTATTTAGTCATATTTTATTATGCTTTTCTTTTTAATTTTTCTGTTGAGTAATGTGATGTTGAGCATTCTCTCATATTCTTATTTACCATGTGGACATGCCCTTTTACAAACTGCCTAATTAAGCTGCTTGTCTCTGTATCTGTTTATTTATTAGGTCTACCTCTTTCTTACTGATTTGTAGAAACCTTTTACATATTGTAGCTATGGGTTCTTTGGTGGTTAATGTCCTTTGATGCAGTAAATTCATTTTGGCAAATTAATTTTTTTATTTGTATATCTAAAGTTGGAAACCAAAATATTCATAGGGGTTTTTAAGAACATTAAGTTATAGGCATGATTCATATTGCGTGAAATATTATTTAGCTAAAGTTTATGAAGAATATAGTACCATACAAATTTAAATATTTAATTAGATAATATTAAGTGGAAGAAGTAGGTTACAAATGTACATGTCTGTCAGGATTACAACTCTGAAATAAAATTCTGGATGAAAATATCCTACAATGGTATGAGTCCTTGAACTAGGATGAAAAGATAAGGGGAGTTAAACAATGTTTTTCATGTATTAGCAAAAGTACTATAATAAGATAGTGTTCTTACCCTTAAAAAGGCACCCACCTTTGGGAAACGAAAGTGGCCTACCACACACTAAAGTCCTCTGAGTCCGGGACGACGGGTGTGGCACGAAGTGAACTGTTACTCACCCCACACTAACCGGATTACTCAAAAATGAAGACGTCCACTAAATATTTTTCATAGAAAGTATCTCTAACTGAAGTTCTATTTCTCATTCCACATAAATATCTAGAACATATTCCTCAAGTGGCAACACAGCAATATTTAATACACATTAAAAATAAAAAGTCATTGAGTAGGCCATTTTTATTCATGAGACTTTTCTGTAAGTTTGACACTGCTTTAAAACAAAAGAAAAGCTAAATTCACATATTTTAAAATTTAGCTTATTAACTTTTCTGAATATTAAAATATATTATTTGGTGGAAAAGTTCTCCAAACAGTGAAGTATTTTTAACAACGAGATGCATACACCTCTGTATATACACTTTAAAGCAGCTTTGAAAAGGCACTTACATGCTCCAGCTAGTTATCTCCTCTAAGATTACATGCTTCTTGAAGGCAGAATCATGATGGAACCCCTCTTCTCCCTGTTCTAACAGTCTCCCTACTTCATGATAACAATTCAGGCACAAAAACTTAACAGTGTTCGGAATATGGATAGGACATGCCCCCTTGCTCTTCAGCCACTTTGGTAGTTCTACCTTGGGTGCTCTCCAGTCTGCCAATCTCTTAAAGCTTAACATAAAAGTCATTACTTATTTAACTGCACGAGTATACATTTTCATAAATAAGAAGAATGATAAAACAGTACTACAATAAAAGAGTCAACAGACTCTCACCAAGGCCTCTAAAAAGTTCCTATGTTTTATGTCTAGCAAAATTCAATTCTAAATCATAGTACAATGCAAATCTATCCTATTGAACTCTGAATCCTTAAAGAGATCATTGGTCTTTGGCAGGTAACAAATAATTAGTTAATATAGTGAATGTTAGCCTAATTGTAAAATCATTGTTATAGCAAGGCCACAATGCCACCACATTTTTGCCAAAAGAACAAAGGAAATGAGATTTTTTTTCCTTTGGAAGGAATGAATCTATACTAACTCATTTATGGTGATTCATTTTTGCAGGGCCAATGTACATTCACAGAGCTGAGGGACAGCTGGCTGGGCCATGAGAACCCAAGTCAGACCAGTGAACACAGAAATACGCTAATAAGAATAGAAGCAATCTGGGTCTTATTATATGTGTGTGCATCCTGTAATAATGATAACCATTCCTATTATTCGGGAGTATCAAAGTGTATCTTTCGTCTAATTAGTATAAACAGAAAAAAGGGTCAATTCTAGTTCCTATAAATCAGAACTAAATATGTTTTCTGATAATTATGTCTTGTGTGTCTTCTGTAAAAAAGATTTATAATAAAATTATGTTGATATATAAATAAAGAAATTTATACTCTGGAAATTATTACCTGTTTGCCTTTACTAACTTCATTCTCCCAAATGGAAAGTTCATCAAGAATCATTCTGCAGTGTGTTATTAAACTTGTTGTCTGTGAGGTTGACAAAGGATCCCATATGAATTCTACAAAGTCTGAAACAAAAATTTCAGTGGTGCACAAATATTTACTCAATTGCTTTGTTCATTACATATAAACAACCAAAGCTTTTTAGCAAAGATTACTTCTTTCCTTTTGTGGTTTAAAATCCACACCAATCATTACCAGTACATATTTGTCTACATCCTTAATTTCCTTGTCCTTTTGGACTTCGTAAAACTTGTCTGGCCAAACCACCCTTTGTTAGATATACCTTGTCACCGAGTCTGCACTTGCAATCATGCAGTTAAAACACGGCTGGAAAAACTACACTTTAAGTTCATCACCATGAAACTCTAGTGAACGCGGAATGCTGCCCAGCAATCATACTGTTTCCCTGGCCCATTCCTGCTCCCTCTCCTCTGGAGGATTATTTCCTGTCTTCTTCCTCCTTGCTTATGGAGTTAAGAGTAAAGTCCAAAAGTTAATGGATTTTACTCTTCTAGACGACTGTTTCTTACCTTCTCTTCTCCTTTGCTCTCACTCAGTAGATTACTTGCTAATTTGATGTGCAAATAGAACCAGGTAGAAGAGAAGCTCCCTAAGCCCTACTACAGCATCTAGTCACCTACCTGCGCGTGTGCCCGCATAGCCTAACTTGTCTTCCACTCCTGCGGATGAAGCACTCACGCTCCTCACTAAGGCCAACTCTTTATTTGTGCAAAAGATCCCAATCCCTTGGGCTTATTAGAAGATTCTGCTCTGGAATTCTGTGTTCTCGCTCCGGTATCATCATCACTTCTACTGGATCTTTCCCATCAGCCTACAAACAATTATTTCTCTTGTATTAAAAATAATTGGTCTCTTGACTTCACTTTCCCCTTTAGTACTGCACAATTTCTTTCCTTCATTTTAAAACAAAATTATTTTAAAAAATGGCTAAGCTTCCTATCTCTGAGTTCTCTCCTCCTATTAACTCTTGAATTCACTTCATTTATGCTGTGTCTCCAACCAGTCACAGATGACCTTTATGTCGCAAAATCTAATGGCTGAGTCTAGTCCCCATCTGACTTATCAGTAACACATACAACAGTTGATCATTCCTTCTAGAAACATGTTCTTGACCTGGTTCCCCACCTACCTCTCTGCTCTCCTTTGCTGGCTGCCTGTCACCTCTTTGACTTTCTAAATGATGGCAGAACTCTGGTCACCTTCTTTCTCTCTCCTATCTATATCTACACCCCTAGTATTTAAAGATACCTTGGTGGCTTTAAATGCCATTTACGTGCTCATAAACCCCAAATGTGTATCTCCTATCTAGACCTCTCCTTCAGACTCACATACTCAACTCCCTCATTGACATATCCACTTGCATGAGAGGCATCTTAAACTCGACATGTCAAGCTGAGCTCCTGATACACCTTCTACCCTAAACTTGATTCTCTCAGTCTTATGGCACGAAAACCAGGAGTCATTCCTGTTTCTTCTCTTTCTCTCTTGCTCCACAACCACAGCATTAGCAATATCTGTCAGTGCTACCTTTGAAATATAAACAGAATTCAACCACTCTCCAGCACCTCCACTTTTAACATCCTGTCCAAGCCACTATATTCTGTTGCTTGGATTACTGCAAAGCTTCATAACTGGCTTGCCTACAGTTCATTCCCAACATAGTAACCAGAGTGATTTTATTAAATGTTAAGGTAGACCATGTCACTTCTCTGCTCAAAACTCTTCAAATGGTTCTTTCACTTACAGTAAAAGATAAAAGTCCTTGCAAATGAGTGCCATTCTTGCTAACCTCTTGTTACTCTCCTCCTTGCTCACTCCACTATAGCTACACTGACCTAAGCACAGTTTGTCAAGTCCATCAGGCTAGCTCCTGCCTTGAGGCCCCTGTACTTGCTGTTTCTGCTGCCCGGGATGCTGTTCCCTCAGAGTTCATTCAGCTCACTTCCTTTTGAAATCTGCTCAAGCTCAATTGTGACCTTCTCAGGAAGGCTTTCCCTGGCCAACCTATTTTAAATTGTGTTCGTCTTTTTTTTTTTTTTTTTTTTACTGCACTGGTCCACTTTACGTGGTTTTCAGTAAATATTATAAATATATTTCTCTTTCTTGTACATTTCTTACATCATTTTTTTCCTTTTTATTGAATTTATTGGGATGACACTCGTTAACAGAATTATACAGGTTTCGTGCCTGCAGTTCTACAGCATGTCGTCTGTGTCCTGTGCTGTGTGCTCGCTCACCACCCTGTCATGTCTCCTGCCGTCACCACCTAGCCCCGCTACCCTCCTCCATCTCCCCACTGCTGCCCTCCACCACCTGGCAATCACCATCCTGTTGTCCATGCCCTGAGTTCTCTCTCTCTCGTTTTAAAAATGTTTTGCTCAGTCCCCCCACCCTCACCCCTGGACATGTCAGCTGCTCTCTATCTATGAGTTTGTCTCTATATTTTGCTTGTTAGTTCATTCTGATCATTAGATTCCACATATGAGTGAAATCATATGGTATTCGTCTTTTTTTTGACTGTCCTATTTTACCTAGGATAACGCTCTCTAGGGCCATCCATGTGGTTGCAAAGGATGGGGTTTCCTTCTTTCTTTTACAGCTGAGTAGTATTCCATAGTATAAATGTACCACAGCTCCCCTCCCCCACCCCAATCTACTGATGGGCACTTGGGCTGCTTCCACATCTTGGCTATTGTAAATAATGCTGCAATGAACATAGACGTGCATATATTCCTTCATATTAGTGTTTCAGGTTTCTTCGGATAATTTCTCTTTGATAATTTGTACCCCTTTTTCTTATTTAATTTTTCTCCTTAGCTCTTGCAACTAACATGCTCTAGATTTTATTTATCTCATTTATCATCTGTGTTCTTCACAGAATGTAAGCTCCGCAAGGGCAGGGATTTGTTATTTTGTTCACTGCTGTATATGCAGAAGCAACAACAATACCTGACACAGGTAGACCCTTATAAAATACAAGTTAAATAACAGAAAAAATAAATAGGTTAAAAAAAAACCAAGCCACAACCAAAACAGCTATTTCTCAAACACTTAGGAGGTTAGGCTTCTAATAACGTTAGATATATTCAGTACACTAATACTGAGAGCCTATCACGTGACTAGCATTAAATACAGGAGACAGAGCAATAAATAATACTAGGTAGCTGGCTTGAACAGCTTTGTCTAATGGCAAATACAAAAGCTTATAAGCAACTGCAACCGCCATCGTAAGTGAGTCCAGAGTGCTATAGGAACCCAGAGAGGTATGCCTAAACCAGTTCCTAGAAGTGATGTCCACACTGAATCCTGCAAGATGAAGAGGAGTCAGCCTGATGAAAGAGGTGGGGTTTGGGGATAACTGGATGGAGCGTACAAAATGTAAATGCCTAGGTGAGTACAGATGAAGGGCAGGAGAGGTGGGAGGAGAAGGAGTAAAGGGATGGGGCTGGAGAATTACTAAACAGATGTGATTCTGAAAGGCCTAGAAAGCTATGTTCGAGTGTTTTAAGTGAGGTAAAACAGAATCAGACTCGCATTTTACACAGATCACTATGATTATAGTATAGAAATCGGGTCAGAAAAAGAAAAAAATGACAGAATTGGCCATTGCTTATATAAAGAGGTAAGAAACAGGAAACACTGCATGACTTGAAGGTTCGGATTTGAGTACATGGGTAGATGGAGGTGCTATTTTCTAGATAAGGAACATAAAGGAGCAGGTCTGAGCAAAGAAGACAAGCATGGTTTTGCATGTGGGATTTGAGTGCCTGTACGAAATACAAGTGGATATGTTCACAGGTACTTTGATAAGAGAGATCTGGCGCTCTAAGAGGACACCTGGACTTGCTTTTCCCAGTTCTTTCGGATTTAAAATTATGTAGAGTAACACTATCCAAAAGAACTCTTTGTAAGGACAGAAAAAACACCTTATATCCACAATATCTACGAGCTTCATCTGGCTTGTGCACATTTAAAATATGGCTGGTGTGACTCAGAAACTGAATTTTAATCTTACTTGGTAGAAACTCACATATTAACACTCGCATACAGTTAGTAGTTACCATGCTGAACAACAGATGCGGACGGCACCAAAGGAGAGTGTGAAGTTGTCCAGGGGGCCCATGACGAGTGTAAAGAGATAGGACATGAGACTAAATATAAAATATTAATTTCTCATAATGCTACTCATTTGAGGGACTATTTAATTGTAAATGAAGCAGTTCAAGTTTTCCAAAGAGTACCCAAGTGAGTCACACATGCTGTACTATCACTAATACAGCTGGTTAAAAGTGCCAACTTCCTAAAATACCTAATGATCGGTTAGCGAGTTACACTGAGGAAACACTTGGTTATGTTGGCTGGGAAGCAATACAAAGCTGGCTGCTTCATCTTTTAAGAGTTATGCAGACTTCGCTGTCAGAACCCATTCTCAGTGACAGACCTCCGTTCCAAGCACAGCTTCAGGAAAAACACCACTTGAGACTGAAGCACAAGCACTAGTGCAACTGCTTCTGACTGCAGGGGCCGCAGTGAGGAAACTGCAGCAGTCTCTTCTTCACAGAGAGACGCAACAAGGAGAAGAAACATAAGGGGACAAGTTAAGGAAAAGAAAAAATACAGAAGTAGGGACAGAAGCGTGCCACTAATAAATCTACGAGTTATAAAAGTAATACCAATGTCACAAATGCTAAAGGCCAAAGATTATCAACACTTTGACAGCAAATCAAATGCACAAACAAGCATTTTTTAAACCAGCTTGAATTATGACATCTGTTGATTTTTACTGCATATTACATTTTCTTGAATTCAAAAACTTCTGTGACTGTAACAGAAAGTAATGATCTTACACTCTGCCCAGGAACAATTTAGTTTTATCAAGATTACAAACACATACCTGTAAGTCGAGGAATAATTGTTTTGTTGATGACAGTAGATAAGATTTTTTTGTCAGAACTATCTTCCTTCTTAGCATCTTCCGCACTGTTATCCATAAATTCTTCTATAGATGTGAACCACGACATCTGTTTTAAACCTATTGAATCAAACTTATAAATACAATTACCAAAGTTATAAATAAGTTCTTAAACATTAGTTTATTTTTAAATGGTTAGCTTTTCCAGTAACCACCAGAGCTTCCTGAGGATCAAAGGAGAAGAATTCCGTACTTTAACTCCATATACACAGCACAGAACCCCAAGGCTAGGTAGGGTGGCACGACTAAGACAGGACATCTATGCAACATGCACCTTTCATCTGTCCTTTTGTATGACAATTACTCTAAAAGTACCCACTCTATGTTCAGAGCTGACCACAATGCAAGCACTGTTAGGAGCAAAATACATATTTATAAGAATAACACTTATTCTTATTTATTTATAAAAATTTGTTCACCTCACACAAAATTCACTTCTGGCTCTCAGTTCTCACAGGCTCAAATGTGTATTCTGCATGGGATTTAGCTTACTAGGCAAACAGCAAATGGCCAATTATTACTTGTTGAATGAGTAAATGAACAGATCTCTGCTAGGCATTACAGAGTACTCCATTCAGCTGGAGTGGCTAACAGCGAGGCTGCTGTCCCACCAGCTACCTACCACTTTCTTAGAGATAAGCTTGGTTCCTCTACTATGAAGACAATGGCCTTGAACCTAACACAGAGCCAACAGGCCTGCATGGCTAGGGCAGACAAAGACATAACATGGCTCTAGCCTTCACTCTGTTAAGTCTTTACCTTCAGCTCTCCTCTTTACTAGAATTCCACGATCTCATTGTTGTTTGCTTACTAGGCATATCGAGATGGACGTCTAGTTAGCATTTCATTATCTATAAAGTATAACTTCTTTCAAAACCCATTCCCTCTCTGAAAAGTCCCAATTGCTATTAATGGAACTACCATTGTTCTAATAACCCAGAATCCAAACTTTGTGATCACATTTGGATGTGGGGTTTATTCTTAGTATTTTATGAATTCTTGCTTCATTATACCTCCTGTAATCTTTTTTCTCTTTCTATTGTCCCTACTACGCTGTGTAAGGAATTCGTCACTCAGGACTTGGGCTACAGCAAATCCTTCCAGTACGGATCTTCACCGTTAATCTTCCCGCTAAGTAATCCTACTGCTAGGATTTCTGAAAACCTTACTTTCATCATGTCACTCCTCCCATTATTAACCAAAACAAGTTCTTCTCTCTTAATTTAGGATCTGAACATTGGTGTAGTATCTAGCTCCTGAACTCTATTTCTCCCTGTGCACCTTCATGAAATACCTTTTTTTCTCTCCACCCTCCTGTTAAATCCTATATACCTTTAAAATCCCCGTTAGCATTCCTCCTCCTCAATGCAGTAGCTTTACTAACCATCTACTTCCAGTAAGTCATCTGCAACTTCAGAACTCTTGGTACCTTTGTCGATTTCCCAAGACTGGAGAATTCTTAAGGCTTAATACTACCTTTACTTGTTCAGTGATGTTAAACTTACTTATCAAAGAACAAGCTTAAAAAAATAGTGTTTCTTTTACTGGTGTTTCGTGCCACTCAGCCTCAAAAATAAAGTGCAAACCAAGATGGCTGTAGACTATTGCACCAAAGCACCAATTATCAACTCCAATTCTAAAGGCCAGGCACCGGTATTTTACAGCTAACCTGATAACAAGTGAATGTAAATAACTGATGTGATCAGGGTTATTCTCTTCACAAGTTAAGCATAAATACCTTAAGAGGATTCCAGTCAACCAAATGAACTCGTATTAGCGGATTTAAAAGCTTCGGTATGCATAAACCAATAAAAGCTTCATAATAAGAATCAGGAAACTTTTCTCGCCAGTGTTGAAATTTTAACAAAATATTCTGGATATTACAAAAATCATCATGCACATCTTCAAAAATCTTCTTATGATCCTGTAAAATGTCATCTGTGAACAAAATGAGTCTTTGTTATAATGCATTTTAAGTGTGCTTCCTATAAACACAGACATATAAACCATGTAACTAATTGAGTTGAAAACTCTCCTTTGATATTAACATAAGTTAGTTTTTATTAAAAAAATCACTTTAGTAATAATAATATCAACACTAATAAAATCTAACATTTACTGAGCCCCTGCTATATGCCAAAACATTACAAATATATTATCTCATTCATCATAACTATCTTCCTTAAAAGGTACGTGTTACTAGCCTACTTACTTACAGGCAGTAAACAGGCAAATAAACATCAGATTGGGGAGGTCAAGGAATCTGTACAAGAGCACAGAGAATAGAGTCCCTCTTCAAACTCTGTAAAGCCCACAACCCTTTAAATTATATGTATTTTACCTTCTCATAATGCCTGCCACACAATGGCTCTTCTATATTCAATTATTTAAAATTACAAATGATAATACAGAAAGTATGTAGTGGAAAAATAAAACCAAAAATGTCCACAGTTCCTGTATAACAAGAGATGAGAAAGGCTGAAGGAAAAAAAACAGACTAAAAGATGCAGTAATACATGCTCCTCCATTTTATCCAATTTGTTCAGAAGTAGGAGAAGGCTTAAAGGAAAAGAAAAAATGTGTTCTTTTTTTCCCCTGAAATTTCCCGACTATTTTCTATAACTTATGTATTTAAGGGCAATCACTGCAAAGCAATTCCCACCATTTCAATACTTCACATAAAGGTACATTAGAAACTTGGTGGTTGACCTCGGCTTTTCTGGAAGTCAGTCATATCTGGGGAAGACAGTTCATCATCACTAGATGTCCCTTCCTGATGATCACAGTTCCCAGAAAGCGCCCTTGCTTGTCTTCTTCGTGTCCTGTATTTTGCAACAAACCAAAAATCAATTAAAAACAAATAGCTCCTGCTCAAAGTAAATGCTTTACAACAGAAAGTCATAGTTTATATAAAATGCCCAGAAATACAGCATTATATTAGCACACATTTTATGTTAATATTTTTGAAATTTTAGTTTCATTAATGTGAGCTGGTGGTTCTTCCTCTTTATTCTTATAAGACATTCCCACTTAGGACATTACAACTGGCTACCCAATTCTGAAGAATGGGTAACAACACAATTAGGACTGGCTTCTACTTAGCAGCAGTTCCCAGCCAGATAAATGTCATTTTACCTATTCTCTGGGCTGAACCAAATATACCTGAGTTTTTAAGCCCTGCAGTTGAGGGTTTGAATTATATTAAGACTGTTAAACAATATTTTGGCTTTACATCATTCTCACAAAGTAAATTGTTAGGTTACGGTTAATTATACCATATGGTTAACTATATTTAAGTAGTGAAAAATACTTGCTCAATGATGCTTTAAGTCTTCACTTTATATAGGTACCTTCGAGATTCGATTTCTTCTAAAATCCATTGAGTTTTTTCATCTATAGCTAAGCTTCCATTTGTTGATGTCTCAGCTTTGCCTGTTTTCAAAAGAAAGAAAGCATAACACTTTGAAAATAAAAGTTGTATCTTGGGTGTGTACACATATGTGTGTATCTAAACACACACATAATATGCTTAAGTTCTGTATCTCATCATGCAGTGAAACTGCCATGCTAACTCCCTATCACAGTATTAACAGACATTTAATTTGCAAGTCTGAGAAAATGTACCTTGGCCGGAGAATGCAGTTCAGCACTTGACAACAGTAACAAAATTCTACCATTCAGTTTCTTTCCCTCATATTCTTTTTTAGTAGTTTCGCCAGTTTTTTGTCCCTGTAGCTAAATGCATACATTTGCACTATGAATGTTATTTCCTGATTTAGTATGTACCATAAATCATGACCAACCAGATGCCATGTGTCTGAAAGTCATTTTGCTTTAGCTATTATCACCTACTTGACGACACTCTCAGCACTTTCACTATCCCCTCCCGGCACCTTAACCAGAGGAAGACATCTCAGAAAATACAAAACCAGTGGGAGAACTAAAAGGTTGCATCCTCATCTTACATGAGATCTTACATATGATTCTACATTGAAATCAACCGGAATTTCTTTAACCTCTATAACAAATCTGTGGAAGGGCCATGGAAACTTTATAAAGTGAGATTTCTGATGCAGTATATGAATTTATATCTACCTATATAAAAACAGTCATTAAATGCCCAGCTGTAATTTTCATTTTTTAGTCTTATGCTTAATTTAAGACATTTTAAAGCCCTAGCTCTAAATGTTTTGGGGTTTTTAGAAGGAAGTGGGTTAAAGGTTGAAGGGACAATATGCAAAAGACATTTTTTTAAATACAGGGATAAAAATATTTTTATTCTCCAGCTGATAATTTAGCTTAAGAATAATAAATTATATTGAAGATGAAAAACACTAACGTGATAACTGTTGTAAATACGTTGATTCATGTTTTAATTCATCTTGCCTGCGTTTCATAAAGGTCATGGCTTGTTTTAAAAGGAGTGCATGCATGGATGATTCTATTTCTTGGATGTTGATAATCTGAAATACATATATAAGTAACATTTTGTGGGTCATCAATAAAAACTAATAAAATGTAATATTTACATATCAGCATGTATATATGCTCTATTCTCATATAAAGAAGCATTTTCATACTATTGCATCTCTACTTAAAAAAAATGCTATGAGGAACAGACCTAGCTGCAAATACTTTCAATATTAATAACTGGCAGAAAATCAACTTACTAGAACAGCTATAAATATCATAATAATGAAACCAAATGGGCTGAAGTTAGGAACATGAATAAGAAGAAGGAGTCTTCTTTAAGACAGAAGAGGAGAAGAAATGATGGGTACAACCACTCTTCTTAGCTGAGGGAGCAGACTGTGTGTGTGGGGGTGGTGCTTGAGGAAACTGGTAAAAAAAGTGGAGCATGGAAGAGACCTAACAAGACAGGTAAGAAAGCTGTGAAGCAGAAATGAGTGATTAATTGATACTGGCGTTTTTATACAAGTATTTCTTGGGTAATTTTCCCCACTTCAATGACGTTCCATACTTGCATCAATGTGTAGGCCTGCAAGACTTTTAACAGTGTACTTCTTCAAGGATGAATGATGAAAATTACATTGTAATAAATACTTTAAGTAACTGCCAAGTGACAGTAAAAGGCAGTCAACTTAAAACAACAGTAAATAAAAAAGTAATGCAGAAAGTAGAATATATTTCTAAAATGGTTAAAAAAAGGAACTCAAGACCATAAAGTACAGACTTAGAATGTGTAAAAAACCCCAGAAACTATAAAGGGAAAAAATAATTCAAAAATCTGATTAACACAAAAATTTCAAAACTTGTGGATGTTGAAAAGCCATCACAAACAAAACCAGAAGACAAAATAAATTGGAAAGTTTATCTATGCCAAGTAGGATAAAACATTAAAAATTAGAAGCAATAAGAAACTGTGCATAATATTAGAGGCAGAAAAACAAGAAAAAAGGAAAAAAATCGCCACTATGAACCAAAAAGATAAGCGGGCAAAGGAGAAAACAATTCAAAAGAAAAACTACATGTGTTAACAAAACAAAGGGTTTGTCTGAGGTTGAAATAAATATGTAAAAATAATAAAGATTACAGTAAAATATTTTATTGTAAAATAAAATATACAATCTTTCTGGAGGATAGTTTAGCAATGTTTCATAAGCCTTAAAAATACCTAGACCCTTAGACTTAATAATTCACTTTCTAGGAATTTCTCTCAAGCAGAAGACTTTATAATACCCTGTAATATCAAACAGTAAGGAAATGCTTAATATCACAGTATATAAAAATGGGGAGAAAAAACACTAGAGGGGAATATTCAGTTATAGGAGTTAGGCTTTTTGTACATCACATGGTAAAGAAATTTCTCTATAAAAAGTAAATAATATAAATCTTTACAGCCATGTACCTTTTCATTAAGGCAGTCAATTAAATTTTCCACATAAATTTTCATGCTTTTATAGAATTTAATATTTAGAGCTTGCTCTGATGAATTCTCTAGGTTCTGGATGGCACTCTTCGAGCTCTTGACATCTTCTATATACTTTTCATATTCCCTCAGGTGTGAGCGGTGCGTATCCTGTAGCAACGTTAATCTATGTAAATAAAAGATAAACATTGATTTATTTTCAAACTCTCATTTCTACTGTAGTAAGCAGCAGTCTGATGAAAGTTTTTTCCAAGCTACCTCACGGAGAGCACCAAGGAAACCGACAACCACGTAAACCTGGGCTTAAGAGACTTCACAAAGGAGAGCAACACAAAGAAAGTGGCTCAAAGGGAAAAGTAGGAAAGGACACTGAGAGGTTTTAGGTGCTCAAGCTAATCATAGGGTAGTTTCAGTCCTTTCCTCCCCTTCCCTTAGCATGAAATTCTGAGCTGTATGCAACACCAGATGTATTTAACAGCTGTAATTCTCTTTTCTCTTTTCCCCATCCCCATACCCCTTGCAACTACCATTCCACTCTCTGTTTCTAGAGTTTGACTACTTTAGATACCTCATATAAGTAGAATAATGTGGCATTTATCTCTTCGTGCTGGCTTATTTCACTTAGTCCTCAAGGTTCATTACTATTGGATTTCCTTCCTGTTTTAGGGAGATAATACTCCATTGTGTGCAAATACCATATTTTCTTTATCCATTCAATTGTTGAATATTTAGGTTGCTTCCACTTCTATGTTATCACAGTTAAGGCCTGTAGTTACATTTTTCTCTCTATTACAAGCAGTGCTGGCTTATGGGAGAGGCTAATGCAGTCAAAATGAATGGTTTTTCTTATCCATTACAATGTGGCTATTCTTGACTTTGAGACTGCCTGGGATGCTGTGACTTCCTAATGGGTTTCTGGAGTTCTCCTAAAGGTTTTTAAACATAGATTGTTGTTAAGTTGGTATCTCTGTGAGGGAATGAGGTCTAGGGTTTTATACTCTGGCATTTTGTTGTCATCACTCCCAACATATTATTTAAAAAAAATTAACAGCTTTTTAACATAGCAGATAAATGTTTATAAAAACATTAAGTAAAAAAATGAAGAATTTGATATTTATGGATTTTAACCATGTAATATATACCTATTTTAAAGACTACAAGAAAGAATACCAGTTTTGTTAGTGATGCTATTTTTTCTAAAAATCTGTTTAAGATTAATATATTAACAGTTTAAAAGATTATATAGTTAGTGCTAATTTTTTCACTGTTAAATATCTAGGATACATATAAATTTTAATATGATTATTACTTACCTAGTATTTAATTGCTTCTTTATAACTTCTAAATTTACAGGTGGGAATGAAACGGAAGTATCAAACTTCTTCACTGTTTGAAATTCACTGCTGTGGGAAGAAAGATCTATGTCTCTTCCCTAAAAATAATATAAAAATCAGTGTTGTTTTCAACGTTCATTAACCTCACAATTATTAATAGCATAAAAGCAGATTATATACTTGAAGATTTCATCAGCTCAAAATTCCATGACACTGACATTTTTCCTAAGTACAATAAAATATTTTCAAAACTCTTACAGTTTTAAAATTTAGAACTTTTAAGTTAATGTGTAAGAGGCAAATTATGAAATCTTATTTTTCACAAAGTTTGGTTCTCAGTGTATTTTAAAGCCAGCTTTCTTTCTTGTGGACAAAAAAGGGAGCCACACAGTAACCCCGACAAGCTCAGGGGAGGCCTGCATGGCGGCCTCACAAACTCAGAAGCCAAAGTAACCACACAGGACGGTCTGAAATTGAAACTTCCTAACTAAGAGCAGTTCATGGTGGGTAGCGTGTCCTACGGTGGTGTTTTTCCCTAACAAAGATCAATCTTCACCTAAACTGAGCATGTCATCTTTTTGCATCTAAGATAACATATGTTTGGAATATCAAAGTAATTTCCATTTTTCTGGCCCCCTCAAAGCACAACCAT
The DNA here is from genome assembly GCF_022682495.2 of Desmodus rotundus. Taxonomy (NCBI): domain Eukaryota; kingdom Metazoa; phylum Chordata; class Mammalia; order Chiroptera; family Phyllostomidae; genus Desmodus; species Desmodus rotundus. The sequence goes on along the minus strand of NC_071391.1, from coordinate 115,172,058 downwards.
CTCTCCAGAGCAGAGACCACAAATTCCCTCACTGTTATTTTAATCAGTTAATTGCTGACTGTTAACTGTCCTATACCTACAAATGTAAAAGAAGTATGTGTCTATTTGTTTTACTTTTTATCTAATGCCAGAGATTTCCCTGCTTTGCTTTCTCTTACCTCCCTAATCTATCACCAATGGATTTCATGTAACCCCCTTATACCTCCCCTTTGATCGTTATGTATAAAATAAGGTGCATAACTGCTATTCTCAGGAACAAAAATCTCAATCTGCTGAGATTTTGCTTCCCAGCAACTGTTGTCAGATTGACTCAAATAGTCACAAAAATTTTTACAGGTTTGGATGTTTCTTACGTTGACCATCTAAAGTAAAAAGGAATTATGCAAATTTGAGCAATTATGAGTAGGAACTATAGCATGCTTTTTCCCCCCAAAGTATTTATAGTCATAAAACAGTTCTCTAAACAGGGGTCCCAAACTACCGGGCTGCGCGCCTGTACCAGTCCACAGCCTGTCAGGAATGGGGCTGCACAGCTGGAGGTGAGCCTGCATGAGATGCAGCTGAATCATACTGAAGCCATCCCACCATCTCTTCCCTTCCCTCCCCTCCCCACCCTGCCATGGGAAAATCATGTTCCACAAAACCGGTCCCTGGTGCCAAAAAGGTTGGGGACCGCTGGTCTAAATCATTTCTCTGTTCGGAGATTTCTAAATTACAACCAAAGGCCTACCTTTACTCAGTTCTTTTAGTTTTAATGACATGGAGATTTTACAATACTTTCTTACCTAAAGGAGCAAATAATCTTTCAAAGCATTCTCATTAGAAAGATTAAATAAAACCATGTATTTGTAAACTATTGTACAAGTTATAAGCACTGCTATTTAGATCATTATGAGCATTACAACCTACTCAGTTAGGTAACATTATCATTCCCATTTCATTGAGGAGAAAACTGAGATTTAGAAAAATTAAGTGATTTGCTCAAAGTCATATAAATATTTATAGGGCACCCACAACATTAGGCACTGTGGGATGTACCACTAAACAAAATAGTTAACAATTCTTAACCTCACAGAATGTATGCTTTAGTGGTAGTGTCAGAACCCAAATCCAGAACTTCTAACCCCAAAGACAATAAATATTCTTTTTCACTGTGAGTTTTGTTTTAAACCTCACTATTTGTTTATAGTTTATGTTTAAGCAACTTATTATTTACTATATACTGTTAGTTGCTATACAATTAAAGATAACAAAGATATCTTTAGCCACTCTGAAGTGGCTTATAATAAATATGTGGAAGGTGTTCAAAATCTATTTGGAAAAACATACACACACACACACACACACACACACATATACATATACACATAATGGCTAAATGTATAGTGTATATACATAGTGTAGTGGTTAAATGATGGTCTCCTAAAAGATATGTCTGTGTTCTAACCCCTGGAACTTGCAAACAGGACCTTATTTGGGAAAAGGGTCTTTGTGGGTGCAATTAAGTGAAGCATCTCAAGATGAGAGTATCCTGAATTACCAAGTGGGCCCTAAATCCATCAAGTGTCCTTATCGGAGACACACACAGTGTAGAAGCAGAGAGAAGAAGGCCTTGTGAATGAGGCAAAGGAGAAATGCAGTCACAGACCAAGAACACCTAGAGTGACCAGACATGGAAAAGGCAGACGAGGGATTCTCCTCTAGAGCATCCAAAGGGAGCCAGCCCTGCTGACATCTTGACTCCAGACTTCTAGGCTCCACGACTGTCAGAGTCAATGTCTCTCGCTTTAAGCCATCACACTGGTGGGAATTTGTTAGAGCTGTCACAGGAAACTAATGCACATGATATAAGAGAATGGTTACCTCTGTGATTTTCACAGCTTTCCTCATTTGCTGTTGTTCCCAAATATCTTGATTTTCATCTTCCTGACTTTCTTCACTTGTTTCTTCACTTCTGGTTGCTAGGGGGAAAAAAAACAGTTCATGTATAAGTATTCAATATTTTCCCCTTTTTAATACAGTAGCTGACATTTTTGACAGGCTTATAATGTGCTGGCTTAGCAGCTTTTTGCTTGTGTTAACTTATTCTTCACAATAATTCTGGGAATAGGGCACTATTATTACCCTCATTTTATAAATGAGGAATCTCAGATATCACAAGGTTAAATAACTTGCCTGAGGATATGTTGAAGCTGGGAACTGAATCCATCAATTTAACTCCAGAAACTGCGTTTGTCACCAAATTGTCCCACTCAAAACACTAGACCCATCAAAAAAGCTTGGAAAAAAAAGAAATATTTTGCTTCCTTTTTCAGAGTTTCTCAATTCTACTTGAGAATCTAAATATTTAAAAATAATTTTGGGGTTATAAGGAACCAAATCTCATTCTGAAATAATACTATTTGAACTGACAAAAAATTAGTAAAATATAATAGTTTATAAGTGAAAATAGTTTTTTTGAGAGCTAAAGATTATAGGTTGAGGAAATCTTTTACTATAGCAGGGAAGATTTCAATACCTAAAATTCTTGTACATGCTTCCATGTTAAAAAAAAAAAAAAAGTCTTTATAAAGGTGAGAGTAAATTTTCAATACTAAAAATAAGACTGTGATATTTTTTACCCAGCCAAGAGCATCAAGTGGAAATTAGATAACAGTGAAAACATTACACATACCCTTTGATAACACTTCGATACAGATGTGTCTTTTAGAGGCTTAATGTCATCGACCACATTGGTATTAAATAAAAATCAACTTTAATACCCTTTAGAATAGGAGACACTACATTATGTTTCTATGGAAGTTTTACCGTAATATTATATTCTAGCAAACAAGCCTCAATGGTCATATATTGTAAGTAAATTAAATATGTACTTGTTTCTTCGGCAATTCTTTGTTTAAGTGTTTGGGGCTTTGGAGCAAACGGTATTCTCTTTTCATGGTCATCAGGTCCACTCTCAGGATCTTCCTCACTGTCTTCCTGCGTGTCGGAGAAGGTGGAAGGGTGTTTGACATCCAAAGATATATAGTCCTGTCGGGCCCTGGCCAATTCACGTTTCCTGCGGGCTGCCTGAATGAAAGCTGCATCAGGGATATTTACTGAAAGAAACGAAGAGGAGGATACTGAAAACCAAGCACCAACAGAAATAAATATTCCTCATATTTAAATAAAAAAATGATGCCAGTTCTGTAATTTTTTTACTATTTTGATATGAATGTAAATGGCTCAAAATCTTCATCAGTAATGGAAGAAAATTATTTTGGAGAAAAAATTTTATTTAATTATTAAAATTTATCTTTAAATGAATTGAATGAAAAAGTATCAGATGAATGAGAGAATTAAAAGATAACCACTTTTAATAGTCTTTTTATTTTTTATTTTATAGAGTATAAAACTTATTAATATGGACTCTTCCAATTCAAAACAAGTTTCTTCATGCATGATCTAAGCTGAAATTAATCTTTATGCTGTGGGAAGAAATGGTTTCTTAAGTAAAATGCTAAGGTTAAACAAAATGGCAAGAGATATTCTCACTATTTCAAGCATTTTGAAATATTAATTAGTGTATCTTTCCCACATGGTCCAAATTCCTTCAAAAATAAATAGAAAAAATATCATATTGTTAGAGAAGCAGAATTGTTTCAATGTTTTAAAAAAATTTTACTTATTCGTTTTAGAGAGAGAGGAAGGGGAAAAGGGATAGGGAGAGCAAGAGAGAGACGTCTATTTGTTGTTCCACTTATTTATGCAATCATCGGTTGATTTTTTCACATATTCCACTAGGGACTGAACCTATAACCTTGGCATAGCAGGATGATGCTCTAACCAACTGAGCTACCTGGCCAGGGCTAGAAATATTCCAATTTTTGAAACAGAAAAAAAAAGACAGATTTTAGAAATCACAGACCAGTATGTATGATGACTAGTACTAAGGAAATCACAAAGTACTTGAATTAATTATGAAACAGTAAGTGGTGATCACTAGAAACCAATATATGTTCATTAAAAACAAGGAATATCACCCTGGCTGGTGGCTCAGTTGGTTGCAGTATCATCCCATGCACCAAAAGGATGTGGGTTCGATCCCCAGTCTGGGCACATACAGGAGGCAACTGATTGATGTTTCTCTCTCATACAGATGTTTCTCTCTCTCTACCCCTTCCTCTGGCTCTAAAATCAATGAACATATCCTTAGGTGAGGATTAAAAAACAAAACAAACAAAAAAACCAAAACAAGGAATATCAAATCAAATGATTTACTTTTTATAGATGAGTACTTATTCAGGACCATGATACAGGTCAGGTGTCCCTTCATCCTCCCGAAGTATTTAACAGTTGCAGCTGCATGCTTTCCTTGTGGATAATGTTAAAATATGTGGGGAAAATCACATAGTGCACCGGACTCTTAACTGCTGAATAACTACTCCAAAAAAAAAAGAAATGTTGATTGTAATGTCATGCCAGAGGGTTCTACATTTTGTCTTATCCGTACTCAGTTGATCTGAGCCCATAGGGGATTTTAATGTGCAACCAGGTTAAGATGATGCACTTAGGTTTAAATACTCAAGTGTATGAAAGCAGAAACAGAAATACTTGAGTTGGAAGTGAGTCACCTGAAAATGACTCGGTAAGATTTAATTAATAAATCACAATGAATGGACTTACTGGTGAGATACATTAAATCAGTGCTATATAAAGCTAATCCTCTTAAGCAGCAATAAAGTAAAAACTCAAGAGAAAAAGAGTTCTCTATCCTGTCCTGTCTATATCCAGCACATAGCTCAAGGGTTCCCACAGAGCAGAAGCTGGGCAAACGGGATTAATTAATAAAGTAAGCATACTGCTCTATAGTAACACAAAATGTTTTTATGGATTTTTAACTCATAAATAAATTTTATATCCTGTCTAAGGGGTAGAGGTTAAATACCATGTCCCACTGGTAACAGGGAGTCTCTGTAACACTGAACGTCTCAAGACAAATATCCTGTTACTGGATCATTCTAATAGTTCTATCATCTGAAAAAATAAATGTACTCCTTCCACATACCAGTCCTTAAACTTATATTCCCTCGACATCTTTTCTCCGTCAGAAAGAAAAGAAGTGTTCCTCACAGAACAAGTTTTCAACTTCCACTCAGTGCTTCTCCAAGGGGCATTTGCGGAGGGATAATCCTTACTGTGCTGAGCTGTCCTGCGCCCTGCAAGACATTCGTTATCGCTTGCTCGCGGGCGCTCCATGCCAGCAACACCTCAGTCACTACAGTGAAAAACTACCCCACACTTTCCCAACCTGCCTTCTTTCCTTGGGTGCTCAGTGCTGCACCGCTTTACAGTTACTGTCTTACACTGTCTAACCCACCGTCTTCTACAGCGGCACTGCTCAATGCAGTGACCGCTTGCCCTACGTGACTATTTAAGTTCAATCAAATGAAAACCCAGTTCCTTAGTTGGTCCAGCCACATTTCAAGACCTCCATGGGCACATGTGGTTAGCAGCCAATGTACTGGATAGTGAAGGTACAGAGTTTTTACACCATCACAGAAAGTTCCACAGGACAGCACTGTAGCCAGAGTCTAGCCAAGGCTGCACTTGTCTACTGGGCTTCTTCACTAAGTATCTGTACCTTGTAAACCTGTATAAGGAAAAAAAACTACAAGAGCTACTGGTTCTTGCTATTTAATAAGTTAATACAGCACTTTTAAAATACATGTTAACTATTATATTTCAAATTCATTTGTTTCCTTTTTAAAGCTATGTATTTTACTTATTTTCTCAGAAGTGGTTTTAGGTTTCATGAGACTGAAAAAGAGCACACGGGACAACTTATGAACCCTTGAGCTAGAGTAAAAGGCATTTTGGGCTTCATGTGCCGTAAAGTCTCTGTCAGTGCCTCAACTCTGCCGTGCAAAAGCAGCCCCAGAAAACACGTAACTGAATGAGTGTGGCCACAAAAACTGTATTTACAAAAGCAGGTGGTGGGCTAGATTTGGCCTGTAGGCAGTAATTTGCCAACCCCTGAACTGGACTGATTTTTCTAAAACACAAAAATGGTCATGTTATCTAGTTATATAAGATTTTCAGTAGTTCTCCCAAGCCCTATTCTGCCTGACTCCAATTTGTCCCTCTGCTTGATTACTTTTTGTTCCTGTTTCTTACACTCCAACTAAATATTTTCACTCCAACAACTATTTTTACTTCCCTACACATGCTACGTTCTCTCTCCTAGAGTTCTATGAAAGCTACATCCTGTACCTCAGACTTCCTTACTGACAAATTCTTACCATCCTTGAGATATGGGCGTGAATTACCCAATATAGCACAGTGGTTAAGAACATAGGCTTTGGGGCAGAGTGACTGGGTCAGAATCTTAGCTGGGCCTCTTATAAGCTGTCTGACCCTACGTATGATATGTAATGGAAATGACAATCAATATAGAAACTTTGACCATCATTAGTAATAACTACTTGCCCCATACTTTACTAGAGCTTATGTTATTAATATAAGATCACTGGTATGGAAAAATAGTGATATTAGAAATAAAATTCTTAAAAAACTTACAAAATTACCAACCTATTGATGAAAATTCTTCTTCCAGAGTGCTAGCGCTGCTGGCAGACGAACTCTGGTCATCCTTACTTCCTGAGGCATGTTGTGGTCCATCCTCTTCATCTGTTGAAAGATCAACTGTTCTGGATTCTAACAGAATATTTTTGAACATAACAAGAGAGAGTCAGGATGCTGGAATCCATAACTAAAATTCTGAGCAACACATGGCATATGTATACTATGGTGTTCTAATTTTACTCCAAATATGTGAAGTAGATATACAGGCCTTTCTCCAACTTCCATTATTTCTGAAACCGATGGATGGTCTAAAAAATGTACAAAGATTTACCCTATTTGTACTATCAGTTTATCTAGTAAAATACTCCTTTACATGATGTAATGAGAAGAGGGAAGGGAACATTAGAGAAAAAAACAAAACACACACAAAAATATTGTAGTGAATAAGCAGAAAAAGAAAAAAATAAATGCATACTTAGTATGTGTTAGGTACGTTGGAGTCTGCTTTATCAGGATTATTTCATTTATCACATTTCTATAAAGTATCAATAAATGCTATTAATGAGGAGAACTCATGTTTTCATCAGGATTGAAGAGGCTAAATAACATGTCTAATGTCACAAACTTAACGAGTGGGGAAGCAGGGCTCTCAACTAAATTTCACCCAACTCTAGAATGTAGGCTCTTTCTATATTATGTCATGTTCAAGGCTGGTGGCAAGAATTACTGTAATGAGCACTGTAGTCTTAAATCAATTATGGATCTATTTCCATTAGGTGATTTTGGGAAGGACACCTAGCCTGACAATTAACCTATTAAACAAAGATAGCAAAAAAAAAAAAAAAAAAAAAAAAAAAAAAAAAAAAAAAAAAACAAAGATAGCATTAAGAGATAACACCTAAAAAGCTATTTTGAGAATTAAATGAGCAAAATATAAAGGAATTCATGATATTTGCCAAGAAAGGATATGTTAATTCACAATTATTTTGTAAGTTTTATTAATAATCTTACCATTTAAGATTACATAAATAGTACTCTTTGTCTTAAAAATTTCCCTTAATTAGACCTAAATATAATTAAAAAAAAAAAAAGTCTGGAGTAAGATCAAACTTAAAAGACAAAGGAATACAGCTGCAGCTTCCATCTTTCTAGTCACTGGTACTTATGACAACTCCTCCTCATTTTCCAGGCTGATGAACAAATGCCAGAGCAGTGGTTCTCACAGGGCAGTCCATCAACAGACGGGTCCCTGGGGCCCTCTCAGAGGGTCTGTCAAGTCAGAACTACTTCCATCACAATAGTAACATTTTACTTGCCCTTAATGCTCTGTTGATATTTATACAATGAAGCAAAAGCGATGGTGGTTAAAAGTGCTGGCCTCTTAACACGATTCAGGACAGTGACACCAATCTAACGTAGCTACCATTGTGTGCTTCTTGTGTGTTCGCTACCATGCACTGGCAGGAAAAAAAAAGTTTCACTTGTGGTCCTTAATAAAGCAATAAAAATGATTAATTTTATTAAATCTTGACCCGTAGAAAAATCTTTTTAATAATCTGGGGAACAAAATGGAAACATACGCAAAGCAGTTCTCGGATGTACTGAAATGCAATAATGCAGTGGCTGCCTCAAGGAAAAGCACCTGGGTGATGAGCTGCACGCTGGAGCAGCCTCTGCCTTCCAGGAGGAACAGCAGTTTACTAGAACTGACAAACTCTAGTTACTCAGACATGGATATCTGAATACCTATATCAAACATTTTCACAAAAGTGAGCAAAGTTGTGCCTATCACTTCAGAAATTAAGAGATTTCAAGTGAAAACTAGAATTTTAGAAAACCGACTGATTATATCAATAGTAACGTTAATGGCTTTTTTTTTATATGGAGTCATAAAATACACCAATATCTGCAATATCTGTAAACTCAGTAAACCAATACTTTCCAAATAGTCAAACATGTTATCAATCATGCATGGGTGAAAATCCATTAAAAATCATCAGTGTATTTTAATGTAATGAAGTACAAAAAAACTTGATAGTTTTACCTTCTATGTTGCAAACTACCTTTAAGAAAACTTTACCTGAGTTCTGTTGTAACATTGAAGCAAAACACCCTCAATGATTTTAAAAAGGCTATTAAGTACTCCTCTTAATCACCTATTTATGATTTGCTTCATACACTGCAAATGAAACTGTGTATCACAACAGATTGAATGCAGAAGCAGCTTTGAGAATTGAGCTGTTTTCCATTAAGCCACACACTAAAGAGATCTGCAAATTGAAAACAATGCCACTCAGTATTTTTTGGAAAATAGTGATTTTCACAAAAATGTTACTTATCCTTATGTTGTAAAGAATTAATTTATAAAATGAATTAAAATTTACCCTAATTTTAATATGGTAAATATTAATTGAAATAATCCACAAAAGATTGTCGGGATCCTTATTTTTAAGAGTATAAAGGGATTAGTAAAACCAAAATGTTTAAGGCCCCCTCCCTTTTTTTTAAAGAAGGCCAAACAAAAGGCAACTCCTGGCCTCAATTCTCCCTATTAATCAGGATAGTAAGAAGCTAGGAAAATTCCTTAAAAAGTGGAGAAAAACGGAGACAAATAGTTAAACAAAGCCAAGCAACTGATAACCTGCTAATAACCTGCTCTAAAGCGCCTACCTTTAGAAAACAGATAAAAACCTTTAAGACAAAGGATCCAATGGTGCTTTCTCCAGCTTGCTTGCACACCTCCCATCTCTCTCTTCAAGAGTATACTTTTGCGCTCTTTACCCCAAGCTCTAAGGGTCCCCCTGAGACTTGCAAGCAGGGGAGAAGTGGGCATCGGCAGCTTGTCCCAGGCCAACCCCGGAACCTGTCTCTGAGGACTCTCCTCTGCATCTGTAACTTGTTCCCGGAGTGCACGCAGCCCAGCGTGGCTCGCTTCTGTCACTGTGACTTCCTTAGGTGAGTCTAGGCAGCCCAGTCCCCGCTCACTCCCGTTGCTGTGGCCTTGCCTCTTCTATCTGACGCCTTTGCTTTGCTTCCCTGTGCCCAGCTTTCGCAAAGGTGCTCTCAGAATCACGCGGACTCCTGTCATGAGACCTTTCCTGCATGAAGCCGAGAACCCACACATTCCAGTCGGGGCTGGGGCAGACCTGCCTCCGCCCGCCTCCCTTTCCAGGGACAAGATGACTTACACGGAGTATAAAAATAAAAGTTGTTATCAGAAGTTTAGAAAACCCAGTAAGAAATCACCAAAATACTTGGACTAAAGATAGTGGGGAGAACATTTTTTTTACCTTAAGACTAACCAAAAACTGCATTCTTATAAAGCCCCAACTCACACTAGAATACATTCTATGTAAACAAATTTTTGATGCTTGAATCCTGTATTTAAGAAGGCAAAGGTATTTTACAGCTACTACATTCTATTGAATGCCTTTATTGCACCTTTAGTGACAGTCTACAGTGTCATCAATGTATTGTTAGTGACATATAGTTACTTTTATCTCAATTTTCCCAAATAACTGGTGAAAGAGAAAACTGGTGAAAGAAGATGTCTCAAAGGCTGTCACCTGTATTCTTCTAGTGTAATACTCTGGTTAAGTATTTTCTAGAAAAATAACTGAGGACGTTTCCTAAAGGCACCTACAACTTTCGTCAACCTAAGGGCGTTAGAAAACAACATCAAGTGCTGCACTAACTACAGCTATAACTGGTGATGGCTCGTCTGTCAAGATGGGCCCCTAGCCCCACAGGATTCCTTCTACTCCCCCAAGCAGCCCCCCAAAGATTTGGGACGCAGCCAGTTGCTCGCCGGCGGGCCGTCCAGCTTACTATCTCCGCTACTGAGCACTGCTGGTGGTCCGCAGCGGGGTGCGGACGCCTCTGGGATCCCGCGGGCCTCTCCCCGCTCTGCCCCTACCCCGTCACCTGGGGCGCCCACCTTGCTGTCCCAAGCCACCTGGGGCGTCCGAGCCGCCGTCCGCGCGGAGAGCCGCTGGGGCGGCGCGCCGGGAACTGGCCCAGACCCGGCCCCAGCCCCGGCCCCGAGAGCCGCGGCCCCGAAAGGGCCGTCCGGCCGCCTCTGCGCAGCCCCCTCCAGGAGGCGGTCCTTCCTCCTCCGGGCCCGGGGCTGCCTGCTCCCCGGGCACCCGAGGTCCAGCAGATGGCTCCTCGGCGCCATCGCTGTCACTAGAGTCGGCTCGGCGCGGTCGGAAAGTCCTTTTCGGCCTGTGAGCCATGATTTGGACCTGGGCGCCGTGCACACGTTCTCTTCCGGGGCAGCCAACCCAGGTCACAGACATCCAACCGGCGCGCGCCCCCGCCCCCGCCGGGCAGCCGCTTGCGCGCGCCCGTCCCGCGCATCCTTGACTCCGACTTCGCCGTGCGCATGCGTACCTGGTCTTCTGGGAGTTGGCTGAGCTCCGGTGTAGGGTTTGACAGTGTTGGCTCTGGAAGGGGAGCTTGTGCAGATGGTGCAGAGAGTTCCCTAGATTTCTCGTACTTAAAGCCACGGAGAGCAGCACTCACAGGCTCTCCTGCAAACACTATCGTGGAATCGCTGTGCCCACGTCCTGGACTGGAGTCGAATCTGCTGTTTTCTGCTTTATGGAGGAAGTCAAATTCTCTCTAAACAAGAATTAAAACAAACAAACAAAAAGTGTGTGTGTTGTGTGTGTATTGCTTCTGAAACCTAAACAGTAAAATCTACATATAAACGACAGGGGCACAAATAAGTAAAAATCAAATGATTGCATCCAGGCTTCAGCAGAACCTGGTTAAATGCTTTGGTCCACACGAAAAGAAATCTATCTAAAAAAGGAGGGTGTTTAGAAAGATGCGCAAAGAAAGACGGCTGAGGCAAACTTGGACTGTATTCGTTAAGCAGAGAGAGAGAGAGAAAGAGAAGAGAGAGAGAGAGAGAGGGAGAGGAGGAGGGGAGAGAGAGACTTCACAGTAACTCAGAGTCTCTGGTCCCCTTGGTAAAACCAATGGTTACTTGGGTGCCTCTGACCACACCCATATGGAGCAAATAAACATTCAGTTCATTTAATTGCTCTTGCTAGGATTGGCCCTTTACTTCACTTTTCCTTTCCGGCTTTAAAATTCAAGAAGTCTTTTCAAGAGGTTCATAGAAAAGATTATTTTAAGGGATAAATTTCCAGATGCTTTGCTCACAAATGGAGTTTATTTAAATGAAAAATGTAAGTGTGATGGTGTTCCAGAAGGCTGTTTTTTCCTTTCAAATGTCACCAGTTTAAAATCCATGTCCAACTGAAATGTAATTTCAGTGTTTTCAGCTAGGTTCAGAGCCATCAGCTGATGTGGAATAGCTGCTTACCTCTTCATTTTAAACTACCCTGCCTCCACCGACCAGGCCTTTTTCTTACTCGCCTTGATGTGCTAGTACTTAGTATACACTCAATGAACATGAATTCAATGAACCAGATATGTGGATGAGGCTAATCTGAAACCTGGAAACAATCTATTTAACTTGTTGGATGCAAATATGTTAACAGACAGGTGATGAGACAGAAAGAAAAACTCTGCTATTTAAAACATAAACCAAATATTTGTCCTAAGGAAGAGAAATGAGATAAGTGGTTTTCTTGGGTATGGGCTGGATAGGAGAGCATGAAACAGACAGATCTTGTTTAATAAAGGGTGGGGCGGGAACCCTGGGTTTCCTCCTCTGACCCCAGGGAAAGCAGAGTAAATGCTTAGAGTTGTTATACTTAGGGAAAAAAAAAAATAGGATGTCTAGTAAAATTTGAATTTAGATAAATAAGAAATATTTTTTTAGGATAAATATGTTCCATATAATATCTGGGACATACAGGTCCATCACAAATAATACCCCCTTTTTATTACAAAATCATAAGCATATAATCCTGTAAAAAAACAATATCACACTCAAGCACACCATATGACACTTCAGGTGACATGTTCAAATTAAAACTATAAATTATTACACCCATCTTATTACCCTAGCAACTGTACTCAAGCAGGCCTTACTCCTGCCGGACCCTGTACATGCATAGGACATACTGGAATCCTCTGGAACGGTCATGTAAGATAAAGAGGAATGTGAAAATTTTCAAAGGATACAGCCTGGGGTGGTGATGACCTGGAACCCAAGTAGTAAGGATGGCCAGTAAGAAGTTCCCACTTGCAGAGGATAAAGGGACAAGGGGCTTTTACGATATGATGCTGTCCCTCCCTCCCCCCAGGCATTAGGTAAAACTTTGTTCCCCACAGTCTTGAGTTAACACTGCTGTTGGGAAGGAAGGATTTGGCAGCGAAGGTCACGCTGGCGGCAGCATCTTTTTCATGGCTCTTCCGTGTCTGAGCTGAGTGCCTGAGGAGATGTAGTAGGTGACTGGGAAGGAGCAGCCTGCTGTGCACACTGGCTTGGGACTGGCCATCAGATAGCCCTGGTCTCAGACATCCCCAAGGAGGGGTGACTTCAAAGGGTAAATGCCTCCCGGGGTTATACATGGCAAAAGGAAAAGAGCAGTCAGAGAGAAAGAATTATATTTCCCCAAGCAGCCTTTCTGGGTACCCCAAATCATCACTACCTTATACTATTTGTACTTTCTCATGAATACACTAGGAATTATTTCCCACACGAGAGCAAGGATAATGCAACATCACTTACTAGACCCATACCATACTTATAATACTTATTATATCAATTGCCTATTAGGAAACTACACATTGATCACCTTTCACATAATTACGTAATTGAAGAAAATTGGCATATAAAAAATCCAACTTCTGAAATTAGATGCCACATTTACTCACACAGACCCCTTTCCCTGAAGTGAAGTGGCATTTTCATTCCGCCTCTCTTGCCATTGATCAGTGGGTTCTGAGCTCCCTCTAGTGAGAAATGTGGTTCTTACAGAAGGGCTGTGTCAAATAATCTGGAAATTGCCTCCTTTCTTATTAAAGAGCTATTTTTTTCATTCTCTCTCATTATAAGTAAGGATGTATTTTCATTTTTAAAGCAGCCTAGGTCAAACTTGCTCAGAGGACAACATTTTAGGAAGTCATGTTTATAAGTATTGGATCACTCCTTCCTTTGGGAATTAAAAATATATATTGTGGAAATGCATCCCTAAGAATATAGACCAAATGTGCTTTCATTTTGTTCAGTATCTATTTTTTGAGCACTTACTGTGATAGGAGACTTGTGCCAGTGTTACTGGACAGGCACTGGCCTGGAGCGGGTCTGCTTCAGGCCGGCCTGTAAGTGTGTGGGTTCTGGACTTCGTGTAGGAAAGATTTCACGACACGAGTCCAGGTGATTTTGAGAGTACGTTTATTAAGTCTGGGGACAGTGAAACAAAGAGGAAACTTACGGTTGAAGAAGCAACAGGAGAGAGACTAAATGGGGTGGCTTTGGCCCTCCAGAAAAGTTATAGGAAAGGAGTGAGCCATGGCGGGGCTGCTGTTAGCTCACTTGGAAGTCAGAGAAAGGGGGCCGTGGAAACAGGATTAGGGGGTAAGCCTGGGTCAAGCTGTCACTGCCCATTGCTCCCCTGGCTTCAAGTCTCCTTGAGACCCTTAGAGTTTAGGAGGAAAAAAAAAGTTCATAGCTGGGAAGGGGCATGGACATACTCTAAAGTAAGCTCCTATACTGAGTCTTTGTCTTGAAGGCTTTTGAATCTTTTTTTTTTTTCTTTTCTTTTCTGTGGGTGAGAATCTTAGTGGAGGGTTTCAGCAGAATATTCATCAACTTTCCAGGAGTATTTTTAATATGCTGATATGTCAAAACGAGTGCGCAGGAGGGTTTTTGGGATATTCTTTTGTCTGCTATACTGTTTTACTTTTATTGTGGGTCTGTCTGGCTTTTAATGGGGTTTTTGTTATTTGTTCCCCCAACTTCATCTGTCCTTAGGTTTAGCTGGCACAAATGACATTAATAGGGTCTCTGTTCTCTATCTCCCAGACCAGAGATTTAAACTATGTACTTTCTAGTTAGGGAGGAGAAGTATAAACCATTCACTCTCAAGTGTCCTTGGATAGGGGAGAGAAGTTCTTGTGATTCACCACCTGGCTGTAAGTTGCTCAAACTGTTTGGCCTTATTTTATTTCCTTGTCTCAGTTTTCCCATTCCACTTGTCCAGGAATTTTCCTAGCTTCTTGCTCTCCTCCCTCACCGAGACCAGAGCGTCACAAAACACATGGGGCCCTGCTCTCCATGGTCTCCAGCTATTAACTAAAGGAGCCCTTCACCTTCAGGTTGGCTTACTGAACACTTTTTTCAATTGTATTAAGAACACTTGTCATGAGATCTACCCCCTAGCAAAATTTTAAGTGTGCAGTACAGTATTGTTAACTACAAGCACAACATTGTACAGCATATCTCTAGAAACTTTTTAATTTTGTTTTACTGAAACTTTATACCTGTTGTATAACTGAAACTTTATACCCTCTCAACACTTGCTAATTGTTGTTTTTTTTTATAGTGGTCATCCCAGCAGGTGTGAAGAGATGCCTCATTATGGTTCTCATTTGCATTTCCCTAATGATTAGTGACATTAAGCATCTTTCATATACATGTTGGTTTCTTTGGAGAAAGTCTACTTAAATCCTTTGCCCATTTTAAAATTGGGTTATTTATTTATTTATTTTTACTGAGTTATAGTAATAGCTTCTGTACTTTGGATATTAATTTCTTGTCAGATTCAGGGTTTGCGAATGTATCTCTCCCTTTGCAAAGGTTGCCTTTTCACTCGGTTGAGTGTTTGCTGTACTAAGATTTTTTAGTTGAGTGTAGTCCCATTGTCTATTTTTTTATGTTTTTTCTTGTGCTTTTGGTGTCATATCCAAGAAATCATTGTCAAGGCCAATGTCATGAAGATTTCCCCCTATGTTTTGTTTTAGGAGTTTTGCGGTTTAAGTTCTTCTTCATTAAAGTGGTTTTGGCTATGCAGGGTGCTTTGTGATTCCATGTAAATTTTAGGGTTGTCTTTCCTATTTCTGTAAAAAATATCTTCGGGATTTTAATAGGGACAGCAATGAATCCCTGTATCATTTTGGGTGGTACAGACATGGTACGAATATTGTCTTGCAATCCATGTACAGGGGATGTCTTTCTATTTATTTGTGTCTTTAATTTCTTTCATTAACATTTTGTAGTTTGCAGTGTATAAGTCTTTCACCTCTTTAGTTAAATTTATTCCTAGGTATTTTTTTCCTTTTTGATGCTATTGTAAGTGGAATTGTTACTGAAATGTTCTTTTCAGATTGTTCTTTGTTAGTGTACAGAAATGCAGTGGATGTTTATGTGTTGATTTTGTATTCTGGAATGTTGTTGAATTCATTTATTCTTTCTGACATTTTGTGTGTGTGGGTAGCCTTTAGAGTTTCCTACATATACGATTATATCAGGTGTAAATAATGACAATTTTCACTCTTTCTTTCTGATTTGGATGCTCCTTTTAAAATTAATTTTTTCCCCCTGCGGCTGAAAGGTAGAGCTTTCAGTACTATGTTGAATAAGATTGGTGAAAGTGGGCATCTTTGTCTTGTGTCTGGTCCTAGCTTTCAACCTTTCACTGTTGAGCATGTTGTTAGTGGTGGGTTTGTCGTGTAAGGCCTTTATTATGTTGAGGTATGTTCCTTCTATAGAAACTCCAATTTGTAGAGGATTTTCATCATGAACGGATGTAGCATTTTCTCAAATGCTTTTTCTACACTTATGGAGAGGGCCATGTAATTTGTATTTTTAATTCTATTAATGTGATATATCACATTTATTGATTTGCATTTATTGTACCATTCTTGTATCTCAGGGATAGATTTCACTTGGTTGTGGTGTATGATCCTTTTAATATGTTGTTGAATTGTTTGCTAATATTTTGTTAAAAATTATTGCTTTTGTATTCATTAGGTATATTGGTATATAGTTTTCTTTTCTTGCAGTGTCTGTATCTGGCTTTGGTACTAGGGTAGTGCTGGCTTTTAAAAATAAGTTTAGGAGTGTTCCTTCCTCTTCAATTTTTGGGAAGAGTTTGAGGATTGGTGTTCATTCTTCTTTAAATGTTTGGTAGAACTTACCAAACTATTTGGTCCTGGGCTTTTCTGTGTAGGGAAGCTTTTGATTACTGATTCAATCATTTTCTTGTTATTGGTCAGTTCAGATTTTTTCATGATTTGGTCTTTTTTAAAAATTATATTTTATTGTCAGTGTTATTACAGTGGTCCCCACTCCCCCCACTCGCTCAGGCAGTCCTCACACCATTGTCCACGCCCACGGGTCGTGTGTGTGTGCTCTCGGGCCACTCCATTCCCTGCGCTGTCCTTTATTTACACCCCCACGGCTACTCTTAGCCACCAATTTGTACTTCTTAACCCCTTCACCTTTTTAGCCCATTCCCTCAACTTCTTTCCCATTTGGCAACCATAAAAATGTACTTTGTATCTATGATTTTGTTTCTGTTCTGCTCATTTGTTTATTTTGTCTTTTAGAATCAATTATTGATGGATATATATTTATTGCTATTTTATGGTTCATATTTTTGACCTTCTTAAAGAAGACCCTTTAACATTTCATATAATACTGGTTTTGTGGTGATGAACTTCTTTAACTTTTCCTTGTCTGGGAAGCTCTTTGTCCTTCAATTCTAATTGATAGCTTTGCTGTGCAGAGTGATCTAGATTGTAGGTCCTTGCTTTTCAACACTTTGAATATTTCTTGCCAATCCCTTCCAGACCGCAAAGTTTCTTTTGAGACCGACTAGCTGACAGTCTCATGGAGGCTCCATTGTAGGTAACTAACTGCTTTTCTCTTGCTGCTCTTAAGATTCTCTGTCTTCAACCTTTGGCGTTTCAACTATCATGTGTCTCAGTGTGGGCCTCTTTGGGTTCATCTTGTGTGGAACTCTCTGTGCCTCCTGGACTTGTATGTCTACTTCCTTCACCAACTTAAGGATGTTTTCTTTCATTATTTTTTCAAATAGTTTTGCAATTTCTTGCTCTCTCTCCTCCTTGTGAATGTTGGTATGCCTGAAGTTGTCTCAGAGTTTCCTTACACTATCCTCATTTTTTCAGATTCTTTTTTCTTCTTGGTATACTAATTGGTTGTTTTTTGCTTCCTTGTATTCCAAATTGTTGATATGATTATCACCTTAATCCACTCTACTGTTGATTCCCTGTAAATTGTTCTTTATTTCAATTAGTGTATCCTGTTTCTGACAGGATTTTTTTAAAATGCTTTTGAGGTCCTCACTAAGTTCCTTAAATATCCTTAGAACCAGTTTTTGAACTCTGTATCTAGTAGCTTGCTTGTTTCCATTTTATTCAGTTCTTTTTCTGAAGTTTTTTTCTGCTCTTTCATTTAAGTCATGTGTCTTGGTCTTCTCATTTTGGCAGCCTCTCTGTGATTATTTCTATGTATTAGGTAGAGCTGTTATATCTCCCAGGCTTGATAGAGTGGCCTAATATAGTAGGTGCCCTGTAGAGTCCAGTGGCACACCATCGTTATTACTCAGGTTGGGTACTAAGGTGTACCCACCATGTGGGCTGTATACACCCTCTTGTTATAGTTGAGCCTTGATTGCTTTTGGCATGTCCAAGGTCAGCCACCACTTGTGTTATGCTGTGTTCTGTCACACAGCATAAGCTTCAGTGCAGATGGCTGCTACTTGTGCTGGGCTTGGAGGAGCTCTGACTAGATTAAGCTGTGAACCATGGCTGGCTGCTGCTAGTGCCAGGTCTGAGGCAACTTACTGAGAGGTACGCGGCTCACTGAAGCCAGATGCCTCTAGAATTTAGGAAAATCTGATGCCTGGGCCAAGCCAAGCCCTCATATGGAAAAGCCATTGGAAACAGCTTGGGTGGGTCAGAAAGTTGGGTGGGGCAGGTCCTCAGGGAATCAGCAGGGTTGGACAAACCGTGTGAGCTGGGTTGATCGAGTCTCAGAATGGTGTCTGCCTGCCAGCTCTGTGGCTCTTTTGGGGGAAGACTCAGAAAAGGAACAATGGCCTCTGCCAGCACTTCTGACTGGGAGAAAGCTATCCCCGAACTCTCGCCCTGATGTCAGAGAATTCAGTTTCTTCCCATATGTCTCTGATGCCTTTCAATCTGCTGACCCCACTCTGGGGCTCAGAGGGAGAAAGTCCAAGTAAGTCTGTGCATGGGCCCTTTAAGAGAAACTGCCTGAGACTACAGAAGTTTCTGTCTTCTACAGCTTCAATCCCTGCTGGTTTTTACAGCCAGAAATGATGGGGACTTACCTTCCTGGCACTGGAACCCTGGGCTGGGGAGCTTAGTGTGGGGCTAGGACCCTTCGATCCTGAGATATCCTCTTCTGATTTTTATCTACTGCATGTAGGTGTGGGACCAGCCTCTTCTGCATCTCCACTCCTCCTACCAGACTCAGTGTGGATTCTTCTTTAATTCCGTAGTTGTAGGAGTCCCATTCAGCTTGATTTCTGACAGTTCTGAATGATGGTTGTTCTATCGTTTAGTTGTAATTTTGATGTGGTTGTGTGAGTAGATGAGCCATTTTTACTTATGCTGCCATTTTGATTGGAAGTCAGTCTTTATAAATTGTATGTTCCTAAGAATTTATCCATTTATTGTAGGTTATTCAATTTGTTGGCATATAATTGTTCACAGTAGTATTTTATGAACCTGTATATTTTGTGGTATCAATTTTAATATCTCCTCTTTAATTTCTGATTTTATTTATTTGAGTCTTTTTTGTTTTTTGTTAGTAGCTAAAATTTGGTTTAGTCTTACTTATTTATTTTTGCTTTTGTTGTCTTTGCTTTTGTCACCAAAATTTTTCCCCCAAGTCATTGCCAAGAATGATGTCAAGGAGCTTACTGCCTATGTTTTATTATAGCAGTTTTATTATTTCAGATCTTAAATCCATTTTGAGTTAATTTTTGTGTGTGGTATAAGAGAGTGGTACAGTTTCATTCTTTCACACGTGGCTGTCTAGTTTTCCCAACACCATTTTTGGAAGAGATTGTCCTTTTCCCATTGTATATTCTATGCTTTTTTTGTCATAAATTAATTGACCATATATGCATGTTTTTTCTCTATTCTGTTCCACTAATCTACATGTCTGTTTTTTATGCCAATAGATACTGTTTTGATTACAATAGCTTTATAATAGTTGAAAGCAGGAAATGTAATGCTTTCAGCCTTGTTCTCTTTCAAGTTTGCTTTGGCTATTTGGGATCTTTTGTGGTTTTGTACAAATTTTAGAATTATTTCTTCTAAATCTATGAAGAATGCCATTGGAATTTTGATAGGAATTGCATTGACTCTGTAGATTGCTTTGGGTGACATATTTTTAAAAGAGAAAGTTCTTATTTAATATTGGGTACTCAGTGGTATCATTCATGTAGGAAAAGGAAATATAAATGCTTCTTTCTTTGTATTTTCCAATTTTGAAAATAGTAAGTTGCTTACTATTTTCATCCAATTGTGACTGATTAGTTTTTTTTTAAAGTTTATAGGTACTCATGATTTAAACATATTGGATGTGTTTTGGATCAATCCAGTTATTGTTATAGTTGATAATCAAATTATCCCAACTTTGGCCAAAGGGGGTGGGGAGAGAAGAGAGAGAGAAATAAAGAGAGAAATTAGAAAAATAAAGGGTATCTAATTTGTTCTCACTTTACCTTTTACTCAGAATCTCCACTATCCTCTACAACTTCAGGGAAAATGAAGAGAACACAGGGAATTCTAAAGCTAAAACTATTAAAGTTCTATAAAACTTCAAGTTTCGAAGACCCAAATCATTGTTATTAGCCTTGATGGCAGTAAGATCAGTCTCTTCTTAAAGCTATAACTTGTCACTTGGTGATTAAAAACACGTGGCCTTATGCATTTGGACATTATTTCCAATCGCATATTCTAGTATATTATAAGTTGATATAACATAATGCTACAGGAGACTCATTTGATGTCTCCAGCTTTTTACCTAAGTAGACTCTTCATATTCTGAAACCTGGTTATTGAGTTTTCTAAAGGAGGTATTAGAGAAAAAACTGCCTTTAAGCCTCACTGGAATACATCTGAACTGATAATGTTAACAACTGATACCCTACTAAAACTCCAAGATGGTGATCTCAACTTAAAAGACATACATTTTCTTCTGACTACTAGATGTCCATTCATTCAGAGACCTTAAATTTAGGAGTCTCAGGAATTATCCAGAAGCTTCTGACTAGAGAAATCCCCCTGCCCCCCTCTCCATGATGGAACACACTGTTGACTACAGGAAAAGCAGCTTCCACCAAGACAATGGAAGATTAATTGTTCTTATTCTTTATTACCTATTTGCTTTTCCTTTACTATTAATCTTACTTATTGCTCCACTTTGATACCCTTTATTAAACTAACTAAAAGACTTCTTAATGTGATATCCCTTATCTTCATTCTATTACTTGGACTTTGTATAGTCTTTGACTACTTAAGAAAAAACAAGACTTTATGAAGTGCTTTCCTCAGATAATAGCTGTCAGCTGACTAATTTAGTGATTATTCCTTCAAGCAATTCCAAAGGTACATTATCTTTTATAGGACCTTTCATAGCTTAAATTTTATTCACATCTTTAACGCTAACCTCTGTATAGTCTTACAAAAATTAAGCCATGACCTCATGTTAGCAAAATACTTTTGCTGAAGTTATTACAAATATATCAGCAAAACCCAGTCTTTCAGGAAACAGAAGTAATATTAGGATCTTCATGAAACAATCAGATTATTCTCTTCAGAGACATACTCACATGTTTAACTTCATTCAAGAAATCTGCCGAACTTGACAGACAAAAATTTGGTCAGATCCAATTGTATTAATTCTTAATGCCTGTCACATGGAAACTTAACTTGTGTTTTCAAAATAGTTATTAGAGATTTTCAGTAATTTAAAAGTGCCAGGAATTATGTTTTCCTGAAAAGAATACTCAGAAACCTATAAAAAGACTCAAGCACAGGCAACTTGGAAATTTTCCCTGTAAGGAAAACCAACTCCTTCTTTATGCATAATATATGGACTACACCTCCCACATTTAAAAAAAAAAAGCACTACCAGAAAAGAGTAACAAAACTTATAAATTACAGAACTTTGCCTCTGAGAGTTCAATGAGTCTGTTTAAATTTAAGTTCATTAGCTAGAGTTATCATGGATAGTCACATAGCCTCTGAATTATTCTTAACTAGTGAAGGAAAATTTGTGCCATAACAATAACTGTGTTGTCTTAAATACTGGAGAGCAAGTAGAATAGTCCATGACTAAACTGAAAAAAAGGTACTTGGCTTTCTAAACAGACACAGGTGTTATCATTGCCTGGGCCCCTGGCTTGTTTCAAGTACTTGCTTTTTATGCAGCTGACCCATCCATCTCACCCAGAGTCCTAGATGTTACCGCACAGGCATTGTCATGTTAAATGATTCAACAACTCATCCTATGATTGAAAAAGGAGAGATGGACCCTAATGGAACTATAGGCTCCGTTCTCTGAACACACGTGATCTTAATTAGCAAAATCTCAGCAGTGGCGAGAAACTTAGTATCATGAATACCATCTCCCTTTGGTCAGAAAGGAAGACTGAGAGGAAGAAAAGCAGTCCTGACACCCCAAAGTTGGCCTGATACCATCACCAAGCCACAACGTTGCTAGGTACTCACCCAGCACTCACTCACAACTAGGCCACATGCTCTTCTTTTAAATATAAACAATTGTTCAGAACATCAACATCAGACAAAGTCATTCAGTGGCCATAACGGATCAAGACAAAGACAAGAGTGCTCTGTAATCATGTCTATGAACATTGTCCAAGTCACAAAAATGACTAACATTCCCTGATCCTGGCTGGTATGAGTGCTACTGCTTCTTTGTCAGTTATAGATGTAGCCGAACCCCAGTCTTCCCTCCTAGGTTAAATTTATTAAGATACCCAGTTGTAGAATGGCTTCTGCTTTCTGACAGCACCCAGTCCACAGCAACGCCCTGTTTCCTTAACTCTACAGAGATTGATCATCTAAAACAAGCTCAAATCATATGTTTTCCAACAGCCAGGGAGTGTATTCTCCCTCACTGCAAGGAGCAATCAACTGCAGCTGTAATCCTGGTACGTTTGCCTGGAAGGCATTGGCAGACCGAATGATATGAAATTGCCATTTTGTATGACAAAAGTGATTGCATATTGACCACTTCATACAGTTCAGGTTAATAGCTCAAACCTGGTGGTTTCGAGGGTCCATCTCTGAGAGTCAATGGCAATTTTAAGATAAGCCTTTTCTATATACTACTAGATGCTATGTATACTATATACTACTAGATAGTTCTATATACTACTAAACCCTATATACTACTAGAGTAGTTGTGAGAAGTAAATAGAAAAATATGGCATTAACAGTTGACTAGTTTTAAAATTAACTTTCTCTGGAGAGAGAGATAGGAAGTAATTAGGTATTGGATAGGCTTAAGAAGGTTTATATGTGAAGAAAGAGGTAAACGTAGAAAAGAAGAGTTGAAAATATACAGAGAGAGGAAAATTGCTAGAGTTTCTCAGAAAGAGTTGGGGCTTAGTCGTTAAGAACGAATAAGTCCAGGAAACGATAATTGCAAACAGTAACACTCACAGCACACTTACCGTGTGCCAGGGAGCATTCCACAAGCCTTGCAAATCAAAGCTGGAAGAACATTGTACTAAAAGGAAGGTGCCAATCACAGAAGAACAGGTAATGTGTGATTCCATTTAGATGAAACGTCCAGAATAGGCAAAACTATAAAGATGTAAAGTAGATCAATGGTTTTCAGGGGCTATGGCAAGAGGGAAATGGAGAGCGACTGCTACTACGTACAGGCTTTTTCTTACGAAGATGAAAATGCCCTAAGTTTAGATTGTGGTGATAGTGGCACAACTCTGTGGATAGATGAAAACTCATTGAACTATACACTTTAAAGGTGTGAATTTTATGGTGTGTAGATTATATCTCAATAAGCCTACTTTAAAAAGCCTTATGAGGGTATATTCCATTTATTAAGTGAGGACTTATTTAATACTCACAAATGCCCTAATGAGGTCAGTATATTATATTTTATAGATGAGGAAATTGTGGTACAGTGAAGAAAGAGAGCAGGAAAACATTTTTTTAATTGAAATAAGAGGATGAGCTATAAGATAACATAGATATAGGTATTTTTCTGGCTGCCCATCAAGAAGTTGAGAGAATTCCAGCACTATGGCTCTATTTAATTTCTGCTCCTTGATGCAGGAGACGAGGCCATATGCAGACAGTCTGTGTGGGGAAGGGTAGAGGAGAATGGTTAACTTTGGGAAAGTGGGTAAATTTTAGAACAGCTAAGTGGTCAAGCATAAGTGGAAAGATTTCTGAGAAGAACTGAGGGGACTGTGAGGCTGTGTACCACGGATGTAAATGAATGCAACACTCAGGGCTGTGACTTTTTCTCCAGCAATGCTTGGATGCCATGAAGTAGGAGAAATGGGCATAGATTTGATGGATTCATGGTTGGGGAATTTGAGACAGGGCAGGGCTAGGTAAGGGTTCATGTATCAATGTGGTCTGATAGAACGGGGAGCCCAGGCTGGATGTGGAAGGAAGAGAGGTCCAAAGGGGGTTCCCAGACGGGGCAAACAGGACAGGTGAAAGGAATGAAAGTCTACAGTTGGTGAAGGATAAGGGTAGCAGGAAGAAGAGCATGAGAGAGCTTACAGAAAGGAAGAGTAAATAATAGGCGCTGTGGTGTGTTAGAAAGTTTTAGCAGCCGGCTCTCTAGGAGAAAAGCCCTGATGTGTAGGGACTGCTGCTTTCCATGGCAATGGTATAGATATGCCACACTTACCTAGCTCACAAGACCCTATGCAGCAGGTGGAGACCAATGCAAGGCCCCAGTTCTGTGGAAGTTCAGACCCCCCTGTCTCTTTCTCTCAACTCTGCCTCCCTCTTCAGAGAGGACCCCATTCGCCTCCCTTACAGGTGCTCTGTGTTCAGGGAACGGAGCAAAGGTCTGACTCACTGCCCAGTGCTCCTGCCGCTCCCAGAAAAACATCAGGAGTGAGCCTGTGAAACCATGCTGTGCTTCCCTTGTGGGTGGCCATGGCTTAGGGCCCAGTGGAAATAAGTGGGTCCTGTGGGAAGGATTAATAATTGGACATCCCTTCAAACTAGCTTTTAAAAAATCACCTTTATTCAGTGGGAGCAGGACAAATGAATTTTCTGTTAACTAGATGTTATATTTACTTTTTTCTTTATATTAGAAATAAGTTGTCTAGTTCTGTTGAACCCCAGACAATGCCTTGGGTTTAAATGTTATAAGATACATGTTAATCACTTGTTGTTTGCTCAAAATACTTTGTCATGTAGCATTCGGCTTAAGAATTTTAGCCATCTGGGTCTTCGGAGGGTTGTCAGCTGGCTGCTCCTGGTTGGTGGAGTGAAAATGGTCTTTTAATTTCTGAAAAATGCTCACCAGCAACAGGTCACCCACAGGTGTTTCTTTAAAACTTTTTCCCACATGAGGGCACTGTCTATTCTGGCTTTAGCAGTTCTGTAAGAACACATTTCTCACCTTGTCCCTTGCTATTTTATTCCCTTTGTTGATCTGTTTAACCCTCTTGCACTTAGAAATGTCAGGCTACAGCTTTCCATGATTGCTGAGCATGGTGTAGTTCCTTGCCCCATGGAAAAGGAGAGCTGAGCCCTGGCTGGTGTGGCTTAGTGGATTGAGCACTGGACTGCAAAGCAAAAGGTTGCCAGTTGGATTCCTGGTCAGGGCACATGCCTGGGTTGCAGACCAGGTCCCCAGTAGGGGGCATGTGAGAGGCAATTGTGTATTTATGTTTCTCTCCCATCCTTTCTCTCTAAAAATAAAATAAGTAAAATCTTAAAAAAAAAAAAAGAAAAGGAGAGTTGATACTACCTCTCTTCCAGCTTTTGTCTTTTGGCTTGAAAATAACCTGGACCTCCAACCTGAGCCAAAGAATCTGTTTGGTGGCCTGGCGTGAACGGTCAACAATGCCATCCACAGACCCCAGTAGGGCTTGGGTGACTGGAAATATCTATGGGATATCATTAAAGGCTTACAGGGTCAAGTGCTACCTAGAGTTTCTAAGGTGTTTAGGATTGCTGAATAGCTATATTCACAGGAAATAATGGGACACATCACACATCTGGTACCTTGTCTGCAACTTCCTGAGGCTACTCTCCTGGGACCTCTGCTGTTCGTTTTTCCAATTGCTGCAAAGCTGGGAGGCCAGCATGTACAATGGGGGGCAGACCAGTTCCTCCTCCAAGGGCGCTGCATCAGTGTGTGAATGAATGTTCATCCTCCTGCAGGATTTAACGCTCTGGAGCTTTATACCACCTCTCACTTCTGGTTACAGAAAAGATGTTTCATGAAATTCTGGGTGGTTGGTTCTTGGCTTTGCATTTAAATAATGGTGGACCCAGGCACTGGTCAACTTTTTGACCCAAGTTGCATGTGCCAAGTTTCCAGGACACATTTGAGGTCAGTTATCTCACGAAGAGACAGCTGCTACTGACATCTAGACTGCCTGAAGCTTACCCTAAGAGGGTGGGGCATGCTGGAACAAAACATGTAGACCCCGAAGCTTGGGGCAGTGGAGAGACACGGGGCCATTCACAGTGCTCCAGTGAGGTATTATTTGAATGTCCTGTCATCCTTGACCTGTCATCCTAAACTCTGGTCAGGCATATTTAAGCCTGCAATCTAGTGTGCCATAGGTTCACACAGACAGCTGCCCCCTAAGAAACGTGCTAGCCTGAGAACTGTGCAGCCTGGCCAGAACAGCGGGCGGACAAACACACAGAACAATGCTGTTCTGAGAACCAGGGCCAGATGAGTAGGTGGGCTGGTTTCGGAGGTGGGAGACTGCTCCTTCCAGGTACTTTGATTATGCCATGACATCATTTGGCTAGCTAAATCCCCCCAAATGATCCAAATGGAGTTTTGTTGGTTGTAAGCTTTACAGAATAAGTTTCAAAAACACCATTTTGGATATTTGCACAGAACCATGAAAAGACGCCCTACACCTAACAGAACTGCTGCATGCCCTTGAAATGGTCTTTACTTATAGGACACGCCTTTTAATGGTCCCGTTCACATCATCCTTTGGGAGCGATGGACATTTTCTCATTGATTCTGCATCTGTTCCCACGGGCATTCTAATATCACACTCTCTCTGTCTCTTCCTGGGACTGCTTTTAAAAGGCGTGACCTGCTTTTAAAAGGCATTATACCAGATTCAGCTCTGAAGACAAACAGTCAAACAGGACAAATAATTTGAGTATTTGGCCAGTCTACAACAGACCAAAAATATTTATCAAGTATTTATTGTCTGCCAAGAAATGCTACTTTTAAATTGAGCATGAATTGGCAAGACGAAGAGGTAGAGAAGACAGCTTTCAGCTAGGGGGAACAGCAAGATCTCTTTGGTGGGAGAGACAAGGTGAATTCAAGGTGCTGGAGTTAGGAAGAGCTGGGGAAGAGTGGGCCAACTTGATGCTGGAGAGGCAGGCCCGTGAGAAGGCATACGTGGCCTTACATGGCCTCCTAAGGATTTTGAACTTTATTCTAAATGTAGCTACTCTCAAAGACAACTTCTATTTTTATTACTCCTTCTGGCAATATTTCCTTCCTACAATGAAATTTATATCTGTGATGGGAAAGAAAACAGCTATTTTAAACAAAATTTACTGTAGCAACTTTTGTATTGTTGGGCAGTGGTATAATCTCAAGGAAGCTATTTTTTATATTTGTTATAAGAAAACACCATTATATACTTGGAGCTTCCTCTGGACCTAGTCTGGAGGCGTAAGGAGGGACAAAGAGAGTGAGAATTCAATTGGTCTGAATAATAAATAAGAAGAGTTTCTTAAGGGCATTTGCTTAGAAGCATAATTACTGGGTGATGGAGCCCGTACATGATCAACTTTGTTAGATATTGTTAAATTGCCTTCAATAGTACCTATTCAAATTCATACTCCCATCTGCAGCGTATGAGTTCCCATTGCTCCATATTCCCAATGACCCCTAGAGTCATCAAACTCTGTTACCAGTCTGATGAGTGTGCATGTTACCTCATTATTGTTTTAATTTGCATTTACCTGATCAGTGTGAGGTTGAACATTTATTCACATGCTTAATAGCCATTTGTGTTTCTTTTTTATTTGCTGTGTGATTTTCTCTTTTATTCTTTGTCCAATTTTCTGTTGAATTTTTCATTGTTTCCTTATTGATTTTTGGGTATTTTTAATATACTCTAGATCTATTCCTTTGTTAGTTTTATCATTATAAATATCTTTTCTCAGCCTGGGAATGATTTTTAAATTTTGTTTCTGTTTCACAGAAGTTTTAAGTTTAATGTAGTAAAGCTTACCAATGTTTACCTAAATAAGTTATACTTTTGGGATTTTGTTTAAGAAATCTTGTTTAAGAAACCCTACCACAATGTTCTCTTTTCTTTCAGAGTTTTAAAGTTTCATTTCCACTCATACTTAGATCTTTAAAACATTTAGCATATATTCTTGTGTAGAGTGTAAAGTAGGAATCTAATTCAAAAATTTTTAATTATGGATAAAAGATTGTCCTAGCACTATAACCTGAACAGGACACTCTCGCCTTCTGCTTTGCACTGTAGCCTCTGTCACATACCATGTTCCCGGTCCTGTTCCTCCGGCCTCTTTGTCTGCTTCCACACCAACACCACACAATTCTATTACCCCGACTTTCAAAAAAGCTTTACTATCTGGTGGGTCAAGTTCTACTTTCTTGTTGTTTTCAAATTGTCTTGGATACTCTTGACCTTTAACTTTTTCATATAAATTTCATATAGTGCATATTTTAGAATTTTTCCATTTATGCTTTAAGTCAGATTAGTCCACAACTCTTGCATTCTTTTTGTGTTGGTATCAGCTTTTCCTCTGATATGAAACAGTGTGTCTACCACAGAGGATAGAGCTGTGCTGTACAGTATGGTGATCACTGGTTACAAGTGGCTAGTGAGCACTTGAGGTGGCTAGTATGAATTGAAATGTACTTACTGTGAGTATAAAATACCCACTGGATTTTGAAGATATTAGAAAAAAAGTATGTAAAATGTCTCATTAATACCTTAAAACAGAATTTCTATTCATTATCATTTATTAAAATAAAATATGTTGGTTATTGTAAATACAATATATTATTAAAATTAATGTCACCTTTTTAGTGTGGCTCTTAGAGAATACAAAGTTACATAGGTGGTTTCATAACATCTCTATGGAAAAATGCTATATTATATGCTCATTTAAGGTTTGGTGAAATTCATCCATGAAACTATCTAGGCTGTTGTCACTTGTTGGGAGAGTGAGGAAAACTTTTCATTACATATTTATTTAATGGTTAGTGGTTCACTCTGGTTTTCATTTCATATTGAATTAATTTTGCTAATTTATATTTCTCTAGAAAATTTTAAATTTCATTCAAGTTTATAATTTTAGTGTGGTAAAAATTCTCATACTATATAAAAATCTTGATTCTATTGTATTTTTGTTTTTAATACTTTTCACTCATTTTTTGATCATTTTTACTAGAGATTTGTGAAAATTATTTATATTTTTTAGAGACATTGCATTTGTTTTATTGATTATTTCTTTTTTTAATTAATGAATTGTTTAAAAATGTATTTTATTGATTATGCTATTACAGTTGTCCCAATTTTCCCATTTGCCCCCTCCACCCATTACCCCCATTCCCTCTGGCAATCCCCCCTTAGTTCACGTCTATGGGTCAAGCATATAAGTTATTTGGCTTCTCCATTTCTTATACAGTTCTTAACACCCCTGTGCCTATTCCATACCTACCAATTTATACTTCTTAATACTTGAGCCTTTTTCCTTATTCTCCCCCTCCCTCACCCAACTGATAACCCTCCACATGAGCTCCATATGTATGATTCTGTTTCTGTTCTGCTTGTTTGCTTAATTTGTTTTTTAGTTTTGATTGTTGATAGTTGTGAATTTATTACAATTTTAATATTCATAGTTTTGATCTTCTTTTCCTAAAATAAGTCCCTTTTTTCATATAATAAAGGCTTGGTGTTGATAAACTCCTTTAGCTTTACCTCATCTGGGAAGCACTTAATCTGTGCTTCGATTCTAACTGATAGCTTTGCTGGATAGAGGAATCTAGGTTTTAGGTCCTTGCCTTTCATCACTTTAAATACTTCTTGCCAGTCCTTTCTAGTCTGCAAAGTTTCTTTTGAGAAATCAGCTGACAGTCTTATGGGAACTCCTTTGTACATAACTATCTACTTTTCCCTTGCTGCTTTTAAGAGTCTCTCTTTATCTTTAACCTTTGGCATTTTAATTATGATGTTTCTAATTGTATTCCTCTGCATCCATCTTATTTGGGACTCTCTGTGCTTCCTGGACTTGTACGTTTATTTCCTTCACCGAATAGAAGTTTTCTATTCATTATTTTTTTCAAGTAAGTTTTCAATTTCTTGCTCTTTCTTTTCTCCTCCTGGCAACCCTATGATTCAAATATTGGTATATTTCAGGTTGTCCCAGAGGCTCCTTACCCTATCCTTGATTTTTTGGATTCTTTTTTCTTTTTGCTATTCTGATTGAATTCTTTTCCTTCCTTGTGTTTCAAATCATTAATTTGATTCTCAGCTTCATTCATTTCACTGTTGATTCCCTGTAAACTTTTCTTTATTTCAATTAGTATAACCTTTATTTCTGCCTGGGTTTTTTGTGCTGTTGAAGTACCCAATGAGTTCCTTTAGCATCCTAATAAGCAGTGTTTTGAACTCCGCATCTGATAGATTGCTTATCTCCATTTTGTTTAGTTCTTTTTCTGGAGTTTTGTTCTGTTCTTTCATTTGGGCCATATTTCTTTGTCTCTTCATTTTGACAGCCTCCCTGTGTTTGTTTCTATGTGTTAGGCAGAGCTGCTTTGACCCCCTGTCTTAGTAGCACATGGAAAAGCGCACCTGTAAGTTGAATGGGGTGGAGCCTTAGATAATTGCTAGGGTGGGGAAACTCATGTAAACTAGATTGATGGTGTCTCAGATATGGTGCCTCTGCACTATGGCTCTGTGTCCGGGAGGCCTCAGAAAAGGGACAACAGCCTCTGCCTGGCCTGCATTCGCCCTGATGCCAGATACTTCAGTTTCTCCCTATATTCCACTGGTGTGCTTCAAGCTGCTGCCCCAGTGCTGGAGCCTGGAGAGAGTTAGTTTGAGTAAGTCCTGGGTCCATTGTAGGCCCTTTAAGAGGAGACTCCTGAGAATCCTTCAGTTTCTTCCACCATCCCAACCCTCACTGGTTTTTGTAGCCAGAAGTTATGGAGACTTATCTTCCTGGCATTGAAACCCTGGGCTGGGTGGTCTGGTGTGGGGCTGGGATCCCTTGCTCCTGAGGTATCCCTCCCAATTTTTTCTACCACATGTTAATGTGGGACCACCCATTCCATATCTCTGTGTTTTCTGTGTCTCTATCCCTCCTACCGATCGGAATGAATATGATTTCTTTAATTCCTTGGTTGTTGAACTTGCATACAGCTCAATTTTCTGACTATTCTGGGTAATAGTTATTTTGTAGTTTAGTTGTAATTTTTGCTGTAGTTATGTGAGTAGGTGAGTCATGTTTACCTATGCCTCCATCTTGACTGGAAGTCTAATTGTTGAGTTTTTACTTTTGTATTTTTAGATAAATATAGGTTCTCACACAGTTTTAAAACATAATACAGAGAGATTTTGTGTATCTTTTACCCAGTTCCCCACAAATATAACATCTTGCAAATGTATAGTGCAACATTAAAATCAGAATATTGACATTGACGTAGTGTTTACTTTCTTTAGGTATTTTCTTTCATTATCTTTTTATTTTGGCTTTTGGGATAAACAGCTAACTTCTTTTAATTTATATCTTTTTGTTTTTTTATATATGCATTTAAAGGCATACATATAACACTAAGCATTGCTTTAGCTGTATCCATAGTTTTGATACCTAGAACATTATCCACTATTTAGCAATTTATATTATTATTTTGTTTTTAAACTATGAGCTATTTAAGAGACTATTTTTTTCTAAGTTTTCAAACATATAGACATATTTTTAAAATATTCTTTTTACTAATGATAAGTAATTCAATTTCGTTGTGGTCATAGAATGAAATCTATATGTTCTGAATTTTTAAATTTCATTTTATTCGTTGGGATTTTCTTGGTGACTCAGAGCCTGGACAACTTTTGTAAATATCTCATGTGTAATTGAATTCTTATTGGGTTCAGTGCTCTGTGAATATCTAACAGATAGTTTATAAATTTTATTGCTTAAAAAATCAATACTGTATTTTTTTCCTTTGCTTGATATAACAACTTCTGACTGTGGTAACATTTTGTATGTTTTTAAAAAACTTTCCTTCTTATAATCTTCATCTATTGTAAAGCTATGGTACTAGGAACACACAGTTCACAAGTATTATACTTTTGTAATTATGTAATGCCCTTCTTTATCCCTCTTAAATAATTGACTTCTGTTTTATTTGCTGTATATATTGTTAGTCCAGCTTTCTTCTGGTGAGTATTTGCCAGTATGCCAGACAGCTTCCCTGCCTTTTATTCCTTATTACCTTTTAAGTTTTTATTTTTAACACAATTGTGAAATCAAATCTTCCATGAGGCTTATAATAAAAAAAGAACCTAGCAACACTCTATTTTCCTTTACCTAGATGAAACAACTTTAAATTCACCTAGATGAAACAACTAAATTCTTTAGATGAGTCTTTTAGTATTTATCTCCTTTTCTATAGTATGCTGATGTTACTATTTCTCCATTTTTTGTAGAATTCTTTATTAGCTTCCCCCTATGGGGTAAAACCAGTAAACGTATTTAGAACACTTGCTTTGTGCCAGGCATTTCTCTCTGTGCTTCACGTATATTATTCACATGAATCTAAAAAGACCTTTGAGAGGATCTGGAAGAATTGCTTCTTAAACACTTTCAACCAGTCTTTCTATCTACAGTATAACTTTCTCCCCATGTCAGTGGTCCCTGGTGCCACCAATGTAAGCATTCTGAGTCTGTCGTGTAAAGCAGGTTGTTTTCTTGCTTGTTCACTAAAAGCCATGTCAGTTACCACAAAATCCCTAACAGAAATGTTATGGCTAGATCAGCTAGCGCGTAGGAGTCAGAGGAGATGAAGAAAGAAGAGATCCAAGGATTCAACCTTGGAGTGTTCCAGCATTTAGATGTTGGAGAGATCATGAAGAACAAACCAAAGTAAATAAATAAGTCAAAAAATAAATAATTAAGAGAAAGTCTGACTGTAACGATCTCTCAGTGCTTTTAAGATTTTATTCTATTATCCTCTGAATTTTTTTTCTGAAAAAGATAAATCTGCTGTCAATCTTAGTGTTTCTTTTAAATAATATATCTTTTCTCTCTGGTAGCTTTTAAGATTTTTTTTGATGTTTCATAATTCTACTCTGTAGTTAAATATGGATTTATTTTTAATTTACCTTAGCAGTTGGAGTCCATATTTTATCTGAAGACGTATACTTCCAATTTTGGAAACATTCCAGCCATTAACTTATCAAAAAACGCTCCTTTACCCTTTCTCTAGTCTGTGGATTCCTATCAGACATACGTTGGCATCTCTAATTTTCCCCTGCATGTTTCTTACTGCTCTATACATATGTGTCCCTGTCTACATGCATGTGTGTATGTACACGAACATACATGTATATGTGTGTATAATTTTTCTGTCTTCACTGTTGTGCTTTTGGTGAATCCTCAGACTATTTTTTAGTTAATTAATTTACTCTTCACTTTTATCCTTTCTAGAATTTATCTCATTCATTGATTTAAAAAGTTTTAAGGTTCATATTCTTAGTTTTTGAGATTTCTATCTCTTTTCTATGTCTACCTGTCCTTTTAAAAATTTATGCTTACTTTTATAATTTCTTTTGCTCTTTTATGACTGTATTTTCTTTATGTCATTGAAGGACCTAACATGTTTATTTAAAGTCATTCAGACTCTCCTATGGAATTAATTTCACTCAGAATAAATTCAAGCTCATACTAAATGTATGATATTTCTCTCTAAGCATTAGACATCAGTATGTTATTGAAAGTTTGCCCTCCCATAACTTTCATAATCTGCAGTCCTAGGCAGCGGCAGTAACAGATATCTTTAGCTTGCTTTGATGAATTGGAGATTCTTCACCAAACCCTGTCTTTGGGCAGTGGGTCTTGCTCAGATCCCCTGCCTGGCCTAGTATATCATTTTTATTCTTCATTAATTCATAGAAACTGAACTACTAATTGCTTTTGTTTTCTTCTTGACTAAAACAGAGCCCAGCTCCCATTTTGCATCTCTTCTTCGTCTGGCCCATTTATCTCCTCATTTTGAACAGTCTGTACTGGTTTTGTTGCCTGTTTTCATGACTTTTGCTATCACTGCTGTGTGCTTGAAGCAGAAGGAGTGTTTCAACATATGAATTTATTGCTCTACATTCCCTGAGCTCTTGCTTTATACCCTTTTGTTGGAAGTTTATTGAAGAGTTTGTTGGCTTGAATTCTGCTAATTGCCTCTGTTGCCCACTTGGGTTTTTGTATTGGGTTGGCCAAAAAGTTGGTATGGTTTTTTTCTGTAAAATGAAAGACAATTTTTCATTTTAACCAATAACTTTATTGATTTGGATATTTTGAGTTTGTCAGCTATCTCCCACATGGCATAATGTTGATTGTTCTTAATGTCTTGATTTGATTGCTATTAACATCAACTTGCCTACCCAACCATGGAGCATTGTCCAGTGAGAGATCCCCAGCACGAAACTTTGCAAATCACTTTTGACACATTCAATCAGTCACAGCACCCTCTCCATACACTGCACAAATCTTTTTTCTTTTTGTGTTTCAGTAGCATGTTTACTTTTCTTGAAATAATAAAGCATGATATGTCAAAAATGTTGCATGTTTTCTTCCATTTTCAATATTAAATGGCTATACAAAAATCACCAATTTTGGTAAATTTTAAAAAAATGCATGTGGATATGACAGCTGTTACAATAGAATTTAACAAAATTGTTTCGAATGAAGTTAAAGACAACTAAGCACTACTACAGCCACTGTATGGAAAAAACCAAACAAACATTTTGGCCAACCCAATAGATAGAGTCCCAAACTGAGTCAGGCAGTACAAAGCATTCTAAAGTTCAGGCTTGTCAAGTAAAATGTGCTGGAGAACTTGGGGCCTTTTCTCCTCTTTCCAATCATAGACCTTGGGATCTGCTAACTCTGACTTCCTACTGCCCATCTGCTCTTTATCTCTCTTTTATGTTCTGAGGCTTTAAACAGCAGTGTCTTCTTGCTGAGGGGATATTGGTGTTGGTGGGGTCCTTGCACTCGTGTGGAAGGCCTAAGTGAGTCAAGATGTTAAGGGATGGAATGCGCATCACAGAAACCATACCTATATCAGGGGATATCAGCTCTGTCCATCTCCAACCATATTGGTCACTCTTCCTTCTGATGGGAAGATCAAGTTCAGGGTCTACGCAGGACCTGGAAGTGTTTGCACCTGGCCTGTCCATACTTGCAAAGATACAAGGAGCTGAGAATACAGTATTCCCTTAATACTTCTGAGCCATTAATAGACGTGAATTCTAAGGAAATAAGAAGAGATGTGGTCAAGATCTATGCATAAATATCATTATCTATTACCTGTATTAGTAAAGAATCTATGGAAAAGCCCTAATGCCCCAAAACTATACTTGATCTATGTGATGGAATGTTATGTAGCTTTTATTTTCAGGGTAGTTAGTGACATGGTATGTGGTTACAATATAATATTAAATTTAAAAGGCAGAATTAAATGTTATAATATATGCTATAATTTTAATTTTAACAAACAGAGTAAGAAACATAGAGAAAAGCTTTTAGAAAAAAAGAACCATAAGAAAATACACCCATGTATTAATAGGTTTCCCTTCTGTGTTTCAAAGTTTTCTTATATAATTACATAGAACAGTTACAATCAGAAAAAAAAACACTGTTAAATTAAAAGATATTTGTCCTCTAACAATAAATTTTGATGTATAAAGTGACATAGTCAAAAATTGGGAATTAAGCTAATATCTAAAGACCTGCTTTTATGAAGAATTTTCATGGTATTTAACTGTATATAACTTTCTTTTCTAGATAATTAATGCAGAGGTAAAGAAAATAATACACATTTTTGCATATAATATTTAAACTTTTCTTGCAGGCATTTGAAATAATCTTTAAAAGGAAGTAAGACCACATGCACTCTTTTTATAACAGGACGACAAATGTCTCATTAGGTAAAGTGCATGTTGGCATAAAAATAAATGTAATTTATATTTGAATTTTGGCTAATCAAATGACATATGTTTTATTGTCTTGTACTTATAATGAGCAATATTTAATTAAAAGCTAATTGAATATTCTAGGCAGCAATTATCTTGCAATAGAGATGCCAAATCTGACACGAGGAGGCAGGTGAGCAGAAAGCAGAACATGTGTAATTATTCCTTTGGGAGTTGGAGTAGGAATGACTGCAGCAGCCGTTGGCACAAAGAAAGATTGGTACAGACCTGCCTTAAACTGCACAGTTTCCTTTGTTTGACTTTGTTTATATTTTCAGAGAAATACAAATACCATATGATTTCATTCACATCTGGAACCAAAAAAACAAAATGAACTAACAAGCAAAATAGAGACAGACCCATAGAGAGCAAGCTGACAGCTGTTGGGTAGGTGGGGCTGGGTGGAGGAGTTGGAGGAATAGCAAAAAGGTAAAAAAAGAGAAAAATCCCATGGACACCGAAAACAGTGTGATGATTGCTGGGGGTGGTGGGTGGGGGCATATAAATGGTGACAGACGGAGACTTGACTTGGGGTGATGAACACACAATAAAGTGTACACATGATGTACTGTGGAGTTGTGCACCTGAAATCTGTATAATTTTGGTAACTACGGTCACCCCAATAAATTCAATAAAAAGGAAAAACAAAACAAACAAAACAAATGCAATTCTATAGACACCCTTTGAACCCGAGTCAGGGAGACAAGAGTAACTCTCATTCACTTTCATTAATTTAAACAGACTATGTGTACTATAACCCGAATAAGTATTCTTTGGCACATGGGGTAGAAGACAAAAAAAAAGTACTCTTTTAAAACTAAAGGAGAAATGGGCAGACTCCACAAGTTGAATTTAAATGGAATCTTTTTATTTTTGTAGACACTTCAAAATTATATATATATAATTTTATACATATATTATATGTATCTATGTATAGTATATGTGCTTGTATGTGTATATGTATGTATGTGTCCCCTGATTTACTGAGGCATAATTTACACATGATAAATTCACTCACTTTTAATTATACAATTTAATGAGTTTTGACATTTATGAAATCGCCAGCATAATCAAAATTTAGAACCTGTCCATCATTCCTAAAATTTCCCTTGTGCCCCTTCGTCATCATCCCATCCCAGACCCCTAGCCTGAGGCAATCATTAGTCTGACTTCTGTCACTATACTTTTGTTATTTCTAGGATTTCAGGTAATGAATTACACATTATAATTTCATGTAGATGAAATTATGTGATCTTTTGTGTTTGACTTGTTTTCTTAGCATGATGTTTCTGAGAGTCATCCATGGTGTTACATACTTTATACAAATTACAGGACAATGGTTATTAATAAGATCACAGTCATGAGCTGCATGATTACATTTCAGTCAACAATGGACTGCATATACAGTGGTGGTCCCAAACGATTATGATGGTGGAGCTGAAGAGTTCTTATTGCCCAGTGATGTCACAGCTGTGGTAATGCACTGCATCTATATTTGTGGTGATGCTGGTGTAAACAAACCTACCACACTGCTGGTCCTATGAAAGTAGAGCACATATAATTATGTATAATACAGGATACTTGATTCCGATGCACATTAACGTGCTATGTAATTAAGTAATGACAAGGGAAGAGAGGAAAAAGTTAAGTCAGATGGACTAGGAATTGGAGAGGTTTCAGAGAGAAGGCCCTGTTGCATATGAGAAACATAAAGATTTAATTTAATATTTCTGTAGATTAGGTACTAATACTAAGATCTCTTTCTGCTTTTCAATACACAAAAATAAAAGTTTTTCAAAGTATATTTCATTGATTACACTATTAGAGTTGTCCCATTTGTTCCCCTTCATACCCATTCCAACCTGCACCCCCCTTTCCCTCCAGCATTTCTCCCCCCTAGTTCATGTCCATGGGTCATACATATAAGTTCTTTGGGTTCTCCATTTCTTATACTCTTCTTAACCTCCTCCTGTCTATTTTGTACCTACCAGTTATGCTTCTTATTCCCTGTACTTCCTCCCCCCCCATTCTTCCCCCTCTCTCTCCCTGCTGGAGATCACATGGTACACCCTCCATGTGATCTCCATTTCTGAGATTCTGTTCCTGTTCTAGTTATTAGCTTAGTTTGTTTTGTTTTTTTAGGTTCAGTTGTTGATAGCTGTGAGTTTGTTGTCACTTTACTGTTCATAGTTTTGATCATATTCTTTTCCTTAGATAAGTCCCTTTAACATTTCATATAATAAGGGCTTGGTGATGATGAACTGTTTTAACTTGACCTTATCTGGGAAGCACTTTATCTGCCCTTCCATTCTTAATGATAGCTTTGCTGGATAGAGTAATCTTGGATGTAGGTCCTTGCTTTTCATGATTTTGAATACTTCTTTCCATCCCCTTCTTGCCTGTAAGGTTTCTTTTGAGAAATCATCTCACAGTCTTATGGGAACTCATTAGAAGGTAACTGTCTCCTTTTCTCTTGCTGCTTTTAAGATACTCTCTTTATCTCTAATCTTGGGTAACTTAATTATGATATGTCTTGGTGTGTTCCTTTTTAGGTCCAACTTGTTTGGGACTCTGTGAGCTTCCTGAATTTGTATGTCTATTTCCTTCACTAAATTGGGGAAGTTTTCTCTCATTATTTTTTTCAAATATGTTTTCAATTTGTTGCTCTTCCTCTTCTCCTTTTGGCACACCTGTTATTTGGATATCGGAACATTTAAAGTTGTCCCAGATATTCCTAAGCCTCTCCTCATTTTTTTGAGTTCTTGTTTCTTCATTCTGTTCTAGTTGCATGTTTATTTTTTCTTTTTGTTCCAAATCATCAATTTGAGTTCTGGTTTCCTTCCCTCCACTATTGGTTCCCTGTATATATTTTTTAATTTCACTTGGTATAGGATTCTTTTCTTCCATTATTTTGCAGCTATACTCAATCATTTCTGAGAGCACCCTAGTTACCAGTGTTTTGAACTCTGCATCTGATAGGTTGGCTATCTCCTTGTCGCTTTGTTTTTTCAGGAGTTTTGATCTGTTCTTTCATTTGAGCCATATTTCTTTGTCTTGGCATACTTGTTATGTTGAAAGGGGTGGAGTCCTAGGTATCCACCAAGATGAGCCAACCCTCTTTGCTGCATTGTGGTGCTGTATGTCGGGGAGAGGTCAGCAAAGAAACAATGCCACGTGTTCGGCTTTCGCCCGGCTTCAGTCACTTCCCCCAGTACTCACAGGCAAATTGCGCTCTTCTGGTACTGATTCGAAGGTGGGGCTTGTGTATGTTCCAGGACCCTGTGGGTCTCTCCAATGGACTCTTCTGTGAGATCGGCAGTTTCTCCTGCCACTGCAACCCCCACAGATTTTTACAGCCAGAGGCTTTGAAGCTTTCTTTCTCTAGCACTGGAACCCTGGGTACCTCAGTCTGTCTGACTTTCCAGTTGTTCCTCCTGGTTTATCTGCACATGAATGTGGGACTGTCTGGTCCATGAGCTGCTGCCTTGCTGCATGTCCTCTTTACTCAGGCTGCCTGTCTCCACCCTTCCTACCAGTCTGCTTGAATGTTTCTTCTTTAACTTTTGGTTGTCGGACTTCAATACAGTTTGATTTTCTGGCAGTTCTGGTTGTTTTTTATTTGTAAATTGGTTGTTATTTTTCTTTTGATTGTGTAAGGAAGTGAAATGTATCTATGTATGGATCCATCTTGGCAGGAAGCCAAAAGTTTTGAGTCATTTTGAAATGGTTGTTATTGGTTGTGTGTGTGTGTGGGTGTGTGTTTAGTAGCAATTTTGAAAGCCTGAGTACAGGTGACTGAGTTTAGGAGGTCCATACACATGTATGTACTCATTCTCCACTCCACAAGTATAATTTTCCAATAGGGAAATGGCAGTCCTGAGTAAGGAAGTCTGTAGAGCAGTTAGAAATTAGGCTAGAACTCATTTTTTAAACTGTGATACAGCACTTTCTCACCTTATTTGTGCAACTTATCTGGGCTTACAAGACATTATGAGGAAAAGAAGAAAACCTTTGCAAGAATCTAATATTTATTAGGAGGGAGATGAAACTTTTGAATGAACGGCTTGAGTACGCTGCATGTGAACCATGGTTTCATGGCACTGGGTAGATGTTTGTGGAAAGGCACAGTATAAGGAAGGGCAAACAAGGCCCATTGTGTGAATATTCATTCAGTTGCTTACTAGGACAGTAGCAGGGATGTTTAGTAGGTGGGAGGACAGTTTGCACAATGGCAAATGGATGTTGCATTGATTTTATTTTAATCCTTAATTAAAAAACCCCATTGTATATAATCTTCCCACCCCTGTCAAAGATCAGGTGATCATATATGCATAAGTTTGTTTCAAAATTATTGATAATGGGGAAAGGATAGTCTCTTTGACAAATGGTATTGGGAAAACTAGATAGTTACACAGAAAAGAATAAAATTGAATCATTTTCTCATATAGCAAAATTAAGTCAAAATATATTAAATACTTAGACATATGACCCCAAACTGTAAAATTCCCAGAAAAAAACAGGTGTAAAATCTTTATGATAGTGGTTTTAGCAATGATTTCTTGGATATGACACCAGAATCACAGCAACAAATGCCAAAATAGACAAGTGGGACTACATCAAAAGGAAAAGCCTCTCCACAGCAAAGGGAATACTCAGCAAAGGGTAAAAAGGCAACCAATGGAACGAAAGAATATGTTTGTAAACTATATATCTGATAAGGGGTTAATATCCAAAATATTTAAGAACCTTCTGAACTCAATAGTGAAAAACAACCAAACAAAAAACCATACATCACACTCAAAAGATGCAGAAAACCTGCTTTAGAAGTGTGCAAAGGACTAAAATAGACATTTTCTTTTTCTAAAGAAGACATGCAAATAGTCACCAGGTGTATGAAAAGAAGCTCAACATCACTAATCAGCGGAGAAATCCAAATCAAAACCACAATGAGATATAATCTCGCCCCAGTCAGAATGGCTATTATATATATAATATAATATATAAAATATAATATATTACAATAATATAATATATTATATATTATAACAATATATAATACATATTTTATCATTATATTATATATAATATATTATATATGAACCCAAAAGGCAACAGATGTTAGCTATCATGTGGGTAAACTGGAACCCTTGCATACTGTTGATGGGAATATACAATGGTACAGCCATATTGGAAAGCAGTATGGAGGTTTCTCAAAAAAGTAAAAATACAACTGGGGTAGGATCGTAAAAAGCTAGGAAAATTCTTGGGCAAGTGAAATAGGGAAACTGAAACAAGAAAATTAAACAAGGCCAACCAATTTGAACAATGTACAGCCAGCTATTGAATTGTAATAACTTATCCTCCCTAGCCAAGGATACTTAAGAAAAAATGGTTTATATCTCTCCTCCATAACCAGAGAATACATAGCTTAAATCACCCTGGTTGGGGAAATAGAGAACAGAGACCCAGTTGATGCCATTTGTACCAGCTACACCCAAGGAGGAACAAAGTCAGGGGAGCAAATAGCAAAACCTGACTAGTGCTAGACAGACCCAAAAGTAAAACATTAAAGCAAAACAAAAACAAAAATAAAACAAAACAAAACCCCCCCCCAAAACAAAACCCCCCCCCAAAACAAAAAAAGCACAGCAAAGCAGACCAAAGAATAATCCCCCAAATACTCATTTTTATGCATTAGCATATTAAAAACTCACTGGGAAAGCAAATGAATAGTCTGCTGAAACCCTTGCCTAAGATTCTCACCCAGAGAAGAGAGATAAAAACCCTCAAGACAAACAAGCCTGGTGCAGGCTTGCTCTAGAACATGCCCATGAACCTTCTCAGGCATGGACTTTTTACTTCTTCCTAAAGTCTAAGGGTCCCCATGAGACTTGCAACAAGGGGAGCAGCAAGCAGTGGCAGCTCATCCTGGGCTTTTCCCCTCATCCTCTCTCTGAGGCCCCCTTTTCTCTGACTTCTCAGTAGGCTAAAAGCAGCCCTGCCTTGGCTCACTTCTTTCCTATAACATTTCTAGGGAGCCAAGGCAAAGTACCACCTTGGCTCTCCTGGCTTCTTCTACCCTAAGTCTTTCCTTTATTCCACCATTCCAGCTTTAATAAACGTAGTCTCAAAATCACCTGGATGCACCCAGCATCCTTTTGTGGTATCTTTCCTGCACAAAATCAAGAACTCACACGCTATAGGTCAGCCAGAAGCAGACCCACTTCAGGCCCAGGCCCTATCTGGTAACAGAACTACCATATGATCCAGTGATCCCACTATTGGATATTTATCTGAAAGAACTGAAATCAGGATCTCAAGGAGGTTTGTGAACTCCCATATTCATTGCAACAATATCATAATAGCCAAGATGTGGAAACAATGAATGCCCATCAACCAATGAATGGATAAAGAAAATGTGATATATACACACAATGAATATTATTCAGATTTAAGAAAGAAGAAAGTCCTTACCATCATACGTGATAATGTGAATGAACCTGGAGGATATTATGCTAAGTGAAATAAGCCAATCACAGAAGGGCAGATACTGTGTGACTGTACTTATATATCTAACATGGTTAAGTTTATAGAAACAGAGACTAGAATGGTGATTATCAAGGGCAGGCAGGAAGGGGAAATAGGGAGCTGTTGATCAGCGGGATAGAGTTTCCATTTGCAAGATGTGAAAGCTCCAGAGAGCTCCTGTGCAACTTTGTGTCTATGGTTAGAGTATGGTATGATGCACTTAAACATTTGTTAAGAGGATGTTTCTCATGTTAAGTGTTCTTACCACAATTAAAAAAATAAATTCAAAAAAACGCCTTCAACAAACAAATGAAATAAAAAACTAAAAAAATGAGAGCTCAGCAAATATATGTTGTAAATCTTTCAAAGATCATTGGGGAAGCCAGTGTCAACCTGGGAAGCCAGTGTATTTATGTTCTTCCAAACAAGTGAGAGAACTGTTAAAAACAAAGTCTCAATAGTGTTTTGAAAAGAGACTTTACAAAGGGTTTTTATCAGCCTAGGATTGGAATTAGGTTTAGAGTTTGGGTGATTTGGGCACAGAAATTAATGATTTGGGATTAGGTGAAGCAAGCAGGGAGCAATCACTTTTAATAGTTACAGGGTGTAGACAAGCAGTTTATTCATAAGAACTTTTAGAGTTTTAGCTTTTTTTCTCCCAGAGCAATTGGAGGCAACTGGGCTTGAAAGCTAGGGCTTGGTTTTTATTGTCTTGGTAAATTTCCATTTTTAGTTTTCTAAATTCAGTCCTCATTTCTTAGATTTTATGTCTCATAAGAACCTATAACAGCAGACTATTTTAAACTTTTATGTTTTTTTAAAGACACATTTGCATATCATCTATAGAATGATAAATGTATGTTGAACCCATTTTGTATGACAAGTTTTAATCTGGTATTATCACAATCTCTATTCCTCTTCATTCACCTTCTTTCAATACAAATATTAGTGAATTCTGGGATTTCTCCAGCAACTCTTTGGCCACTTATTCATAGGGCTTTTGATTTAAAAGTTTTAATTATATTATCTTATCTACCTTTGCATTTTTAAATTAAAAATAAATATAAAATAATTCCCAATCATTTTTGCTTCCTTTTATGAGGCAGTTGTCCATCCTTTTATAATTCACTTTATCTAGATGACGTTTAAGAGATCTATGAACAGTAGGATACTAACTGATATATTTTCCTAGCTCTACTGCAAACTATACCAGTTATCTCTGTGACTTGAGAAGTGACTGCAAAGACAAGCATTGCCTCTATTTTGTTCTACTGATATTCTGTTCAGGAAATTAGCAGCTAAAACTGTATGTAATCTGGGAATAAAGCCAATAATTAGTTTAAAAAGCTTATAAAACAGATTAGTTTGCAATCTGAAAGCCCACACAGACAGCTGGGCAAAAAAATAATGGCATACTGAAATGTGATTTTTGACATTTCTTTTTAGTCTCAGAGCTGAGCAATGAAAATATGATCCTTTTTGAGCTACAGAGGAGCTTATAGAAAATTCCAAAATATGAAAAGAGATGTGGTTTTTTATTACCACTATATTATTATTTTGCATCCATAGCTGTAATTAAGCTGAGCCAGACTATCATCTGCTATTGAAATATATGGAACTAATTAGACATGAGATATGTTACCAGAATAATATTAGGAAAATAAAAATTTACAGAAGCTTTCTGTAAAAGCTTTCTGAAAGCAAGACTTTCTGAAATGATGAACATAAGTCATAATAATATTTCTGGAATAAACTAAGAACAAAACCAAAGAGAGAATGAAATCAATCAGGTGACTAGGGACCCTACTTGTACTACATGCAGACAGGTAAAGATTCCACAGGCAGGGAAGGAGGATTGGGGCAGGGACATAAAGACAGGAGGAGAACACATAACCTGAAGATCGTGGTGAACCTTCGAAGGAGCAGCGATCCATTGCTAACACCAGGATCTAGTAGGTGCCCGGCTGTCCTCATTGCTGTCTGGTATATGTATAAAGATAATCTTCACACTGTTAGTTATAATAGTGACACATTGGAAACAATTTTAATGCCCCCAATCAATGAATTAAAAAATTACATTTGGTATATGCACTTAACAAAATACTAGACAGAA
This sequence comes from Desmodus rotundus, assembly GCF_022682495.2. Lineage (NCBI taxonomy): Eukaryota > Metazoa > Chordata > Mammalia > Chiroptera > Phyllostomidae > Desmodus > Desmodus rotundus. Next base: position 115,127,463 of record NC_071391.1, on the reverse strand, counting down.
ATTTTTAAAAAAGCATTTATCTGAGAAAATATTTATGTTTTATGCAATTAAAAAGCTTCAAAATTGTACATAAAGTATATTATTCCATTTATTCACTTAAATGTATGTCTCTGCATAGGAAAAAGGTGTGCTGACAACATACTAATATAATATTTAGCACTGATTATCTTTGGATGTTGATATAACATGAGTTTTGTCTTTATTTCATTTGGTCATTGTTACATTTTTCAAATTTTTTGCTTTAAGTATGTGTTAATCCCATGATTAGAAGGAATATAATAAATGCTGTTTAGAAGGGAAGAATTAAATACGAGAACCAAAACCATAAAAGAACTAGGAAGAAACATAGGTGAATATTTATCACATCTCTATTTAGCAAAAAGCTTTTAATTAGTAAAAGCAAAGGAGGAATACACAATTTTTAAAGTTCAAGATATTTACCATCATAAAAAAATTCATACAGAAAAAACACTATTAACTAAATTTATTTTTAAAAACCTGTAAATGTAATAGTAGGAACAGACTAGGTTATACTGAAGTAACAAACAGCTCCTAAATATCAAGAACTTAGCACAACAGTTTACTTCTTGTTCATGTAATAGGGCCAGTGTGGAGCTAAAGGAGGGCCCCACTAGGGGGGGACACTCAGAGATCCAGGCTGGTGTAGGTTCCTGTGTGAGTAACAAAATTTTAAAAAATGTGTATTTATTTTTTTACATTTAAATTTAACGTTGGGAAACAGCTGAGTTCTACTATTTGTATATCTCACTGGGAGCTTAGAGTAAATTAAAAATTTTATGGGAGAAAAACCTCACCAGCATAAAACAATCTAAATATACAATAATGGTTATTTATTAAATAAGGAAGGTTTATCCAAAGGCCATAATAGTATACAACCATTAAAATAATCTTTTGAAATATTTTTTATTTAGAAATATGGGAATATAGTCTTAATGTGTTGTCAAGAGTAATAAGCTGTTTGGAACGCACCATAGAGTGCGTGATTCTCAGCAATCGACTTGCATGGAAATGTAATCTGTAGAGCAAAATGATTGGAGTGAAGCACAGCAAAGTATTTTTAATAGTAAATATTCCTCAACTGGGAAGATTTCTATATTCATCTTGCATATTTCTATGTTTTCCAAGATGACTAGCATGTGGGAAGGAAGGGGTTAGCAGCAGCCCTGCATCTATTCTCTTACTTTATGGAGGGAAGCCTGGGGGAAAGAGAGAAAGATGACCCGGTCAAGGCCATTTGTAAATGTGCTAACGACAAACCTTCTGGCAAACAGATTAGTGATATTTAGTAGTGAGAGATACTCATCTATGAAACATTTTTAGCAAGAGGTACCTGGTCTGTCTAGAATTGCTGCTTATAGTAAATAAACCTAGAATCTATCGGTTTCTGGACCATAAGTCATAGGAAGATATCACATAAATTACGTATTTATTGAAGTACATAGAAATGTTTCTTCACTAAATTAACTCCCTTTTGTATAAATGCTACCTGTGCCCATCACAGAAAGACCTTGTATATTTAATCTGGGCCAGCGCATGTCCTAATGTAGCAAAAAACAAACAATCCCCCCCCACTCCAAATACAAAACCTCGGTCATAGTATTGGCAGTGTTGAACATTTCACACTCGGTGCCTTGTGATTACTTGAATTCATGAAGTTATTAAGTGTAAAACTAGGTAAGATCTCTGGTGCTTGTGAATATGATTTGCCATATGATCCTTTGTGTTAACGCACGCTATTCTCATTACCAGAAAAAATGTTTAAAAGAACACAAAACAGGTAAGAAACTCACAGGAATGTGAGGCACATGCTAGATTCAAGAAAATATAATCACTGTGATGGTTTACGTAGTTGGCTTCCAAGTTTAGAAATGGTTGTGAGGGGCAAGATTGAATGCAGTATTCACAGGAAGGCTATTTGAAGTTCTGATTTACGTTAGTGTGATCACTAGTAACCCATCGAACTCTATAAGAATATCAGCCTATCCCAGAACTTCTACTGCATCCCAAATATGTGGCATCAGTCAGTCGGCTGGTGGCATGGAACACTAGTGGTAGTGAGGCCAGTTCTTTTCTGCTGTCAGCTGGAGGGGCTCACTGTACACCCCTGATGAATAAGTCAACTGGGCCAGAAGTTGGAAGATAAAGTGGTATATTGGGCTCTGGGATAAAGGGGTTGAAATCTGCATGGGGCTGAAATCTGGGTACAGAATTAACCAGTTTTATAACTTTAAAATTCAATAGACTTTTTCAAGCCTAAGCTTACTCACTTGTAAATTAGACATAATTGTATCCCTTTTCTCATACAGAGGTTGTGAGAAATAAAGTAGAGAGATGACCAGAGGAGGTATAGCTATTAATTACTTAATAAATTCAGCATTTCTTAGAAGCTTAGCTAATTGTGTTCTTGCTCTCATTGAATTAGGGTCTTTATAAAACCTTCTAAGTTCCTCAGTATTCTTCCCACCTTTTGGCACATGATCTTTCTCATGACCAATTGAAAGCCTGTTAGGTTAGAGAACAAATAAAAACAAAACAAAACAAAACAAAAAACTCCTTTGTGGAGTTTTGAAGAGTAAAGCCAACAAGTCATCGTGTTCATCAGATTTTTGATTCTAAGGCTGTGACCCCAGAGAAATTTGGACCCACACTGAGATGACTTCTATGGATTTTGAATTCTTATTGACTTAAACATATTATCATTTCATTATCTTTTCCTATTTTCAGAAAGCTCTGTAATACCGAGAAACTTTCCCAGCTCCCAGTGAGTTATTCAAGAAGCACAGCTAGGCAAGTACCCATTGTCTCCAAGGAAAACTGCTCTATTTCCCTCTTAACTCCATAATTTCATTTAATACTTGCTTGTCAAAGCTGATGGAATTCCACAGCGCTGATTCCTGTCTGCTAGGCTCAGACTGACATTTTCTATTTCTACAAATCCTTTGGTAGTAATAGAAATAAGAACTCTTCATTTTTTCTACCTAAATAGTTTTATTCCCACCCTGTGGAGACACTCAGCTTTAACTAGTTAATAGAATAAGGCAAACCTATTTCTCATGTGTGCCCAGGACATAGGACTGTGAAGGTGGACTGCTGATTTGGTCCAGTTTTGCTTGGCACAAGCAGATAAGCCTTTTTTTCCACACTAGAGCCCTATGCTTGACTGCAGCCAGGAGCCCTTATTGCATTCTGTGTGTATGTCACAGAATTCTGAGCATTCAACAGTAATGAGTCTGAAGTCACATTTCTTTTCAATGGATTCATCTCCAAAAATTCATCTTTCTAATTTCTGCTGTTGGGAATCCCAGCAGAGTTATGATGAGTTTAAGTGTTCATCAGTTAATGTCAAAACTCTGACTTGGGGTGGTGAACACACAATACAATGTACAGATGATGTGTTATAGAATCATACACCTGAAACCTATATATTTTATTAACCAATGTCACCCCAATAAATTCACTTAAAAAACCTCAATGTAACACCTTCAGAACTGCCTTTGACAACCACTGGAATACAAAATGAATTCACTAATGATCAGTTACGGAGCAGAAAGAGTCTCAGGAATTCTGATAATGGGACATTTAGGCTCAGCTCATAAAATATTCATGGATTTTTTAAAATGGAAGTTTAAAAAAATGGAGCACAGAGTAAAATAAAGGCACAAAGAATAGTCACATGACACAAGGATGCTGGAACTGATTTCGCCCCCAAATTTAGAATATTTCTCTCCTTTTGGCTAACTACAATTTACCCTGGTATTATCAGAGAAAAAAACATAGGCGTCTGAAATTTCAACTATCTCAGAAGTCATATTTTCTTAGTATTTATTTTATTGTTATGGTAAAAAACGTGGGCTTTTCTATTACTTCTAAGTGCTTTGAATCAATTCTATATAGATCATTTTCAACAGAATGGGCTTATTTTCTTCTGGGACAACGCACCGATGTACTGTATCCCCATGCAAGTTCTCACGCGCTCTGTTCCTGCTTTATTACAGACATGTCGTGAACTGATAGAGCCTTGAACAACTGGTTTGGGCCCACCCAAGGGCGACTTTCAGTGCTCTTATACCGAATGTTTGGGGCTCAATTCCAAGCAGGACTGCATGGCTCTTTGTCTCTTTTACATGGGAAGTACACAAACTTTTTATGTTTTGGTATGGAAGATCTTTGTTGTTGTTTTGATAGACAGGTGCATGCATTACTGTAGCGTCATGGAGCACACATATGTACGAGTTGAGTAGATACTGCCAACAGTTTTCTACATCACTTTTCCAGCAGAGTCCCCAAACAGCAGTATATGCACATCCTCACTGATACTATCTCCAGAACCCTTATTAATTATTTCACTATGTCTAGCTGGTTCATTGGGACCCCTAGGTGAGTGCACAACCCTTAGCGTGCTATAGGAAGTCCATTGAAGTCTGACCCGTCTCTATGGTCTCCTTCCATCATGAACTCTAATTCTAAATGTTACAATAAGCATCAGCTTTCTGAGCAATCTGTGCTCTTTCTTTCACACTTCTAATCTTCTTTACACAGTGTTCTTTACACAGTGCCCGGATGCTCTTTACCTTTCTGTCACCCTAAAAAATGTTTTTATTAGTGTTAGGCCAAGTCAAGTTCTTTATCCTTTGCATTCTTGTAGTACTTACTACTCTCTTACAGCGTTTACGACATTGTTGAAGTTGTTTCGGCACCTGATTCTTGCATCACTTTATCTGTCAGCACTTAGGAATGAAACCAGGTAGTCATAGAGATGGAATGAAACAGAGCTCAATACCTGTTTCTTAAATGAGTGAAGGAGCCCATGAATGACTGCGAACTGCTGTTATAGAATCCTTGCTACCCCCTACCCCCCAATTTTATTCACCAGGGAAATTGGGGTATCATGGAGCAAATTCAGATTCATGGAGTCCTAAGGCAAGAAGAGAACTTAGAGTTTCACAAGTTATTTCATGTCTCCAAATGCCAGCAGAGTCTACTTACTATGCCAGATAGAGCCAGTCGTATGTGCTTAGTTAGGTAGTTGGTAGATATGCAATTTGACTTTTGGAGATTCTTCTGCTCTTGGTTTCTCTATATGCCCTCCCCAGTGAGAGATGCCTTGAATGTCTTTATTACAGGCAAAGTTAACACACAGATACATTCACTCATTTCTCAAAGTGTGTTGCATGGAATGTGTCATGAGATGCTTCCTGAGTAAGTGACTCCCTGAGCAACTAACTTTGTGGGCTACGCCAGGCTATGCCAATTCAAGTCTTCAGGGAAGCAAATGCCAAAATGGAATTAGGCACACGAGAGATTTATTGTGGAGATACCTGAAGAATAAAGGGGAAGAAGCAGGCACAGGCAGAAAAGGAAAGGGAGAAAGAAGGAGAATTGGGCTGGCAGAATCTCAGATTATAAATCAGTGCGAAGAAAGTTTCAGTGAGGGTGGGAGCTCTAGAGCTGAAGTCACCTGTTAGAAGAGTGCCAGGTCCCATGGGAATGGGCTTGCACTGGTACCCACACTATGCTCTGCCAGAGAAAAAATGTGTTCTCAGCACAAGAATAGTGATGGATCCAGAGGGCTGGCAGCTGAGGCAGGCTGTCAGTCACTCAATTTTGCTCCCTGCAGCAGGAGGCCTGAGAGGCACATTTTCATGGCAGCTACACAGGCTCTATTCTAAAGGTACTTTTTATGTATTATTTCATTTAATCTTTATGACATACCTATGAAGGTGGCAAGTTCTATTATTATATTAATTTGTAAGACACAGGAAAGCTAAGTAACTTGCCCAAGACCCTAGTGACAGGTCTGGCATTTGGACCTAATCAGTCTGGCCCCAGAGACTGTGAGCTTAACCACTGCGTTATATTGTTTCACAATATCCCCCTTTGGAGAATCATAATGCACCTTCACAAAACCCCACTCCATCTTATTGCTATATCAGCCTTTTATTCCACAATGTGTATAACCAAGGCCCTTAGAAGTCCCACAGTGAAAACCTGTTTAAATTTGTTTAGTCAAGTGTTTTCCAAGTTTATTTGCCCATGGAATCCATAGTTCATAGTCTCAGTGTTCTCTAGAATACATTTGGGAAAATATACTCAGTTTTAAATGATCAGCAACCAATTCTTTTCAAAGAGCAAGGCTCTACGGGCGTTGAAGGAGACGCTGTGAAAGCTGAGCACCTAGGTTGGCAGAGATAAGCTGTCATAAACGCAAAGGGAGCAGAACTTGAGATTCAGCAGAGCAGAGTTTATGCCTTATCCCACCACTTTCTGATGGGTGGCGTGGTTTGTTAACCATTCAGTTTAACCTGTTTTTTAGCTGTCAATCATAAATCATAGTGCTGACTTCCCAAGGTTGTTATTAAAATTAAGTATGAATCTATATAAAGGTGCTTATCCCAGTGCTTGGCACATACAGCTGCTATCAAATGTTAATTTCCTTCCTTGGTTCTCCCTCACAGAAAGACAAACTTAATTGACCCTTTAGCTAAGGGCCGGTTCTTGAGTCAGAGAACTGTGTTTGCCTGGCCAATGTGCCATGTCTTTTCGCTTCAGGGCATTCATTGAGAAAATTAATTGGAAACAATGTTTCCTGTTGTGAAAGGAATTAGGGAAAATGTTTTTGTGGATTTGAGAGAGATCCATATTTGGAATTTGATTACAATCTAAGAGGATTGGTCTTTTAACATAATTCCTTGGGGGACAAGAGAATTTAAAAGAACAGTTGTGTTCCCCCTTGCTTTCCTTGGATTGTAAAGATAAAAGTTGAATGCCCAGGAATAAAAAGGGAAAAGCCAGAGGAACTATTGGTGCTGAAGGGAAGGTGGGCAGACAGACTGCTGGATTCTCCTTACTCCCTGGAAAGGAAGCCCTGGCAGGTCCCTGTTTGCCTGCCTCTGCTAGTCCTCTCCCTCCTCACCTGCTCCGGGACTCACTGGGCAGCTCCAGCCAATGGACTCCCCACTTCTGTGCTATGTGTGGGGATGGCTGTCGACAGGCTCAGAGCATTAGGACTCTCTACATGCCACGGGACATAACATTGGTGATTTGATACCTTGCCACTCTTTTTCTGTAATCCCAATGGTATGAAACAGTCCCCTGCTCCTTCACTCTTCCCATGGAAACTTTGCTTCCTTCTCCCTCCTGGGCTCTGATGGGCTCTCAGGGAAGGTTCCTCCCCCTCTGGCCCTTCTTTTGTCACCAGCATTCCACGTTTCACATCTTCTTTTCTGTCCCTGGGTTGGATCCATTCTTCCTTCTGACCTTTCCTCTTTATCCCTTCTCCACTCTGCACAAGTTATTCATATGACAGTCCCGCCTCTTTTTCCCTTCTAGGCTTTGGTGCTTTCCCAGGCTTTCCTCTTGCTACACAAGTGCTGCTATTTGAGCGTCTTTAGTCTGTAAGGGTCAGCCTGGTAGAGAGATGCTCCCTGCCAGAAGGCAAGGGCTGATGGCTTCTGAACACACATCAATCTGAAACTGGTTCTGGCCTTTATATATTTTCTGGTACAAAGAGACAGATACAGCAAAGAACAATAGGTGGGCTGCTGGGAGAATTATATGACCAATCCATGCTTTTTATCCTGAAGAGACTGGATTTTATTTTTGAGCCCTACAGACTCTTTCTTGATTAAAAATCTTTTATTTTTTCAGAAGTAGCAGGTTTATCTTAGTTCTCCTTTTTTTGTTTTCAAATTCCACTGATCCTTCAAGGTTCAACACACATGCTGCTCCACCTGGAAGGATTCTTTGATCTCCCTGTCGGAGGGAATGCTTCCCTCCTGCCTGCTCTCAGGGCCTCCCGTATGGCCCTGTGCCTCAGGGTGGTTCTGTGGCAGCGGGGTTCAGTGTCATTCTCCTCTCTACTCAACTGTCAGTCCCCTAAGGGCATCTTCTTCAAATCTGCAGCACTTGGCTCAGCCATGTAGTTTTGAAAGAAGAATGATTCTTAAGCTTTAGTCACTGAGAGATGGTGTATACAAACAGACAATGGCCAGACTATATATGAGAAAAGAACCTGACCCACAGTCTGCAGTAACCAGCCTGGGAAGTCAAACCACAAGCTATGAAGCAATCAGCACAGAACAGTCACAACTTAATCGGTAATTGCTGGCTTCACCAATTTTTGCCCCCTCTTCCAACTCAGGACCAACCAAGAAAGCAAATTATGTTTCCTAACCAACCACTTAGGACATCTCACTTCTAGTTAGCCTCCTCGTGTTAATAACCTCCAATTGGGGCGTACCTGCAGCTTTCCCTTTTTTCCACTATAAAGCTTTCCTACTCCCGTGCTTGCCTTTGAGTGGCCACCAAATGTAACTGATGGGGGCTGGCATTTTATTTTGGGTGGTGGGGAAGGGAATGACAAGGGTTTTTGTCATGCAGATTGCCTCTTCTCACTCTGTGGATGGAGGGGGCCCATGTGATAGATTACCTTAAAGAGCCGTGGGCAGAAAATTCCGGACTGGTTGATTAAAATTACATTTCTGGGACAGGCTGAAACTACAATTAGATCAGGTATTAAATCTAGGTATGGTGTTATCATTTCAGGCCTGTAGTTTTCTCTTTAACAAAACAATCAAGGGATGCCGTCTCTGCTCCCAGTGTCTCCCGTTTGCCCCAGGCTAACTTGTGTTCTCAGGCCACCGGGTGCCATATACATGACTGATGGAACTAATGTATGCCCTGCATGGATGCAGTTTGTTCAATGTTGTTTGGTGGATTGTAGAAGGAGTCTACGTTGTGCCTGGAGACAAGGACGCAATGACTAGCAGAAGCAGGCATTTTGGTTCACAGGGCTTTTATCCCGTTGGGTGCTTCTGGGATTCATGATATACCTGGATAGGTTGATTATTTTGGAGGAAATATAGTTAAAGACAAAAATATTCTCCCAATCCTGAAAACATATCCACAAAGGTAATAGAAAAAAAGCAGTTTTAGTATTGAGTAAGTATTAAGCTAGAATGTGATGCTCATCACAGGAAATCTGCTAAGAGATGGCCAAGATAGAAAGGAACCTCCTCACCCCTTTATATAGCCAAGCAGATACATTTCATTACATCCATGTTCTCAAAATAAATGATAACTTGTTCTCAAGTAAGAGAACTTGACGGAGCGCTTGGTCACAAATAGTTCATCCTCACTTAATCTTGTAATTGGAGTGGTCATCTGTGCTAGCTAACTGACTTCATGTAGAGGAAAAACAAACTTCTCACTTCGTTATGACAGAGGTAGTTCTGCAACTTGGAACAAGGCGCCTACCAAAGTTAGCTTCTAGCCTATCTCCCTTGATGTTTGCATTTCAAAAGGTGGTTCCCAGGTCTTTGAAAAAAGACATTTCTGGGTTATAAAGCTGACAAAAGACTTATCTAGTTTTCAAAAAGATTTATATAGATTTCAAAGAGATGAGAAAGTACTACAACTTTATGTTTTCTAAAGTCAATGCTCTAAGAAAAATGAGGCGGGGATTTTTTTTATTTTCAACAGAGAGAATTAAGACTCTTATTTAAAATTTTTCTTTGTCTCTCCATTATGCATTGATTTGACTGAAATGGCCAGTCTGCTACGTTGGTTATTTCATCCGTGTGGGAGAAAATCTGTGATTTTGCTTTGCACTTTCTAGAGCCCAACTTCAGGGTTATCTAATTCTAGACTTCTGCTGTCTCTGCACTATTTTGCTACTCTGTAAGTTGTAGATACCTGGGAGCAATGCAAAATCATGTCTCTATGTAGACATGAATTTTGTCTTGTCCAGTAGAAGTTCAGCCGACTCCCCTCCCCTATTGTGGAAGACACCGTTTTGCCTCCATCTGCACACTCATTGTGATCTTCCTGATCAATAGGTGTGTCTCGTGTGGCTGCTCCTGTGAACCAGATTCCTATCTTGCAAGCTTCCTCACTGAACCTTTAACACGCATTCATTTTATACCTGTATGAGAGTCAGGATTTTACCTTTTTTGAAAATTACCCTTAACACCTGACACAAATCCAGTCTTATCAGCATTCCCAAGTTCCATTCTCAGCTCTAAACTTGGCTGTGTGACTTTGGAGAGACCCCTGTGTCGGCAAATCATTGACTTTTCAGGTGCTAGTTAAGAACAAATAGGAATGGACACTGATCGGGAGTGGAACCTGGTCAGACGTCTCTGGCGACTCCAGAGACAACTGCTGTGCAACCTGGTCTATCCAGTCAGGAGAATGGGGTGCATTTTATTCACACGTGTTCCATTAGTGGCTTTCGATGTCCTTTATATTTGATGGTCATCCTTTTATTTGTCTAATGCACTTTATTCTGATATCCACGGAGAAGGTGATATTTGTTCATCTTCTTGCTCTATCTAGTGTTATGGGTTGTTTGCTTTTTACTGTTCTCAAAATGGCATCAGGATTTACGATCCGATTCTCCTGGTTCAGTGAATCTCATAGCCCCTGTCACTGGCAGTGCTCCAATGTCCGGGGTTTCCGAGGGAGCCAAGTAATAATAATGGCAGTGATGATTTGCCCAGGCGTTGTAAGATGCTGTACATGATGTGGGGAGGTTTTTTTCTGATGCCTGCAGAGGACAGGCATTCAATCTGAAGCATGAAATGTGATGGACTCACTACTGTAATAACTACGAATGAATTTTCCATAGACTTTCTCATTATCGGAGCTCTGGTGTTTGATTCCTAGCTTGTCACTTAGTAGCTGCATTGCCTTAGGCAGAGTTAATCAGTTTGCTTATTTGTTAAATGGGAATAAGGATAGTATTGACCACCAAAGCGTTTGTCCTTAGCTCTCTGTCTGTCTGCAGTGTCCTTCCTCCCCACAGCTGCCAAATAGTGTCAGCTCAAATGACATTTTCTCAGGGATGGTTTCCCTCTCTCCCTTCCTGTCATAGCTCCCAGAGCATCTTAACTTATTTTTTTAAAATCACACTGTTCACAGTTTGTAATAGCGTACAGATGAGTGTGTATATTCAATTTTTGCCTTCCCTTCTAGGGTGTACGACCCATGAGGGTGTAGGGGAGGGAGGGTTTTACCACCCTATGCCTAGCACCTTATACTGTGCCAAGCAAGTAGTCTGCTCAGTAACTACTTGTTGAATGAGTACATGAAATATTTAAGACAGCATCCAAAACAGAGATGCACTTAAAAAATGTTAGTTATTATTATTGCTGCACTCGAAGGAAGAAATTTAGGGCATTTAAAAGGGAGTAGATAGAAAAAATCCTCTTTTAGATATTCAGATAAACTAGGAATATCTTTTAGCATAACCTTATTCTACATGATATATATTCTCTATTTCCCACTATCTGTTTAAAAATTGCATGCTATACCAGAAAACTCTGAAAAGCTATTAATTTCTGCCTTAGTTTCTCATATTATATTCTCTATATTGAGCATCATGCATGCTGATGGTATCTGGCTGATCATCGAATTAATTTTTATCAAAAACTGAAAAGGCAATTGAAATGATTTCTTGACTGAGATTTGCAAAGCTCTGTTCCAGGGTGCTATTAATTCTGTAAATGCTACTTAGTGGAAAAAAACCCCAACAGAACAATGATTTAAAACGCTTCTGCATTCTCTTCTGGTGCATTGCATCCCAGATTACAATTATGCTGTGAGACAAGCCATACAGTGAAAACAGAAACACTGGGAGACCCCAAGAAATTCTTTTGTTCTTTGAGACCATTCTTTTGAGAGAGTTAATTCACTAAAACCATGGTTTCTACTTCTATTTTTGCCCATGAGGTGAAATGTATTTTCAGGGAGGTGATGAAATTGGGACATTTTATTCCTTCTAAACTCAAATTCAGTCTGTTCAAAAGGCAAGTTTTAAAGTAAAGCCGTGGTTTCCCTTTTGGCTCCATGCTGGGGATTTCGGAAGCACAGCCGGGGCTCCCGCACGGACGTGAGCACACAGGTTCCATTAACGTCGGCTGGAGCTCTGAGTGTGTACAGGGTTAGATCTGCAGGTGGAAGCTCAGCAGGGCAACATGGAGCCTCCACACATGACTCTGCCATCTAGGGAGACACAGACAAAGCCTCCAAATCTGTCGGTGTCTTCAATGACCTTCCTAAATGACACATTATTTTTTATTATTGAGTAGTCTTTGCCTACTCAACACGAAGCTTGCAGTCCATTACGATGTCTGAGAGGCTCCACATTAGAAGGGAAAGGAATCAGGTCAGAGGTCATTCATTCCACCTCCTTCAGGTTGTAGACATGGGAAGTGTGCCTGGCTCTGAGAGGTTCTACATGCTGCCAGGGCCATCCCACAGCAGGACGATCTAGGTCCCCCAGTTCCTGGTGAGACTCCCCAGTCCACAGCACTGCCTTTGCAAACGAAGGCAAAGGTGTTGTCTTTTCCATTTATGTTTGAAAATATTTTTTCTTTTTTAAAAGTGTATCATATCTTTTTATTTAAGAATTTTCAAGTTATTTTTTATTGTATTTTTCCCATTACTTTATGCTTGGAGTTTGGAACCTGCAGAGAAATGCCCGTGGTTTACAACCCTTCACAGTTGTTAATTGTTCTTAGCAAGTCAGTCTGCTCCCAAAACAGTTCCACAGGGGTTCCTGCAAATTGACTGAGGTCCTTGTAGCCCAGAAGTGCTACAAGAATAATAATAAAATAAACAAATAATAACAAAATAAATAACAAATAAATAAAACAATAATAATAAAATATAACAAATAATAACAAAAATAATAACAAAATAAAAACAAAAATAAAAAACACGATTAAACATTCTTTTTAATCAGAATCTGCCCATGTCCACATACTGGTGGCTTTGAATCTCTTCAAAAGCTAATGAAAATTGCCAGAGTATTTTTTTATTGTTATTTTATTACAGTTGTCCCAATCCTCTCCCCCATCATTTTCCTTGCCCCCCTGCCCCTCTGCCCCCTGCTCCCACAGTCAATTTTGAAGTAGTCATATAATAATATTTAAGTGAGGAAGTCCAGTAGAATCATCCAGAATTTCTACAAAAAGGCTTATCAAGCCTCATTTTTCAGTGAGCTGTTTCATTCAGAAATTATGATTATTTTTCTTTTCTTATCACCATAATTTCACGTTGGGCTCATTTTTCTGTTGTTATTCCTACTGCTATGAAGGGAATAGCTTCTATGTCAGATAATAGGCTGCCTGTCTTGGGTAAAGCCCTCCAATCTTATTCCATTTTTGCCATTTACACGAACCCTTTCTCAAGTAAGCCGGCCTCCTGACAAATTACTGGTCTTTTAGCCTTTTAAGGCAGAAGCAAATCTTCTGGTTTCTTGAAAAACACTGTGGACACAGCATAGAATCCTGGGTTATTTAAAACACACCAGAAATGAAGCACTAATGTACCTCTTACCTATGGGTTTCTGAAATAGGCTAGAGGGCTGGTTTCTTTTTCTCAAAAAATTCACCAGAGGCAGCTAAGCTGGTAGATAATCTTCCAGGTAAGTTGGCAAACAAATACACTGAGTCCTGTGAGGTGAGTGTTTTCACTGAGCCCTTGTATTTGGAATTATGTTCACCTTCTTTTCTCAGGTCCTTTGATACTCAGCTATGTCTCATGTGGTGAGACATTTCTATGTGTAAAAGGAACCCTAACATTTTTACTTTTCAAAACCAAAGTCTTAGATCAGAAAAGGTTGCATATCTCTTAACATTTAAAATTCTCATCCACAGCAGTATTCTGAAAAGTCCAGATAAAGGGAAGGCATTCTACTGCCTAAGCTTGATAATACCCAGGAAACACGGCTGCTCTGAAAGCATAGATTGTTATTATTTTTGCCTGTGTTCATGGAGCCAAACATATATTTCTTCATTTTGGTTTCTCAATATTATGATTCTAATACTCAGTATTAGACCATAAATGTGAGCACCAGGATGCTGTTATTTCCTCCACCCTTTATGTGTTTCTTCTTGTACCACTTTGGGGCCTCCCTTTTCAGCGCCCTGAATCCTAGGACTTCTGGGCATGTCTGACTATTGCCAAAATGTAAGGTCTGGCAGATGCTCATGTGCCATATGACTCCCACCAGCCCAGCAACATGTCCACATTTATCAAGCAAGTGGCCCACTGCTGCTGGGACATGCCATTCTCTGTTCTTTCCATTCGCAGGCACCATCCCCACACTTATTCAATCCACAATGCCCCCTGGCTTTCACAATAACAGAGCCTCATTTTTGGTCTCTCAATCTCATTACTTTCCTCTTGCCACTCTTCTTATAACTTTTAAATTCATATTTAAAAAAATAACTTGGCTCCTGGCTGGGTGGCTCAGTTAGTTGGAGGACCATCCCATACACCAAGAGGTTGTGAATTTGATTTCTGGCCAGGGCATATACCGAGGTTATGGGTTTGATCCTTGGTTGGTATGTGTACAGGAAGCAAATGATTGATGTTTCTCTCTCACATCCATGTTTCTCTTTCTCCCTTCCTTTCTCTCTAAAGTCAGTAAAAAACATAACCTTTGGTGAGGATTAAAAGAAATAAGTAAATAAATAGATAAATAAAACAACAGATCAGACTATTATGCTGCTAAAAACATTTTGATATTTTGAGGATAAAAACATTCAAACTTCTCAGTGTAGCCTATAGTAGCCCACTGATCTGTTCCCTTTCTACCTCAACATCCGTAAATTCTTCTTTTTCCTTCCCTACTTCACTTCACTTTCTTATTTCCAACTTTTGAATTCACAAGGCTCTATTTTGAGGCTGGCTGGACCTACCCTTTCACAGCTCTTCACAGGCCTGACTCCTCTTATCCTTCAAATTTCTTCTGCAATGTCTTTTTCTCAGAGGTGACGGCAGAGGTGGCTGAATCTCTAACATTTGTATTCCCTTTCTGTAGCATATAGTTGTCTCTGGGAAGTGGCCGACCAAGTGGGGACTACATTTCCTAGTTCCTCCTGCATCTGGATGGGTCATGTGAACATTTTTCACCAATGGAATATGTGCAGAAGTGGTGTGACCTTCTCTGTGCTGATGGGTTTAAAAAGTGGCCTTAGCTTTCTATCTTCTGTGTTCTTGTCCAATAGTTCACAAAAAAAAGGACTGAGAGGTTCTAGGAGAGGACAAGGACAGAGGGGATGAAAGGAGAGGGGCCTGGGTTTCCCAATCACTATACGGAATGCTGCCTACTAAACAACCACGTAGGTTGTATGTGAGAAAAAAAATCTGTGGTGTTAAAACACTGACATTTTGTAGTTTATCTATTCTATAGCCTATAGCATTACCTTAAACTAGACTAAAGGCCTCCCCTAACACTAAGAAGGGTTATCCACTCTCTCCAGTTTGGGAAAATTTCCCAAGGTGTTCTGGAACCAACCTCTAGAGGAGGAAAGTACCCACAGACTGAAGAAAGAGGCTGACAATTCTGGAATTAAACTAAGTTTATTAAGGGAACTTTTAGATAAAAGCAGAGTCTTGGGCAACAGTAAGAGGGTGGATCTCTGCTCCCAAGATGGGATGGAGGCTTTATGTATATGTATATGTATATGTATATGTATATGATGTATACATATACCTATATGTATGGGTAGGTGTATATGTATATGTATATGTATGGGTATATGTATAGGTATAGGTACAGGTATGGGTATGGGTAGATGTAGGTGTAAAGGTATATATATATATGTACATATTCTACAGGAACACAGGTGGCTTTTAACTAGTGGCAGGAGCTTTTTAGGAGCTATATGTTCCTAAAGCAGTAAGCAACTTGATGGGCTCCCTTACCTATGTACAAACACTCCTCTCTGGTGATATGGGCCCACCCCTTTTGGGATGAACTGGTGGTCACTGAGAACAACTTGCTTCTTTAGATGGCGTTTGTCATGTCAAGCACTAGAAACTATTTTGCCTAACACTTCCCACCTCTCATTATTCTCTTTCATTGCACCTTTTGCATTTTCTTCACAGCACTTATGATGAGATATGTATTTGTTACGTTAACACTCCTCTTCTTTATCTCCCCTAGGCTGTATAGTCCATGTGGGTAGGGAACGTATCTATGTCCAGTGTCTAATACAGTGCCTAAAACATTAATAGGTACTCAATAAATATCAGTAGAATGAATACATGAGAGAGTAGAAGAAAAAGTGAAAGTGGTAGTGAAGCTGAAAAAAGGTGCTGAGAGAGTAGGTATTACCCCCCGGGCTCAACACTGGACACTTGAGGAGTTAGGGTAAGCTCCAGTGGTGAAAATAACCTACTCAGCAGTTTGCATACCATTAAAAATTATGCGAACAGCCAGAGTGACTAAATCTTGCAACGATATAAGTGGTTACACAGGTTGTAGAGACAATGAAAGTAATCAAAATATTCTTTGCTTATATAGTTCTTTACTGCTTAAAAATGAAGTTATAGTCTCTAGTCTCTTACAAATGGACTAACATTTGTCAAATTAGATGGCACAATGGTAAATAAAAATACTTGCTTATTTTAAGGTCCTTGTACCTCTATTAGGATATATGAAATTGATGTAATATCTATATGGTAAGCTGATGTCTTAGTTTGTTAGGGCTAACATGACAAAATACAGGCTTCCCTCGTTATATTGCACTTTGCTTTATTGTATTTAACAGATGTTCTGTATTTTACAAATTGAAGACAAGACCGTTTGCCAGCAAACAGGTCACAACTCACTTTAATGTGATACTTGCTTTATTGCAGTGGTCTGGAACCTAATGAGCAATATCTCTGAGATACCACAGATTGGAAGGCTTAAACAACAGAAATTTATTTTCTCATAGTTCTGAAGGATGGAAGTTCAAGATCAAGGAGCTGGTAGATTTGGTTTCTTGTAAGGCCTTTTGGATTGCAGATGATTGTGTTCTCACGGGGTCCTCGTGTGCATTTTCCTCTGTGTGCACATATCCCTAGTGTCTCTTCCTCCTCTTGTAAGGACACCGGTCACACTGGATTTAGGCCTCAGCTTTATGACCCTTGCTTAATCTTTTTTAGGATTAAAAAATATTAGCTTTCTAAAGGCCTTCTTTCCAAATACAGTCACATTGGGGGTTAGGGCTTAAACAAATGAATTTGGTCGGGGGGCGGAGCTCATAATTCAGGCTATGACAGCAGAGAAACTTCCCAAATGAGAAGGTTGAACTCCAAAGGTTTTAGAGTTAGAGTCATCTCCAGAAAATCGAGGGATTCTAAGCTAAGTTTCACGTCGTATTTTTGAACCTCGTCTTTAAAAAAGAATGTCAACATGTTATGGTGAGTCCTCTAAAGTTTCTATTAATGCCATGGGTTCTATATAAAAAGCGCCAGTAGGTGCTATCCAGTACCTGGAGATTTAGCTCGGCTCCACCTCCAACAAGCCAGTGGGTATGCTCTTGTTCATTCATTGTCTGTGTTGCATTATTGCTGGGTCCTAGCTATCTGCCGAGCCTTTTTGCACTGGTCCCTCAGAGTCCTTGCTTGGCTTTTAAATTTGCCTTGAACTTTGCCTTAAGTTTCTCACCCTGCAACCTCAGGCCATGGAAGTATGCTCCTGTCAGCCTAATCTTGCAGCTTTGGCTCTGGCTCATCTGAAAGAGAGACTGGATCTCAGTTATGGAAAGTAAAATCCAGCTATTTTGTATTTACAATAGGATAAACCCAATTTGAATTGAATTAGATTAGTGAAAGACTGTAATTATAGATCCTTTATAGAAAAACGCCATCTTATTAATTTGAGACTTGCATAATGAATGGCAAAATCTGCACAGAGTCTATGCTATTTCTGGGCTGTCAGGAATTCAGAGTGTTGGGTGTGTACTGTGCAGTAACAGCACTGGAGAGCTAGTCGCACCCAAAAGGTAGTTACATAAGTGTTTTCTGATCCTTGAGAGTGAAATTGAGTATTAGCAAATTATGAAATGCAATGGTAACCTTGAAGAAATAAAAAAATTATAAATTTTATGCCAGAAACAGTATAGTTTGTCAATTCCATTCCTCTCTCAACTCTCCATTACTTGTACATTGCTGAATGAATAGAAGCCTCACCTGTGTCTTATGGAAAGGACATGCAGACATTGCTTCCAGCTACAGGAGACAAAAAAGTTGCTAATGTTTGAAATATCCATTGAAGTTTTGTAGAAGGCAGATGGTTAGAAATGTGCTATATTTGAACTTTAAAATTGCTTTGAAGAAACATACTTGTCTCAAGTGTCTGAGGAATAGAGGTTTGTCTTAAGAAAATTGGTAAGAATGCAACAATTTGAAGTTCAAGAAGTTCTGGACAGATGAGGAATTAACTATAATCTAGTTGCTATTTAACACAGACGTTAAATCACTGTGGCCATCTCTTTAGACAAGCTTCGTAAATTTCCAGAGCTATTAAACTCCAAGATTCTAAATGCTCAAGGCAAAGAGAGTAAAATAACTAATAAAGTTACAAGGTCTTACAGGAAGCTAAGTATATTATTAACATTCATAAGAAAATTTCCAAATTAATGATCTGTTGAGAATAATATTTGGGTTTAATGATTCTAACAAAAGACATATCTTTAATAACGAGTAAATAATGTTCATTTGATTTTACCTTGTGTGTGGCTGGGCTATGGTGAAGATTTGTAAAGTAGTTAACACCTTTTATAACCTTGGAAAAGCATTGTATGAAGTAGCCTCATTATATCTGGCTTCAATTTCTTCAACTCTATGAAATTAAATTATGAAAGGTGGCCATGTTAGAAAAAATGTGTTATTGTAATTTGTGACTTATAAATCAGAATTTTTGAGAGAACTGAAAAGTGAAAAATCATTTAACCAACCATATATATATATTTACTAACCTTGACTTATTTTATTTTTTTCTTTTTTCCATCACTATCCTCTCTTTATCCTCATCTTCTTCCACCTCCACCCACCCCCTTGCAACTATATATTTTTTTAACACAACATCCAACTAGCTTTATTCTTTTCTCTACACCCCACCAATTAAATAAACCTTATTCATCTCTTTTTTTTTTTCTGTTGATAATGCTATTTGAACTTGATTATTTCTGCTCCTTGGGCATTGTGTGTGACAGGCATGAGCTGAGACAAAACCACAAATTCTATTTAGTTTAATTTGATTCAGTTTTTTTACAAATGAAGTTTATCTTCATCTCCTTTATATTGTAATTGTTACTGGTGATTCCTCATCTTTGAACTCAATTATACTGGAAAAACTGAAATTTTAGCAAGAGACTCAGAAATTGCAATGAGTTCGTCAGTCTACATGTTAGTGTGACTGGCTTACTGAACGGTCTGAACTTGGTGACGTAGGAGCATGAAAACATTTTTTCTCCGTCCATTACTTTTAATCACACTGTTGCATTTCTATTTCTTGCCACTGAACTACCTCTTGGGCACTAGGAGATGTTAACACTTAATCCAGTTCAACTCGAATCTCATCTCCACCTAATTTCCAATAGACACTTGGCCTATGACTGGTTGGATTTGCATTGGGAAGGTGATGTGGTCAGCTCCTACACTTTCGGCTCTTCTGAGCTGGGGCAGTTGGGAGGGAAGAGCATGGCAAGGCAGAGGCCTCTTTGCTTACTGACTTGCCATTGTAATTGTTTCTTACACACTGCAGCTTTCCCAGCCAACAGTTTTGGATGGGTTATCTCTCTCCGTGTAAGCATGGAGGTGCTGTTTTATTTTGGGATCTACCTATGGGTGTGTTTTTCTGAGGTTCCTGTAGGAAGGCCTTCAAGGTGCACAGTTGCCTCCAGATGTGATTTTGGCTTCTGCTTTTTGACCCCACTTCCCTCTTCTTGCTTCCCAGTTTTCTCTCCATGGCTTCTAGTTTCTACATGAATAATAATAAGGTAGCTCAGGCCCACCTACCTTGAATATATATGCCTGCGAAATGACATATCTTTGGCATGACAAAGGGTGGGACTGCAGGTTTTCCCCCTGTTGTTCCCATTTTGTCAAGCCACCTTTCACTGATTCTTATCTCCTGTAGCTCAAATAGGCACCCGAGGGCTACTCAGCACATCTGCTTCAAAAACTGCCTCGTAATGATATGTGTCTCCCCTTCCTGGGGGCCTCTGCATCTCGGCTTGGGGAGGGGGAATCTTCCTCTCTCTATGTGGTGAAGAGGGGGAGTTGAAGCTCTCCTCTTTAGATGGTCTGCTCCCAATTCTTATGACTTATTTAGAGCCCCACATAGTCATTTGCTAACCAGTGGAGGAAGTGATGACGGCAGGTAGAGCACGGATGGGTCAGTGTGGCTGCCTCTTGCTGTGCCTGAGGATGTGTCCAGCTCAGCAGTTTCCCTTACCTATATGAATGGTGGGGTCCTTACCTTGTCCTTGCCCCCACTTAATCACTTGTTATATTAGGAAATGACCACTATGGTATACAAATAGCCCAGACCAGCATGGGCCATACATTGAATTCTGTGAAGAACTGGATGGAAAGAGGAAGGGAATCAAAGTTTTGCCACTTTGAAGCTTCTTTTTGGGATATTGCTTTTAAGCTAGTTATTAAGAACCCAGATAAGGTAAAGTTAAAGGAGTTCATCATCACCAAGCCATTATTATATGAAATGTTAAAGGGACTTACCTAAGAAAAAGAAGATGATCAAATATATGAACAGTAAAATGACAATAATCTCATAACTATCAACAGCTGAACCTAAAACAAAAACAAAAACAAAAACTAACTAAGCCACAACTAGAACAGGAACAGAATCTCAGAAATGGAGATCACATGGAGGGCTATCAGCAGGGAGGGGGAGGGGGAGAGAGGGAGAAAAGGTACAGGGAATAAGAAGCATAAATGGTAAGTACGAAATGCACAGGGGGAGGTTAAGAATAGTGTAAGAAATGGAGAAGCCAAAGAACTTATACGTACAACCCATGGACATGAACTAAGGAGGGGGGATGCTGGTGGGGTGCAGGGCAGAGGGGAATAAGGGGAGAAAAAATGGGACAACTGTAATAGCATAATCAACAAAAGATATTTAAAAAAAAGAAATAGGACTCAGAAAGAACCTTTGACCCTCTTCTCTTTCCTGCGCAAGAGACGCAGACATGAAAAACTGCTTCAGGAAGGAGATCTTCGGATGTTGCCTTACCCGAGTTTGAATTAAGTGGTAAACAAGAGGGCTTCAGGCAGGGCCTTGCTGGCCAGGTACCCCTTGTGTCCCACTGTTGCTGAGTCACCTCACAAGGGCTTACCAGCCATGGACATGGTGGGGCAAAAGTAGGTTTACAGTTTGTATGGAAAATAATATAATAATTAATAACAACACAAGATAAACTGTGTTTTCCGTACTCACAACTGTACACCTATTTTTGCCTACCTTGTATGTTCCCCTTTTCCTCACCTACCTTTAAATGACCCATTCTCACTTCTGAAATCTAGTACTGTGTCCTCCCCTATCTCCTCATCCAAATGTCTTATATGCCTAATTTTGCCTCACTGTCTTTGGCGTTTTCATGCTTGTGGGAATTCCCCATGGGCATATATTAAATTTTGATTTTCTCCTGTTAATCTGTTTCTATTAATTTGATCATTAGCACAGCTTAGAAGAACTTAGAAGGTAGGAGGAAAAGTATTATTGTTATTTTTTTAGCTCCCACAAAGATGACGCCACAAAAAGAGGGCCTGGGCCTAAGCCCTGCAGACACGGCTCTCGGGCCCTCCATGCTCGGCGCTCTGCAGCACGTCTCCACCGAGGGACTGGCAGCAAGCGGCAGAACCCCCTTTAGTGGTATTCCTCTGGGTATTTGCTTCTAGTGGTCTACCACTTACGACTTGGTAATTATGAAGTATAAGTTGTTCTATTAGCTCATGCCATATGAACTGCTGCTTTTTTCCTAAATAAAAATGGCCAAATATTGGCAAGTGAATAATAGCATTAAACTTAATTAAAGCATGGATTTAGTCATTCTCCCCCAATGCTGTTGTTTTGTTTGAGTGCAGAGTTGAAAAATCTCTTCTGACAGTTTTGCAGAGGAGAAAAATTGAGGGTTTTCAGCTGACGGCCCTGACTTCTGCTCTAGTTTCTTGATTAGGTAAAATGATGAGCTTCCCCTGCTTACTGAAGGAAACCTAGAGATGAGAAACCCCACCTTAACAAGAAGAATATTTTCTTTAAATTTAGAATTTATCAATTTGAATAATGGTTTTGGTACATACTTAAAATATTTCAAGTTCTTCTTCTTTTTTTTAAATAATAAGAGATTGCCACCTGTTATCCAGAAAATAATAATGCGTAAAAAGTCGGGGCAACCTGATGATAGCTCTTAAAATTTGTCAGTTGGAAAATATTCTCTCGAGTGAGTTCAGATGGAATGTCTCCAAATGACATGCTCGGCTTCTTTCATTACTAATTGTTCCTAGGCAGCCGTGTCCACAGAAAGCCTGGTTGTGGGACATAGGTGTTCTCACGTGAGGTTGTTTGGGAATCAGACAGTCTCAGAAACCACGTGCCGTTTGTAGCAATGTGGAAGAGAGAGGACAGAATTTTAGGACTGGGTACTTATTAGACATGCATGCATGTAAGGTAGCTGTACACGAGAAAAAAGTGACTAAAAAGTTTGGACAGAATTTTACACAGATTTATACAAGAAACAGAACAACTAAAACTCCTCTTATTTCTTTGAGAGACCAGAAACTTCAGTTTCGGTTGCCTTATGTGTACCTTGTGAAAGAGCTGGCTCTAGTCCTGGAGGTGTTTACACTTTCGAGGTCAGAAGGGCCACAAACGGGCACTGGGAAACTAAAAGACTGAGCCTTTTAATTGGTCTACTGTCTGCTCAGGGAGACACCCTGATGAGGGCAGTGGGGGTTGGCAGCGAAGGGCACAGAAAACGTCATCCTTGTGCTCACACGAAGTCCAGGCGAGAGTTCATCCCTGGTCACGTTTCCGGGCTAGTGATCAGCTTGCTGTGCGCGCCGCAGGACGGCAACACGCTTACATTCTCCGACCAGCGATTCAGGCTCGAGCCGTCGTTTTGTAATAACTACTTAACATCTGTCCTGTTTGTGTACAGGGACGTTCGTCTCAGAATTATTTAGATGTAAAAGCGAGATTAGAAACACTGATGTCTGTCAATAAATGCTGGTTAAATTAAACAGGGTGCATTCGTGTGATGGAATATTTTGATGTTGTGAATATATTTAATAATATGGGAAAATGTGCATAAAATAATATTAAGTTAAAAAAGACAAAACCATGTGTATGTATGATCGCAATCTTTATATCTAGACTCATGGAAGAAAAAAATAAAAGGATTTTAATAGGGCTATATCTATAGAATGTATGAGAAATAACTAATACTTTACTTCAAGCTATTTTCTATAGTTAACATTTTTATTCAGGAAAAAGAAATCTTATTAAAAACAACGTGAAGTAAATTGTAGTGAGCTAGCATTTAATAGTAGTTGCTGTTCAAAGAGATCTGATCTTTCTAAATAAAAATTCCTTTTGAACTCTCCACTTGTGCTGTAAAAGGGACCGCTGTTTTCATATCTGTCTGGGTATTTCACTTGTGTGTATTTTCTCTGAGTACCTGGGGTCTACTTTCATAAGTGCATTTCTACTACAATGCCTTTTGATCTTGAAGAGGCATCAGAGCAGGAGCTGGAAATCTCCAACTCCAACTCCGTTGCGATCTGGTTGATAGGTCTGTAGACACATTTCTTAACTTCTGCCCACCTTGGTTTGTGTGCCATTGCACAGAAAATGGACAGAGGAGCCCAAGTCCTACAGCAGTCAGCCTGATTCACCCACCTGCAGGAGGTGGGTCAGGAGAATCCAAACCTAGGAAGGAGCAATAACGAGGACTTCTGTGGGTGGAGGGAGAGAAGGGAGTTGCCATCTTCCCAGCCTCTCCCTTTTCCAAGGAAGAGGCAGCAAGGGAAAACTTTTCTTGTCTCTTTGTAGAATGAAATCCTGAGTTGTTGCTCTTCTCTGTAATGGAAAAAGTGGGTAGGAATGTCAGAGCAAATTGAAAACACCGATGAAAGGAATTCAGAAGGGCTAAGCTACTCTTGTGGTTTAAAAAACTGTCTTTTAAATTCAAGAGTTATGCAGAATGCTCAAACCTATATGCATATTACTTAAGAAAAGTATCTATAATTTTTGAATAGTGGTAATTCAAACACGGCAGATTTGGTGATTCTTAGGTAAAGAGATTATCCCATCATCCTGGGACCCAATGCTGCGTGTTAATCTTCGCATTATTTTTAACACTTGAAGATCGGCCACTAGATGGCACTTAAAATCCATGAGATTCGAAGGAATGTTTCAACGGGGAGGCAAAAGACACAGGACACAAATGAAACTTGAGTTCTCAGAATGGTATTACCTACTTTGCAGGAGAAGAAGAAAAGCAGACCCAAGATTATTTTGAGACAATTAGAGAGTAGGATTCTTAAAGCGAACCTATAAATGATAGGACATTTCTCTTTAAATATAATTTCCCTTCACCTAAATTGCTATTGATGAGCAGGTTTTTAGTATTAAGACAACAGGCTGTGGGACTAATGAGAGTTGGGTATAAATAGTGAAGGCTGTGTTCTCTCTGAAGAGGTTTGGGGCATGCACAGGGAATCTGAATGTGGGGTTTAATTCCAGCTGGGTGCCTGCTCCGTTGTTTGGCACCAGGCTAACTGTTCTTTTTGCCTGTGGTTAATTTTGTTTGCGCTTCTCTCAGACCTCAAGGGAGCAAAACCTAGAATAAGGACATTTTGATGCACAAAATGGAGCAGAGGTAATGACTGATTTCAGAGACGTGCCCACAGCAGGCTAATCTCACTGGCTGTGGCAGTTGGGTATAGATGGAGTAATAGGTGAACTTGAAGGAGCATTCGGGGTTCATTTTTGGCCAAGACATTACGCAACACCATCCCGAGAAAACCAGAGACGACGAAACAACAGCCAGCCCTAGGCACCAGGCAGCACGTGCAGCCAGCACACAGAGAGGGACCACAGGGCTAGGTTTGGAGTTGGGCGAGGATCTGGTTTAAACCCTCTAGCCAACTACCAGTGTAGCCCTGGGCCAGCCAAGGTCTTTAGGCCTGTTTCCTCACTGAAAAATCAGAGTTTAGTTTATATGATTTGTAATGTCCCTTGTGAAGTTTCTAGATCATGTTAGCACATAATTTTTTAAATTTAGTCTTATCAACCATGGCTGTTGGCACCCAGTCAGCACCAACAGGAATCCCTGGTTTGGGGTGCAGTGGAGAAGGAAACTTAATTCAGTGTAAAACAGCTCAATTGTGATACAGCACGGCTGTGAAAGCAGAAGGGCTCTGAGACGGCTGTGAAACAGCTCTGGGTCCTGCTGGCCCAGGGGCCAGGCCCCTCTCCAGCTAGACAGCTCGACTCTGCGCTGGTCTGCTCTGATGGGACAGCTTCAGGGTTTTAGCTCAGTCAGGAAGATGCGGTCTTCAGTCTCTGACGGAAAAAGATAGTGCCCTCTCCAAGCCAGGGGGAGCTGGCTTATATGGGCAAGGGTTCCTGCCACTGGTCCCTCACTGGTCTGTCCTCATGCATATGAGGACTCCAAATTCTTGCAGTTTGATGGGTCCAAAAGGTGCTGTCCTGACTGGTCAGAATAGAGCAGCTCTGATTGGCCCGAGCTGCGCAGCTATGATCAGATGGGGGAAAACCTCAGTCTTAATGGTTGAAATAGGATTCCAGGAACTCCTTTATAAGAGCTGGTCCAGATGGCAGAAACACAGTGCAGGTGGGCAGTACAGCACTGAGCTAAGCGGTTCAACATGAGCTTCTCCATGAAGTGGAATTTATGTGAAAGCCCTCTGCAGAAATAGCTTCTGGGTGCTATTTTTAAAAATTTGAGACCAGTTAGCCCTCAGGAACCTTCTTAGTAGGTGTCTTTTTTTTTTTTTTGGTCAGGGTTCACAGTCATCACAATAATTTATGTAGGCATAGCATAGATTTTATTCTCCTGTTTCCTGCGATAAGACGTGGAGGCTGAGAAAGCTGGTCAGTGTCCTGGCTCCGAGTCTAGTAGACGTGGCTTACTTTTGCTGCTCAGTGTGACTTAGACTGTGTCAGCATCATCTAGAAGCCTGTGGGAGATGCAACCTCTCAGGCCTTATCCTGGAGCTAGTGAATCAAAACCTACATTTTTAACTATGCATTTTTAACAAGAGCCCCAGGTGATTTATATGCACATTAAAGTCTGGGAAGCACTGTGCTGTACCATGCTGCCTGAAAAAGGCTGCTGACCACAGGAAAGCTAATTTTATAGCTTTTCTATGAGGACATCCTTGAACTGAGGGGTGGGATTGATTTCTTTCTTCCACAACTGTTTATTAAGTGCCTACTATGTCTCAGTCACTGGTGCCCTTTGAGTAACAGGGAGGAACAAGAATGAGAAGATCTCTGCCCTCGTGGAGAAGTAAAGGAATCACTTGTATGAGTTCTTCTTCTTTCTTGTCCTCTTTTTATTTCTTCTCTCTCAGAGTAGAATTTTAGGTGGTAAGAGGAGGCCTGCAGTTTCTAGCAGCCTTTAGAACTCCTAAATATTGAAGACAGGGTTTCTCAACAGCAGCGCAGCTGACATTTTGGGTCAGATCATTCTTTGTTGTGGGGGTTTGTCATGCATGTTACAGGGCATCTGGCAGCATCGCTGGCCCCTATCTATGACACGCCAGTAGCAATCCCTGAGTTGTGACAGCCAATCATGTCTCCAGACATTGCAGAATGTCCCTGGAGGCTGATCTGAAAGGAGCTAGGATATATATGCAAAGCGAGGTTTACAATTATAATGCCAATACATAATACAATAATTAAATAAAAATATGAGAATAAACATTGTGTTTTGCATACTCACAAGTATAAACCTCCTTTGCCCTTGTAGAGTCAAGCGGAAAGGGAACGGGGAGCCAGTTCCTGAGTCTGATAGGGTATATGGCTCCCGGAGAAAGAAAGGTAAATGAAAACTTGAGCTTTGTTCTCACTGTCAATCCCCTTCTCCATAGGAAGGAAGTAGATATGGGTTCCAGATCACATCTATTCAGAATTAAGTAGTGTCCACATACTTAAATTTGTTTAGATCTGTCACTAAGGGACATGAAGGAAAGTAGGTGATGAGAAATCTTTAGTTTCTGTATTCAAAGAACTCTCCAAAGTTAGAATTGTTTCTCTGGATGGTCAATAGTCAAGATTATACGCTTCTACTTATTTTTCTTGTTTAGGTGCCAAGTGCAGTGGTATTGCAGGTCTCACATTGAGCCAACCAGAGGACGTATAGATAGGCTTGTATTTCACTGTAGATCCCCAAACAGTGAAATGCCTTTTTCTTCTTCGGAGCCAGTACGATCTAAATAATATGCCCAGAAGCCTCCTTAACTGCTAGCATTGTCATGTTCCTGGAGAAATTTATAGGTGAGAGAGGAATTATTTCTGAAGTGATTTTAGTGCAAATAAATACCACCAAAATGAAATGAGAGCATTTCTCTTGGATAAAAGCCAAAGTAGAACAGAGTTGTTCAAACCCTCTGCATTCCTGTACCCTGAGTGTAGGAAGAGTAACCTTTCCACAGTTCTGTGTAAATTCCAGAAGGCGAGTCTGTCTTGACTCCATTGTAGATTGACCTCTGTCCTGCAGGGACTAGAATTGACTTCCTGAAATCCCTCTTCAAACTAAAAATCTGCTCTCTTGACTCATTTGTTTAACCCCTGTGACATATGTTAAAGCTGTGGACTCTTAAATACGGAAGGGTTACTGAAGGTGGGCTCGAGCAGCAGAGGGGAATCTTGGTCCCCCCCACACAGCCTCTCTGCCGACTGGCAATGTGAAGTGTATTATTGAAAAAGGCTGGCAGCTCAAGGCATTGTTTGGCTTTCCTCCTTGGCAACTGCAAGCAGCAAACTGTAGGGAAGTTTTCTCCTAATCTGCTGGCACTTTCTACCCTGGTGAAATGCAATATGTAGTTTGCAGTACACTGTTCCCTAAGAAGTGAATAATTAACTCCAAGTAATTTCTCTGCTACCATGTTTTCAGGCATTTTTGCTTGCTGTGGAGAATATAGGTGACCTGTTTCAACAATCACCAGTAACCATTTTTCTGTGAAGGCACTTGGGGTAGGGTACTTGGGACTACCCTGGTGAAAGTATTAAGGACAGCCCTTAGGCAAATGGCAAAGCCTGATTCCTTCCTATATGTGTGGATTAAGAACTCCACTGGCATCACCTAAAAACATATTAGGAAAGCAGAATCTTGGGCCCAGTCAGAATCTGCATTTTACCAGGCTCCCAGGCGATTCATATATTATAAAATATGAATCATATATTATTTAAATATGATTCACAAATTTAAATTGAAAAAGCAGCACACTCTAGATCAGCAGTGCTCAACCTTGACTGCAGGTTAGAGTCTCTCCGGGAGTTTGGAAATATCTTGATGCCCAAGTTAATCCCTAGACCTGCAGCAGTTCTCAACTGGAGGTGACTTTGCTCCCAGTTGGATATTTGGCAACATCTGAAGATATTTTGGATTGTCAAAACTGGAAGGGTACTCCTGATGTTTAGCGGGTAGAGGCCAGGTTACGGCTAAGCCTCCTACAATGTAGCAGACAGACCCTCAAGACAGAATTTTCTAGACCAAAAGGTCTACAGTGGCAGTATAGAGAAACCATGTTCTAGACAAATGAGCTGAGAATCTCTGACGGTGGGAACTAGTAACCAGATATATTTTTAATACTTCTCAAGTGATTCCAATATGCAGTTAAGGTTGAGAACCCTTGGTAGATTTATTGATCAAGACAAGAAGTTGAGATTTAAAAGGTCCAGATAGATGATTTGGCTTCAGAATACTTGTAGGCTGACCTGTGGTGTGTGTCTAGTGATTTCAGCTGTGAGGAAAGGAGGACTGTGGGCCAGGGAAATAGATGGGGCTAGTTGGAAACAGAAAATTGTCTGGATATTAAATAAGCAGATCTAGAGACTTACTTAAGACCCGGCAGCATGAAACTAAAGGAAAATAAATAAGGTCCAAGAAGTCTAGCTATAAGGACTTCTCCAGTGATTTATTTCTGCTCAACGAACTACTCCAAAACTTAGTGGCTTAAGAAAACAGTCTTAACATCTTGTCATCAGTTCTATGAATTGACTAGGCTCAACTGGAGTGTTACTCAGGGTCTCTCTCAAAGGTGTTGGAGGCCACAGTCTTCTGAAGGCTTGTCTGTGCTGCACGTCTGAGGTGGCTCATTTACATGGCTGGCAGTTGATGCTGGCTGTCGCTGAGGGCTCAGCTGGAAGCTCATCTGGGGTTATAGACTGGAGCACCTCCCTGTTACTCCCCCATGTTCTTTGGGCTTCCTTCAGTGTAGTAGCTATGTTCTCAGAACGAGTGTCCCAAGAAGCTAGAGCAGGTTGGACCCTTGCAAATGAGTCATAGGTATGTACTATAGGTCTTCAGTTGCTAAAGACTATTGGTGATTTCCTCAGAATTTACCTTCTGAGAACTGAAACTTTTATGTAATTAAATTCATATTCTCTTCAATCTTGTTGACTTAAGCTCTAGCAGTAAGATTCAGAGATAATTCTATAGGTGTTAGAAATAAAGGAATGCTGAGAAAATATTAAGTGTCAACATGCTTTCTCTTTTTGTGGTGACAGTAGGGATAATGGTGAGGGGATCGTTTTACTAAGAAAATAAACTTTAAAAAATTTAAACAAGATTGTTTTTAATGCCCATTATAAATGACTCATTCATGAATTAAACCAACCATGTAGAAAGATATGGTTGCTCATTCCAATTTGTCTATAATGTATTTGAAATAAAATAATGGTTAAAACTATTTTGTTTTTAGATTAATTGATAATTCAGACCCATTTCCCCTTAATGAAAAGTGTTTTTCGGAATTGTAAATCACAGTCATCTCTCTGAGATAGTTCCCATTGCTTTTGGACAGTAAAACCTGCTATAAATTAGATGGGGATGCACATGTGTTGTTTACATTTTCTGAAAAGGGCAAAAGGTAAGCTCATTCAATAAAGTGAAAGACCACCAGAAGTCTTCAGGTATTCTTTTTTCATTCCCCCCCCCAACGTGTTGCTTTTCATTTTATGAAAAACTGAGCATTTATTTCCATCAAAGTAACTGACTCCCTGGTCTTGCTCTCTTCTGTTAACAATATGAATTCCAAAATTTTAATTAAATAAATATGTTTATAATCAAGAAGCATTATTGCTTTTTCTTTTGGCTAGAACTAGTGGGTTGCTTTTTTACAGTAATTGTTTGACTCTGCACCTAGTTCATGAAAAACATGTCACCAGTTCCTTAACACGGTGTTTCACTTCTCCCATCATACAAGTAGAAACCATAATAGTTATGAGAATAAATAATTCCTACCTACTTCAGGGCTTTTCTTAGAAACAATTTTGCTCTGTGTGCTTCACAATTATGCCATCTCAAAGAGGTGTCACTCAAAGAAACCTGGCCTATAAAATTATGGGCTACCTTTGACAGAGAGAAATCACAAAAGCTCAACATAAAAGTGTGGGTGAAAGAGGCAAGGATCTTGTGGACCAAAAAGTGTGGGTGAAAGAGGCAAGGATCTTGTGAAAAGAGCAATTTGACAAGGATCTACGAGGTTGAAATCTAGTTTTGACTTTGCCACCACTTAGTTATAAGTCTTGAGACAAGGATTTGACTTAATAGATCATTCTTAATACCTCCCAAACTTAGCATTGTTCAAGAGAGGCAAGACGCAGCCCTGACTTCCCTACCCTCGGTGAGACTAACTACAGTGCTTAGAAGGTGAGAAAGTGCTGCGTAATGCACGTGTTATGTCCCCTATTATTCTGCTGTGATTGCTGGTGATTTTTTCCTGGAGTTGGTAGGAGCGGCTCTCCCCTTGAAATAAATGGGAGCCCTTTTTTCATGCAGTTTTGCCAATTTAACAGCTCTGAGACAGTCTGTTTCCCAACAGAAACAGAAATACATGGAGCATCCCCTGAGCCTGGAGAGAGCTAATTAATAATGAAATAAGACTTTATTACATGCAACGTTTCTTCTTAGACTTGAGGCCATGCATGTGGAAGTTAATGGTTCCATGAGAGAAGTAGATAGTGATTAGACATAAACTAAAAGAACAAATTACTCTGGGCTCCAACTAATCATTTCATTTCTACTCTATGCTGCAGTTGCATTATCCAGCCTTTGCTCTCCATAGATCTATTCTAATACTGAAAAAGACAAAGGGTTTCTAAAGGTGTTTTTAGTTGTTTGTTTCACTATACAGTATCCCCCTTCTTTTTATCCAACCCAGAGCGTCTTAAGTACTGACAGTGTTTTCTCATTCTACGTTTGCATCTGAAAAAGGGAAGAACAGTACAGGTATCTTTAACCAGTGGAGTGTTAATCATAACAGAAAGCTAATAGGATACTTACTAAGTGGTCATACCTGGCATTTAGTGAGAGCCAGTAAATAAATTAATTTTGTTAATGATTTGTTAAGTAAGTTAATGGAGTAAAAATATGGGAGCTGTCAGAAACAGAGAAGAGGATCGATTACACTTGGTTAGAGATCTTGTGAATTTTATGTTTTTATTTTTCCTTTTTAAACAAAACTAGTTTTATGCTTCCAACCTTGCACTAAATCATGCCACCTTTACTTAGGACTCAGGGAAAAAATTGGAAACTGATTATGTGCTTGCTTACACCTATATTGTCTCACTTGATCTTCCCAGTTGCTCTGCCAGGTAAATGTTGCCATATTGCTACCCACTCCCATTTTATAGATGAGAAAAATGAAGCCCGGCGAGGTTAATTAATTTGCCGAAGGCCATATGGAAATGAGCTGCAGTCCTAGACTTGAACCCATATCTAACTGTAAGACTTTGGTCATTTTTGCAGCACCAAATCTATTTTTTTTCTTTCATTCTCCATAGATTGCATGCCTAGGGCTTTCAAGCTCTGTACTAGAAAAAACACACCAGCATTTCTGCCAAAAACCATGTACTTTTGCAGTAACCATATTTATATTGTTTCCATCTAAAAATGTATCTGGCCTAAACTTATCACTGCTAAGAAGATTAGTGATTTGTCAATGAGCCTTGTTGAATGGTAGCCCTAGGCACAGATAGGCAGACCTATCATGTATCTCAAGTTTTATCTTTTGGTTGGGGGTTGTCTTTGGAAGAATTGTAGAGTCATTCACCCATTTATTTAGCAAATGTGTAATGATCTTCTAATATGGAAGGCACAGTTCTAGGTGCTAGGAATATATCAGTGAACCAAGTCCACAAAAACTTCTTTTTCTCACGGAGCTCACATTGCAGTGGCGCGTGATAGGAGGCAGCTATTGCGCAAAGAAGAAAATGTATATGTCAGGTGGTGATAAATACTGTGAAAAAACACAGCAGGGAAAGGGGACAGAGGATGATAAATTAGACAGATAGATGGTCTGACACTATTTTATATTGGGTGGTCAGACAAGACTTCTCTGATGGAGTGATAATGGAAAGAAGTAAGGGAGGGATCATTGTAGATCTCTGAGCATTCCAATAATAGAGGACAATGACATGAAGGCTTTGAAGTGGGACTGTTCATGGTGCACCATGTTCCTCCAGGGAGGCCAGAGTGGTGAGAATAGAAGTTAAGGGGGCACCTGAAACCTGTATAATTTTGTTAACCAGTGTCACTCCAATAAATTTAATAAAAAGGAAAAAGAAAGAGGTTAAGGGGTGATAAGTAGGAGACAAGGACAAAGGTAATAGGGTTGGAGGGCAAATCCTACGCAACTGTAAACTTGGTGCTCTGTCCACTGACCCACCCAGCATGCTTTCACACTCATTGTTTTCAGAATACTTTCCACCATCTCTGTGATCTCCATATATCCAGAAAGAGGCCTGTACAGTGCCATGCCTGTGTTCGGATTCTGTAATCAGGCAATGTGGGTTCAGATATTGACTCTTGCTTATGTGGGCTCTATGTTTTACTCTCTTCATCTTAAAATGGACATGGCGGTCAGGATGATTATATTATCTGCATCCTAGGGCTATTTAAAGATCACATGACTTGCACATAGAGGGCACTTACAACAGTGCCTGGCACATAGAAAGTGCCACATAAGAGTGGACTGGTCTTATTAGCAGAGAGGATAATGATCAGCTACAGTAAATCACAGTGTTCAGAATGTCATTCTTCTCAAGGTCCTTTTCCTTCTAAGTGACAACATTTCCTGACAATTTTTAATAGTGAAGTCCCAGGCATGAAAAGCACTATTTAGGGAAGAGGTTTTTTGATTAAGAAAGGCTTCCCAGCATGCCGCCTAAATTATACCATCATAGTTTACTTCTATTTATGAGCAGGCCCACCCTTTCCTCCACCATAATTCTAAAGGGAGTCCCTGCTCCTTAGTTTTTTTTTGTTGTTGCTGTTGACCCAATATGCTTACGACTTTTAGTATCAAACCCTTCAGCTTTATTTTATGTTAGGTTGTAAATGTTATGTATCTGAGGATCCACACTTGCATAAAAAACAGGGCCATCATTCCTTTGTGCACTTGGGAAGGAAAAATTGCTTCAGGCTGCAGGAGCGGTGGTTCATCTTACACATCTGGGAGTCAGAGGCAGTGGAGGATTGAGCTATAAGGGGAGGGCCATTGTAGCATATGCTCATGAATAATGAATCTGACATTGTAGCTATGCAAATGCAACACAGCAAGCTCTAAGCTAAAACTTGGTTTCATCATTTATTCACGGCCTCTTGTGTTCTGCACCTGGATAGTGCTCAGGATGTCAAGGGAACAAAGCAATCTGCTTGCTGTACTTGGGGAAGAGAAGGTCCGCACGAGGAAGCCAGACCTCTGAGATGGTGAGATTTCCATCCCAAGCTCGGAAGGTAAATGAAGATGAACAAAATCCTTAAGGAAATGCATGCTCAGTTGCCTAAAGAGTGGACAAATGTGAAAGCTTATTAAGGCACAAAGTGACAATAATTGCTGATGGGCAGGGTAATGGACGGAGACAAGTTAGAGGCTGAATATAATACAATACATTTTGTGATCATTGCATTTTAATATTTAATATTTGCATGGAATAGACATCAAGATCAATTTTATTTCTTTGGGGAAGTTCTACATTTTGTTGCAATAAACAATGTATTTTTCAAATTCAAACATCCATAAAATACTGCAATTATGGAGAGGTGAGGAATTTGGATGACAAAAGTATCTGGATATGTTTAGTTACTGTGCACAGGGACAATCCTTCATTTCTGCCCCTTCACTAGGAAAGGATCGCCCCTGGAGAATTTCTAATGATGGAGGGACTCTTCTATGATTGATTAGGATTCCAGTGTAAATCCACAGCATGAGAAAGTGCCTGGGCCTAGTAACTGTCCACCTAAACAGCTGCAGAAAAATGAGGTGACTCTGGCTTGTTTTTACAAGCTCTGCGGAGGAAGATTTCGTATTTTCATTAGGTTACACAGACATTTCCTAACACTGACAGTTAGGAGAGTCTTCCTTGTATTGCAGACAAATCTGAATTGATCTCAATAGAATAATATGAAAAAAACCCATGTCAGCACTGAAAAATAGGAAACATTGTCACCCACATGCCAAAGGCTATGAGAAATTTCTGCAAGATGAGTCTGAATTGAGCAAAAAATGAAATAGCCTGTGAGTCTCCCTGCACATTAGAATTGCCTGGAGAGTAATAAAAAGCCCAGATGTCTGAGCCTCGCTCCCTAGCTGTTTTGTTGCAGTTCCTCTGGGGTGAAAACCAGACATTGGTGTTGGAAACACTCTTTAGGTGATTCTGCTCTACAGCCAGGATGAGGATCCAATGTCCTCATTGAAGCTGGCCAGTGGGCTGTAGCTCCGAGCAGAATGGGCTGGGGCTGGAGGGAGGGACAGGCTGAGGGGCAGAGAGGGGTAGAGACTTGTGGATGCACAGAAGGTTCAAGTCAACCTGAGTGGGGACTCCCCTGTGGTGCCCAGTCTCTGCAGCTTACACTTGGTATGGACAGAAGCACCTTCCCCTCCTACCTTCAGGAACAGAATTTGAGGAAGCTCTTCCTGAAGTGGAAGGCTTGCAGACACATCAGTAGATTGATTCTTTGGGTTCAGGGCAATGGAAAATTGGACCTGGTGGGCACGAAGGAATGTCGGCCCTGCTAAGGCAGTGGTAGGGACCTGGCAGGGTGTCCTGAGGCAGCAGCTCTATCTCCCCAGGCCTGGTGCCTAGAGCCAGAGCTGCACCAAACTGAGGGAAGTTGCTTAAGGCTCTGCTGCCTCCAGCTCCCTTTGTGATGCTGGATCATGAAAAAGGCAACAGGTGCTTCATCTGAAGATCCAGTAAGAGGTCTCTCTTCAGCAAACAAGCAAAAGTTAAAGAGATCCATGAAATATTCACAAACCCTGTGCATTTAAGCAGAATGTGATGTGGTCCAATTAGAAAGCAACCTTATGTAAGCCCACTATATTGGTTCTTACCCTTGGGTCCCTGGTGAACTACCTGGTTGGTCCAGTTCCTCTCAGATAACAGAAACCATTCTGATCGCTTAGAGTCACAAAGCAGTTTCATTTCAGTTCTGGGTTATAGTTAAAAGCTCCATAGAAAGCTTTTCTTTTTCCTTTTCTGCTCTGCTTGCTTCTTGGACCCCACACCCAGAACAGGAGGCAGGGGCAAGATAGGCACCATGGCCGGCACTCCCATTATCTGGTACTCTCCTGGCTTGGTGGACATTCAGGGCTGCAACTCTTTCCCGGGGCACTTGTGTAGGCTCTCAGGAGCTTCTCCCTGGGAACACCACTGCATTTCTTTGAGGAGCCTGCTTGTATCTCCTTTCTGCCTGCTTATATCTCCTCTCACACACAACTCTTCAAGGGATCTTCCTACTGCCACACTCACTGAGGAGGGACTTCTCACTACACACCGATACCTTGCTCTAGAGAAATCTCCAAATTCCAACTCACTCTTTAGCCACTACAAGTCAATCTTCTTTCACCTTCTAGGTAGGTGAGGGGCTAAGGTTTGAAAATGTTTTACAGATACCAGTTTACAGACACTTCCATATAAGTCCTACTTGGAGGTCCAGTACCCTGCTTTGGATGGTGGGGGTTGTGCCCTCAAAGGCTGGTCTCATGGGTGTATGGCCTTTGCAGTCACATAGGGTCCCTCACTGAAAAGGGCCCTATGCTTGGGTTACTATGCTGCTGTCACCATCTTGGACTTACTACTCTTTGAACAAGGGGCCTCCATTTCTATGTTGGACTAGGTCCAGGAAATTATGGAGTTAGTCCTGGTTGTCCCTATTAAAGTGGGACTTTTCTTTGAAATTGAGAAAGCA
Organism: Desmodus rotundus; assembly: GCF_022682495.2. Lineage (NCBI taxonomy): Eukaryota > Metazoa > Chordata > Mammalia > Chiroptera > Phyllostomidae > Desmodus > Desmodus rotundus. The sequence goes on along the minus strand of NC_071391.1, from coordinate 115,091,191 downwards.
TCTGGTTTGTAGATCTTAATTAAACCCATTTCTGCAGATTTCAGGCCTGTGTAGAATTCTCGTTTTTGAGTATGAATAAACTGGAAGAAAAATCCACACATATCAATTTAGGGCCTATGAAAAGACTTTGAAGCATAAAAGAAGAACAGAGCCCACAGGAGGCAAAGAAAGGACATACTTGAAAAGAGATTTACTGTAGGAAACAAAAGTAATTTAAAGGAGCATCTGCTTGTACTTTCAATAAAATTCAATTAAGCCTGGATTCTATGAAACAAGAGATTAAAGATGAGATAAGACAATAAATATCAAAAGTAAGCTTGCTTACAGGAAGGCAAAAATCAAAAACCAAGCCAAACAGAAACAAGAATAATGGCTTTGATATAAAAAATGAGTTGGCAGAACCCTGTAATGGATTAGGAGCAGTACAGTAGGCCCGTGGATAGCTGCATCAGTAATACGGAGAACCCACTTGAGAGAGCTTCCAAACGCTGAAAAGAGCAATGAAATGTAAATGACTGGAGAGAAGAAAGATATCAGAGAGAGGCAATGGAGGAGAAGCACACAGGTCAGTGGAGTTTCTCCAAGACCGAAAGGAACAAATGGGTCGGAAGTGATGTTCATAGACAGCCAGCGATTGCCTACTTACCCCCCGAGGGCATAGGCACATTGCAAACGGAGTCGGGGACCCCCTGGTTTTGTATGAAATGAGCCTTTCTTACAAATAGAAATACTCATGTTGTATAAATATTTATAAAAATAAGGAGGGATATTAATGGCAAAGTTCACTGGTTTTGTGGACCAATATCTTTTAAGTACGAGGGTGTTGTGTGGAAAGCCCAGTGAATTGCCTCTTTGGTTCTTTGACCAAGGACCTGTCATACATGCAGTTAGAAAACATCCTGTTTCTCCCTGTTTAGGGCCTTTATGCCGGGGGCAGAGCAGAGACAACACTGTTTATGAATATAGTGACCAGGGCTTGACAAAATGGTTTCCTTTATATTTCATTTGAGCTTCTTACAGTGCTCTAGGCAGTATTGTTGGAAATTACAGGCCACCAGATAGAAATGTCACATGTTAATGGCAGGGCCTGAGTCCACTTGAAGATGTCAGCAGAGCTATATTTATGGTTTCCAGTTAGGAAAGAAATATCCTTGGGAGTTTAGGAGTGGCTGAGAGAGGGGAGTCTTCCACTGTGCTTCAGAGCAGTAGTTGTCACACACTTCTGTGATGTGCCTGACCCGCTGCAGGGCAATGGGCCATGATATAAGGCCCAGGACATTGGATCCCTCACTTGGGTATTAGAAATGCTGTAAATATGACATTTGGATTGAACAAAAATGCGTCAGTAGATCTGGCCTGAAAATAAGTTTTGTCACAGTAAAAATATTCTGGACTCTATATGAGGTCTCCTATAGTCAGTAATCATTGAATTTCTGAATATCTGAAGGCAGGTTTTACAACCAACAGTTTATTTCCTAAAAGGTATGGCTGTTAAAGAAGCCTATTAGAAAGATAAACAGAAAAAAATAGGCCTAATTTCTGAATAGAATCACAGAAGTGATCTCAGGACCATTTATTCCTTTAGTAAAAAAATAATGGGGTTTGAACTAAGTAAGGGGTAAAAACAACTATGGAGCATTTAACTCGGCCAAAGTCAACTCGGCCACTGTATGATAGGATGATAATGCACCTAATGGATCATGGTATGTTGTAGTTGAGGAGTTGAGAAGTGATAAACACTTAGCACTACTATATTTTCCTGCCATGGCAAACATTGCTAGTCTGCTATAATTGTCTTGCTTGCTAAACTTAGACAAAGCCTCAGAAACCTTTCAACACAGCAAGCTGAGCAGCCTGTATCAACCCATCAGAGCTGGTATTTGAGGTGACATTCCTAATCTAGCTCAGCTCTCTAACTGTTCAGGTAAGTTTACTGAATCTCAGAAGAACAAAATGAACTGAAAGGTCACATGACCATTTGGAAGAAGAGCTAGGAATGTAACCTGGGTCTTTGGTTCTAATCCAATAATCCAGTCTATCCTATTAGAATTCAGACTTGGGATAGATGCATGGAGTTTATAGTGTAAAATTAATTTTGATGTGTATGTCTGTAACATAACTTTGATATATATATGTCACTGGGATAACTTTAAGGGTGTGTGTGCATGTGTATGAATGTTATCACTATGCAATATGCTGGTGTGTGTGTATTTGTGTGTTATATATATGGATCAAATGTTCTCTCCCAGGTGCCAAACCCTAGGCCCAGGAGACAAACTCAAATTTCTTCCATTTTGAAGTAACAAATGTGCTTTCATTCTAAAACAACCAAAAACAAGAAGAAAAAAGACTTCAAACCCTCTTATTAATCATGTTTTTCTAGAGTCACTGTCTTGCTCCATCCTCCCCTCTCACCATGCTTCTTTGCACTGAATAAATTTACTTTCTCTACTTTCTTTTTAAAAAAATTTTATTGTTATTCAATTACAGTTGTCTGCATTTTCTCCCCTATTTTCTCTACTTTCTTTACTTGATTTTCATTGTTCTTTTATTTCCTGTAATTAGACTTCTGACCCCAATATTCTATTGATACAGCTATTGATCAGGTCACTGATGACCTAACAGCCTAATCTAATGGACTTCTGCTCTTCTTATTTAATGGGTCCCACATTTGATGTTAACAAACCCCTGGGTCTTGAAACCCTTCTTAATTCGTTGTTGATATTTTCTCTTGATTGTGCTTGTACCTTGCTTCATCCTTGGCACCTTCCTTCTCCTCATCATTTGTTTTTGGCCCATAGCCTTCCTGTTTCTGTGTACTATCCTTGGGCAGTATTATCTACTCTCATGATTGTAATATCCATCTGTGTTGGGATGACTCTCAAATCTGTATCCAGCCATGACTTTTCTGTTGACTTATATCATGTATCCAAGAGTTTGCTGCATCAGTGAACTTGGTTATTCTCTAGGCACTTGAAAACTGTCATGTCCCAAAGTAAACTACTCATCTTTTTCTCCAAGCCCAAGACCAGGAACACTAACTTTGGTGTGTGCGTGTGTGGGTGGGTGTGTGCAGTTTCTTTTTATAGCACTGTCACCTATCCTTTTACCTGAGAAAAATCCAGAGAATCGGCCTGCATTCCTCTCTCTACCCCTCTCCCCACTCTCAATCTTCAAGTCCTATTGACTTAATTTCTTAAAGGCTTTTTGAAGTCCTTCACGTTTAGGTCTATATCATCTGTTGCCAGAATGATGTGAGAAACTGCTAGCTGGTCCTGTGTCCAGTACTGCTGATCCTAAATTCTCTCTTCACTCCACTTCTAGGGTGGTCCCTCTCAAACTAATTCTTGCCTTGTTACTTTATGACATCAGCTCTCTTTGCCCTCAGAATAAAGTCCATGCACCTCAGTGTGACTTCTATGCCTTGGCATTAGATAAGGTGTAGAAGTCTTATCTAATGTTCTTATGCCGTTTTATGTGATAACCTCCTTTTATCACAGTTCCCTACATTATTCTCTGCTTCACTTCATGTGCTTACTGTACCACCAGCAGTGCACTTCCTGACACATGTACCTCTGTTGTCACATCAGTCTTCCTCCTATAGGTAGCATTTCTCTCAAATGTATTTATTTCTTTGCCTTGTGATGCGCTAAGTCCTAAATACGTTATATGTGATCATTATAACATAGGTGCCTGCCTGAGACCCTGAATACTCTTTGTGTTGACAAGACTACAATCCCCTAAGCTGCCTGGTGTTCCTTCACTGCAAGCCTCAGAACCCTCTTATTGATGGGAAAGTAGGTGAGTTACAAGATAACTACTTAGATTGAGCCATTGGCTGAACAGACCCTAAGTACCCCATTTTTACTGTCAGGGACCTCCAGAGTCAGGAGTGTGGGTCTGGAGGAAAGAAGGCAGGGTGTACTGAGTGGAGGTCCCCGATTTGGGTGAAATTTTGGCAGTCCACATCTTAGGCTCAATGTAATGGATCCCTGGGTAGCTACCTGGCAGTGTCTTAGTAAATTATACTCATGTGAATCCCCAAATCCACTTTCCCTGATTTATTTCCTCCAGGCTTCAATGGCAGGGCAGCAGTTTCAGGCAGCAGAGAATTTTTAAGATACAGTGTTAGCAACTATGAAATCAGATCCTGCTGAAAGCAGCTGGGAGATGCTGGAAGAGCCTTGGATGAGGCTTCTAATGGTCCAAATTCCTTCCCATCCTTCTTCCCCTGGCCAATTATAGATAGATCTTTGAAACTTCTCTATTCAAATTGCAGTCCACAAAGCCTTGGGATCTTGTAAGAAACACAGAATCTCAGACCCCACCCAGACCGAAGTCAGAATCAGCACCTTAACCATATCCCCTGGTGATTCGGTGCACACTCAATTGAGTAGCATTGCTTCATAAACACACTTAATACATCAGTTCCTCCAGTAGGCTATGAACCTCCAGGTTGTTGACACTGTCCCTCATTTAACTTTCCTATATCATCTTGTTCATAATTAAAAAAATTATTTTTCTTTCTTAACTCATACTATTTGGAAATTATTCATAAACAATCTTCCACTCCCTTGAATAATCTCTGCTTAATAGCAATATAATGCAAGTCCCAAGTGCAAATTGAATATGTAATTTAAATTTTTTAGCAGCCACATTTAAAAAAGTGAAAAGAAACAGATGAAATTAATTTTAATCATATATTTCATTTAACCCAATATATCCAAAATATTATGTCAAAATGTAGTCAATATAAAAATTATTGAGGCAATTTACAATCTTTTCTCATTCAGTGTGTAATTTACACTTACTGCACGTCTTAGTTTGGACGGTCACCATGCCAGGTGCTTAATAGACACCTGTGAAGGTGTAGACAGCGTAGACCTAGATTCTAAGGTCCCTTGTCTGCAGAATTGTGTTGTTGAACACAGTTCCTGGTATGTAACATGCACTGAATGACTTCATTCATTCAATTACATACTCATTAAATAAATACTGAGGGCCTAGTTTATGTCAGACTCAATTCTAGGCACCGGGGATAAAACAAGTTCCTTGTCCTCAGGAACTTACTACTGTCCAGAGTAAGAAAGCATATAAACACACACATGCAAACAAATACATCACATGTTGGGTAGCAGGCTACTTTCAGGAGGTAATGTGTGAGCAGGGATTCGAATGCAATAAGAGGTAAGCCTCAGAAACACCTGGGGAGGGGGAAAGGAAGCATTCCTTGCAGAGGGCACAACTGAAGCAAAGGTCCTGGAGATGGGATGTGCTTGTCAAATTTGAGGAAGACAAAAGAGGGTTGTGGGCTACAGTAAAGTCAAGAGAAGAGGAAGGGCAGGAAATGAGGTAAACAAAGGACCCAGGGGCTTGATTATGTTGGAATTTGCTGGCCATGGTAAGAATTTTGGATTTTATACAATGTGCGATGGAAGCCATTGGAAGATTTTTGAGTAGGGGTGTGACATGAACTGGTATTGGTTGTAAAAGGATCACTCTGGCTCTTGGGGGAGAATAGACCATGCAGGATTGAAGCAAGAACACTCTTTTAACTGAACCTGAGTCATAATGTGTGAAGTCACTCTGTACAAAGGGACATGAAGCTTGTCTCTGGTTGCCCAGGGGAGTTGGTTTGGGTGGGTGAGCTGTATGCCACTTCCTGGGATGCCTTTTGTGTTACTCATCCCCACAGCATGCCCTTTTGGGGTGCTGTGTCTGAGCTGTGTGCAGGCAGTCCTCGACAGGTGTTTACTTACTCCTCAGACTTCTCGCCTCATTGTTGTGCTTGCTTACTGACATGCCACACTATATAATTTATGCCTGGCTGAATCCTACTGCCATGCATTTTTCATCCCCTTAAAATTAAAAACAAGTATATATACATACACCCTATGCTATTTTATGAGGCTTTCCTGCTCAGCAAAGTGTCAATTTGACAGCTTCCGTGCTTCTCCCAGTACTGGAAGCCTGGTTGGTGCTAGGAAGACCTCATGGGGGCTGATTAAAATCTCTCTGCCTGGTGTCACCTGCCTGAAACAGAAGTCTAGTGCCTTCTGCCACCAGGCAAAAACACTTCCAGCACTCAACATGAGACACAGGGTTTCATTCTTCAGAATGAAATTTAAAACTGCATCTGCTATAAGGTGTTTGGAATTTAGCTTAGTTGTCAAATTGCATCTAACTTCAATTGTGGCAAAATTATAAAGTCAGTAAAGTTTGTTTTTGGTGCTCCCAGATTACTTCTGCTGCTACTGCTATGTACTCTACAGTAAAAATAACTACCATTGCTACCACCACCATGGTAACAGTAGCTAATTTTTACTGAGGTCAGGTGGTATCTTCTCATGATTTCATTTAATCCTCTTAATTTTATGAGATGGACTGATATAATTCTCACTTTACAGAGGGGAAAATTGAGACTCAGAGAAACAATGTGCTTAGGGAACTGGAATACTTGAGATTGAAACATAGGTTGGCTTCCCTGAGTCCCTATTCTCAACCACTATGCTATGTTGCATCCAAGACTTTTCCTGCTTTGCCCATTTATATTCATTCACTCATTCCACTATATCCTTAATTTTTTCATAGTCTTTGTGTCCCTGGTCTACAGGATTTTATCCAAGGACAAAAATATTCTGACTGGTGATGATGCTAGAAGTCAGAGAAGAATCTCTCTATAAAGGGCCTTCCCTATTGTTGTCATTAGAACTTTTCTTGTGTTATCCTTATAATTGGCATTTTGTCGATAAGGCAACTAGGGCTCCCTTAGAAGCAGACTCCGAGATGAAGATTCTGGTGGAAGGGATATTAGGAGATGTTCCTAGGTGGGGTGAGGAAATTGGGACAGAGAAGGGCAGGTGGTCAAACAAAGGTGCTAGCCTTTGGCTGAAAAAAAAGGAAGCTCTTGAAGGTTGATTAAAATTCTCTGGGTTTTAAGACTTAATAGGGAACTCCGGGTCTTAACTCAGAAATGTCTTCATGGGGACAAGGTGACTGTGGTATTTATACTGCCATACCATCAGTCACTGGCCTGATGACCATCCTCAGGTACTATGGGCTTTCTGTCAGCCTGAGGACATCTTTGATAGGCTGTTGAGAAGGAAGAACATCGTAGGCCATTCCACACAAAAATGGAAAGGGATCAGATGGGAAATGGGTGGAGTCCTGACAGCAGGTTTCAGAGGACTAATGAGAGGATGTGAGTTTTTTCAAAGTGGCAGAACTGCAGTTAAAAGCAGGGTCTAATTCACTTCCAAACCTGGGTCTTTGTCTTTCTCATCATAAGTGATGCTCAATTGTCCTGGGCAGTATTTGTGGGTGACTTAGAGACTTTTCCAGCTCTCCAAAAACCATAATCCCAGAAAGGTGCTTTTATCTACTTGGTAAACCAGTTATGTCACTGAGGCTGGGCGAAAACTCTCCTTTGGGGCCCCAAGGGGAGTTTATTATTATTTTCTTTCTTTCTTCCTTCATTTAGTTTGTACATTTTGTTTTTAATGGCTTTATCAAAGCATGATTCACATACCATGCAATTTAGCCACTTTAAGTGTACAATTCGATGACTTTTTAATATAGTCACAGTTTAACCTATAAAAATATTAAATTTTAGAATATTTTTATCACCCCCAAAAGAATCTTCCTACTTACTAGCAGCCACTCCCTATTTCTCTTCTCTCACCCCCTAGCAAACAATAATTTGCTTTCTGTCAGTATGCATGTGCCTATTCTCAACATTTCATATAAACGGAAGATATAATATGTGGCTTTTTGTGTAAGGGTTGTTTTACTTAGCGTAATATTTAAGGTTCATCCATATTCTAGCATGTATTAGTACTTCATATATTTTTATGGCTGAATACTGTTACATTGTAATGATATACCAAATTTTATTTATCCACTCATCAGTTGATGGACATTTGGGTTGTTTACACTTTCTGCTATTATGCTATGAACATTTGTATAGAAGATTTTGTGTAACATTGTTTTTATTTCTCTTGGACCTAGGGAGGAATTGCTGGGACATATGCTAATCTTATGTACAATTTTTGGAGAACTGCCAAGCAGTTTCCCAAAGCAACTGCATCGTTTTACATTCCAACCAGAAATGTGTGAGGGTTCTGATTTCTCTGCATCTTTGCCAACACTTGTTATTGTGTCTTTTTTATTATTGGCATCCTAGTGGGTGTGAAGTGGTATCTCATTGTTGTTTTGATTTACATTTCCCATTAAGAAGGGATATTCAGCTTCTTTTCATGTGTTTATTTGGATACTTTTATATCTTTGGATCCTTTGCCAATTTTTAGTTGAATTATGTGTTTTTTATGTTGTTCAGTTGTAATAGTCATATATTCTGGATACTAGAGCTTTATCAGATATATGACTGGCAAATGTTTGCTCCCCATCTGTGCATTGTCTTTTTACTGTCTTCACTTTTTTCCTTTGAAGCACAAAGTTTTTAATTTTCATGAAAAGTCCCACTTACCTACTTTTTTTCTCTGTTTTCTTGTGTTTTAGGTGTCATATCTAAGAAAAAGTGCCTAATCTAAGGTCAAAAAATTTATACTTAATGTTTTTTCCTAAGAGTTTTATAGTTCAGCCCTACATCTAGGTGTTTGGTCCATTTTGAGTTAGTTTTTGCATATGGTTAAGGTAAGGGGCTGACTTCACATTTGCATGTGGCTGTCCAGTTGACAGTTATACCTGTTCCATGCACCATTCCTCTCTTTTCTCCTTCTTCCTACCGGGATTACAGAGGTGATGACTGCTGATGCTGCAGCAGCTTCTGACTACGAAGGAGAAACCTATTGTGTAATGCTCACCCATGTTTTTGTCCCGAACTTTCAGGAAAAAAGATCTTTCCTTTCAATTTTTTAATTCAATTATTTATTTATTTGTATTTAGAAACAAAACTGATTATTGCATTCCATGGTATTATTTTACATATGGATATTGTTATTGCTTTCTAGAGTCACACTTTTAATGCATAAGCATAAATAAAAGAAATAAAAACATTTATATAGGTATGTAATTAGTACTACCCATGTATAATGCACATTCTTATTTTTCCCTCAAAAATTTGAGCAAAAAGTACACATGATACATGGAAAAATATGGTATATACCTTTGGAAATTCTGGCCCTGAGTGGTTGACTGGACTTATTATGCAAAAAATACCCCAGAACAAAACCCAGAAAACTCACCCTGATTGAACCCCCAAACCATAATTATTTAAGGGTTTTCTGTTATTTTGTATCCTGAAGCATTGTTCTCTGACTCATCACTTCTCCCTTCTCTCCTGAAGTGGGCATTTCATGTACTGGTTGATGTTCCTCCTCATAGCGATTTCACACTGACTGAAAATTTTCCCCTAACAGAAGAGGGCACCATGCTTCTCATGGGTGGTTTGTAAGACATCCTGCTGCTGGACAAGTGTGAATGACACACGGCTGGGCTCACCTAAGCTGGGCCAATTGGGTCCTTTGTCTTAGAAATAGAGTTTTGAACTGAGACAACTTGTAAGAGAAGGTTTGTTTTTTTCTCTACCACAAGTCTTTGAAGCCAAGGCAGCTTCTGTCTTTCAAAGTTTTTCTTTCTTTCCTTCTTTCTCTCTTCCTTCCTTCTTTCTTTCCTTCCTTCCTCCCTCCCTTCCTTTCTTTTTCTTTCTTTCTCCTTTTTATTTTCTTTCTTTCCTTCCATTTTCCTTTTATTCTTTTCTCTCCTCTTCCTTCCTTCCCTCCCTTCCTCCCTCCCTTCCTTCCTTCCTTCCTTCCTTCCTTCCTTCCATCCTTCCATCCTTCCTCTCCCTCTCTCTTTCTCTCCTTCTCCCTCTCTCTTTCCCTTTCTTTTTTGAATTCTGTGTAACAATGCCTGTACCCTCCATCCCACTTCACCTCCACCCTTCATAATTTTATTTTTGGCTAATTTGTTCTTTGTTAAGCTAGACAGAATTGGTTTCTGTTACATGGGACTAAAAGAATTGTAACAGACTTTTTTTAACCTGTCATATTCCTATTCTTTATCTAACCAGATGGCCATTCATACAGTTATGTGATATTATTTTCTCCACATAAAGGTAGAATGTGAGGTGCTAAATCCAAAATGTTCTCAAGTTACCTGGAAACTACAGTGTTTTTTCTTTCATAAATATAAAATGAACAGTTTTTCCAAAAAGGTCCTGATAATCTTCCTATTATTTCATAGACACTTTAAAAGCAGTAAAGATAAAATGCAGGGCAGATTAGACTAGTCGTATGTTTATATGCTCTCAATTTTTTAAAAGAGTTTGTGGTACACCATATATTTCACTCTGATAGAGCAGTATCAGGCAGAACTACAGCATGTCAGCCACTCCTTCATTTAGGAATAGACTAGTGGATCACTCGGGCCTGAGGTTTATGGGCTTTGGGGACAGCAGGTTTACAAACACAAAGGCTTTTTTTCTTTTTTCAAAGATCCATGGGATGCTGGGAAGAGACCTTAAAAAATCTCTGGTTCGAATGAAAGCAGAGCATCTTTAAATTCCAACCCAACCTGGGCTGTCTTATGTTCAATTGTGACTCAAGTTTGACTTTGGTTGGGCTGAACCAAATCTTTTGAGGTTATGGTGGGGCCTTTGCTGTCAGCAACCTTTGGCCTCATGCTGTTATCTTTCAAAAATATTTTATTTATTAAATCACTTAGTTTCCAGTGAGTATCAGCCATTGTGCTAAGTGCTAGAGATATAAATAGAAATAAGCACTCTGTCTGCAAAACTTTCACTACTTCTCCCTATTACATAGTAGAGGACATTCTGCTACACATTCCACAGAAACTGTATCATCCTGTTATTATTTTATTCATCACTATTGCTTAGTCTGTCTATGTATCTATGTATCTTTTTATACATCGATGTAGTACGTATGTATTTGTCCCTTTGTCATTCCATATCCATCCATTCATCCATCCATCTGCAACAGTAATGGCTAAGTTATACCATTGTAACCAATACCTTTACCATATCAATAAAAATGACCAATAAAAATTAATTTTTTGATTAAAATAAACTGCAAAAGAGTCCCCCTTTCTCCACATTCTCATCAGCACTTGTTGTTTGTTGATTTATTGATGATAGCCATTTTGACAGCTGTGAGGTGATATCTCATTGTAGTTTTAATTTGCATTTTGCTGATGATTAGTGACTTCGAACATCTTTTCATATGTCTGTTCACCATCTGTATGTCCTCTTTGGAGAAGTGTCTATTCAAGTCCTTTGCTCTTTTTTTAAGTTGGGCTGCTTGCTTTTTTGGTGTTGAGTTTTGTAAGTTCTTTATAAATTTTGGATATTAACCCCTTATCAGATGTATTGGTGAATATGTTCTCCCATTCTGTGGGTTGTATTTTTATTTTGTTGATGTTTTGTTTTGCTGTGCAAAAATTTTTAGCTTGATGAAGTCCAATTTTTAAATTTTTATTTCATTTCCCTTGCCTGGGGAGATATATAAGATAAAATATTCCTAACACTAATTTAAAGAACATCAACACCCCTATGTTCATTGCAGCTTTATTTATAATCACCAAGATGTGGAAGCAGCCCAAGTGTCCATCAGTAGATGAGCGATAAAACATCTATGGGACATTTACACAATGGAATACTACTCAGAAGTAAAAAAGGAGAAAATTTCACCATTTGTGACAGCATGGATGGACCTAGAGAACATTTGCTAAGTGAAATAAGCCAGTCAGAGAAAGACAAATACCATATTTCTCTCATATGTGGAATCTAATGAACAAACTAACAAGTAAAATAAAGACAGATTCATGGACAGCAGAATGACAGCTAAGGGAAGGGGAGGATGGGGGTGGTGGGATTGAGGGAAAAGGAAAAAGGACTCATGGACATGGACAACAGTGTGGTGATTGCAGGGGAGAGAGGGGTATGAGGGGACTAAATGGTGATGGAAAAAATACTACACACACACACACACACACGTAATGACAGAAGGAGACTTTGGGTGGTGAACACACAATGCAAAATACAAATGATGTAGAATTGTAAAAACATAAAATAAAATAAAATTTTTATCTAAAAAATAAACTGCAGATTTTTGATGGAAGAGGGATCTGTTTCATGTTGTTCTCAGTCAAAAGTCTATCCTGGTTGTTGGAACCTCCTCCACCTGGTCACTGCAGTAGTTTGAAGGGAACACTGAAGGGTATTGAACAGGAAATTAAAAGCTCTGATGTAGGAGTGAGCAAGTCTCTTTTGCTTCCAAACCATTGCTAGGCTATTCAGATCTAAAACTAAGGGGCGGGGAGGCGCTTCCCTGTGCCCTGAAGGGGAGGAACTGGACAGCCTAGCAAACAGCACAGGTGTCTGTCATTCCACTTCTCTCTCTCTCACTCCCCCTTTTCTTTTTTCCTCTCTTCCTTCTCTTCCTTCTCCTTGTCTCTCTTTTTCCCTTTTCCTTATCTTTCTTTCTTTATCTTCTTAAATTCAATTTAATTTTCCATTTAATTTAATAAAGTTAAAAATTGTCTTATTGTAAAATATCTGACAAGTAGATTAGAGATTTCTCCTTATTATCATATAGGCAAATGTCCATGAAACCAAGTTCCTTTGTATTAACACTCTTTAAGGTAAAGTGCAAACAGACAAGTGAAACCATATATTCTACCAGAAGTATAAAAACAGAAAATTTGATAAGCTGTATTAATATCCTATGGCTGTTGCAACAAATTACCTTAACTTTGGTAGATTGAAACAACTATTTATTCTCTTACAGTTCTGTAAATCGGAGTGAAATTAACATCCAAGATGTGGAGGGCCCTGAGCTTCCTTGGGAGGCTCAAGGGGAGAATCTATTTTTTGCCTATTTCAGTTTTTAGAGCTGAATTCTTTGTGTTCTTTGACTGATGGACTTTTTCTCCATTTTTAAAGCCAGCAGTGTAGCATCTTCAGGTCTCTTTCTGCTTCTTTGTCGCATCACTTTCTTCTCTTTTGTCTGTTGAATCAAATCTCCCTTTGCTTCTTTCTTTTAATACATTTAGAGCCCACCTGGATGATCCAGGATAATTTCACATCAGGACCTTTAACTTAATTACAAGTGCAACATCACTTTTGAAATATAAGGTAACATTTCCAAGTACCAGGAGTTGGGACCTGATTTTATTAGGGGTTGTTACTTAGTTCATCATACTAATTACATGAAAAATAGTGAAACTGCATCTTTAATGTTGGAGACAAAAATTAAGGATAATACTTATTGATTCATCTCTGTACCTAATATTCAGAGTAGTTACCTGAACAGAACTTACAAGAAAAATAAAAGGGACCCAAAATAGTACAATAATTAGTAATTGTAGGTCTATTTCTAATGAGGCTCTTACATTTTTTTAATGCTTATTTGGAATTAGTTGCACCAGAGATTACATTTTATATTCAGAATCTAAATGCATTTTGTTTTATATGTATAGTGACTGGATCTGCTTTATTTAGCAGAAAATTCATTGCTTATATCTCCAAAATGAAACCCATTGGAAACATTTATACATATGGGGCTATGAATTATGATTTTCCTCTTATAAGATATTTGCAAGTCAGAAAAACAAAATCATTACTTTCTCTCTTCCCCCACTCCTTTGGGAGGGGAGTAGGGAATCTCATTTTTTGGCAGGTCAGAAACTCTGTCTCATACTAAAGCAAGCTGGTGCAGACACTTAAAATTAAACTAAATGCTCACAAATGTCACACACATCTAAAGAAGATGGAACCTAAGTTGAATATTAATGAGTAATGAAGTTGAAAACAAAATTGCCTGTTGGAAATGTGCTCATGAGTTATGAGAACAACATCTAAGTCTTCCCTCCCCACTTCGCTTTGAAAAGAGCTGTCCTGGAGCTGGTGGTTAAGCAAGCTCTGGAATCCTGATATATATTTTCCCAAGATTACTGCATACTCTTGAACAAATAATTTGTTCCATATTGCTGAGTTCTTAAGAAATAAAATTACTTACCCTAAAATAAGCCTTTTCAGGACTCCAGGGTAATTTCTGCCTGGTGAGTTCAGTGCCTTTTACCCCCATCTTTTGGCTATTAGACTCTTACAGAGCTAACGCAATAATTCCTTGGCACTTTTCTCTTGCAGTTGCTGACAGGGTGAACTTTTCCTTGGGCCTGTGGTACCTGGCTGTCAGGTGGACTATAACTACTATCACGTTTTTATTCATTACAGGCACCAAAGTGGGAATACTTCAATGTATCCTGTGGCTTCTGTTGAATCTTTGAGGTGATGTGAACCTAATCTCATCAAAATTAATGGCTTACGGTGGTTCATACTATTACTGTTAATGGGGTTGAGCGAGTATTATCCCCTGTAGAAATGGTGCTTATTTGGGACTTATCAAACAGCACAGTTTGGGAATGTGGTTGACCAAAACTGTGCTCACCCTGTGCAGTAGGAATTTGGAGCACTTAGCAAAGGTAGTTCCCAAAATGAATACTCTGGGCATTGGCTGCAAATTGCTGTTGCTCAACCACGTGGTGGCGAAAGAGAGCACTAATGTTTAAGAACTGTTTGAAAAAAGTATTGTGCTAATGAAACAAAAGGTATACTTTAGATTCTGTAATATAACTATTTTTCTTCAGTATAGGATATGGCAAGGCTGCCCATTTGGCTGTTTCAGCTTGTGACTCCCCCTCTGCCCCCTCTTCCAGAAGAACAGAAGAGTCTAATACACTAAACTCAACTTTGTTTGACTTCATTTAGTTCCATTTGTCCACTCTTCTCAGTCAGTGAGGTCACAAAGCTTTGTCAAGGCTGGTATAAGTCAACCGTGGACTAAAGCAGGATAAGGCTGAATCCGGGGGTCCAGGCCACCATTTAGAGTGGGGAACAAAAGGGGAACTAGATGCAAATTAAGGTCACATGTGATATTGATACTGCAGGAAATATCAAAGTGGTATACATATACTTATATATAAATGTATATATAAATAAATATTATTCAACAATGATAAAAAAGGAAATACTGCCATTTGTGACAACATGGATGAATCATGAGAACATTATCCTACGTGAGGTATGTTGGATAGATGAAGTTAGATACTATATCATATATGTATATATGCACAGCCCATGGGCATAGACAACAATGCGGTGAAGGCCAGGTGGGGGGTAGGTGGAGGGGGGAAAAGGGAGACATGAGGGACATCTGTAATAGTGTCAACAAAAAAAAAATTTTAAAAAGACAAATACTGTATGATATTATATATATTTGGAATCTAAAAAAAACAAACTCATAAAATCAGAGAGTAAAAAGTGGTTACTAGGGAATGGGGGGTGAGAAATTAGGTAGATATTTTTTAAGGGTACAAATTTGCAACTAGTTGATAAACTAGTTCTGAAGATCTAACACATGGTATAATAATTATGGTCAGCAATATTGTATTATAGACTCCAAAGTTGCTGAGAAACTAGATCTTAATTGTTCTCACCACAGAAATGATAATTGTATGAGATGATAAAGGTATTAGCTAACAGTACGGTGGTAATAATTAGCAATATATAAACATTTGAAACCAACATGTTGTACATCTTAAATGTACATAATGTTCATTATATGTCAATTATATTGCAATAAAAAGAAAGGTGTTAGTCTCTTTATTGCACAGACATCTAAAGATTATTGCAATAGGTAATTACAAACTGAGGAAAGCTGTGAAGACAAACAATAATGTAGAGATATTTTTCACATCACAACATTGTCTATCATGTGACTTTTACAATACAAATAAAAATACAGAAATACAACATATGAATACAGCTAAATGCAGAATGGTGGCTTCTGGTGACTTTTTTCTCTTTTCAAGAGGCCATGATTCCCATTTTCAGTAAAGAGATTGCATAGGTAGAAATAGGTTGGTTATTAGCTCCACAGTTTTACCTAGAAATGATCTATCAATGCATTTTCCCTCTGCTACTTATTATGAAGTGTAAAAAAGGAATTAAAGGAAAGTTTCCTTGTTGGTTCCTACCATATGAAAGATGCTATCGCAGGGACAACATATGGAAAATACCTAAATTAAATGTTACTACCAAAATGAGCAGTAATGAGATTCTGGCTAAAGGGGGCACTAAATATATTTAAAGGATCCAAAACAAACAAACAAAAAAAATAAAAAAAGCTGTTATAAAGAAGTTCTAGCTGCACTGTAAACATACAGGTTTTTTTAATGTGTATTTTCAAACAATGGAAGTGTCAAAAAATAGGGTCAATTGTGTTAGACTAAATGACATTGTTGTATATGCTGCATTGGATGGAACCTTTGTGTTATAATTGTCATAGAGAAGCATAGTTTGCAATATATTATGGCAATTTATCCTCAGTGAAAAGCTTTCAGAGTTCTTTTATTGTGGAATATCCTGTAAACAGTCACAGTCAAACCACCAGAACATGATTGTCCAATAGCAAAATGTTTTTTTTGCATTAAGTTGAAGACATCTATTTAATATTAAAAAAAGAGAAAATGTGGGAAAGGTAATCAATGTATTTCTTAGAACTGTGAAATCACAATGTTCACTATTTTCAACTTCAGCAACACCCCAAGCACACTGCCTTCCTCTGACCCTTTTGTCGTTAACTTCGATGATAGTATTACTACCTTCCACAGCAAGAGGTAAACGGTCCGTTATCTTTCTAACAAGCTTATTTTCTTCTTATCTGTCTCTGGAAATTCATATATTTTAATTTTATGTTCTTGGATTTCTTTAATTATCTGTGTGTTTTAAACTGTTGGCACTCCTCCAGTGTGAGTGTGTCTGCTTTGGCAATGAATGGGATAATGTTCATTTTTTCATGCAAGCGCTTCACAAACTCAGAATCCAATGGTTTAAATCCATGTCCTGAAGGAGCAATGAAGCACAAACACTGCGCCCTGTTATCGGGCGCCCGACTTCTGCTGCCTCGAGGCTCCGCAGTTAGGTTGCCCTCCAATTTCCTATCCTGCATGGGGTCCGCAGCGGGCTGCCAGCGGTTACTATTACCCACTGCATCTCCCAGTCCGCGGGAACCCACTGCTGGGCGCCGCAACTGAAGCCCACCTTCTCTGGTTAAAACTTTGGACTGTCCCACGTGTACGGGTTTTTTCTTCTTTTTACAAAAATTCTGTGGGACGGGCCTGGATGCTCTGGAGAACACAGATCTGCGAGGTATAGTGAGTTGAGTAGCGTTGACTTTCCCAGTCCAGATTCGCCCACGACCCTAGGTGTGAATTCGAACCCTCTTCACTGACTTTCTGTAGGCTCGACTTGCGACGTTCGCTAGTCCCACAGAGGTTGTCGTGTGGAGCCCTGGCGCCGCTGGGGGCGTTCCTCCCCTCGGCAGCGGAGGATCCCTCCAGGACCCACAGCTCGGCGTCCTCCGCCACCAGCCCGGCCTCGGCGCAGCGGGCCGACTCTCTGCCCGCACCGGGCCGCCGCGCACCGCTCCCGCTGCGGACTGCAGCCGCCGTCCACTCCGCTCCCCTCCACCACCCCCGCCCAGCCCCTCACCTCCGACCCGCTCCGCACCGGGGCTCCCGCACCTCGCGCGAAGAAGCTGCGGCCGGACTGAGGCGGCTGCCTCCGGTGAGCGGGCTCGGCGCGCGCCGCTTCCTGGGCGAGCGGGGCCCCGCACTTCCGGGTCGGGGAGCCGGGCCTGTGTGCTTGTCGCAGCCTCTCCGCCTCTAAGGTTAAAGCTGGAGGTGTTTGTTTTTGATTGATTTGGGTGGAGTGGTCAGGGCGGGTTGTGCTGGAGTGACATATAAATTGAGAGGTTAAGAACGAAAAGTTCCCGGGAGAATCCTGTGAATGGAATAGCGAGCGAAAGTCAAAAACAACTCATTATGTCTGAGGAGGGTCAGGAGAGAGAGGGATTGGGCACGAAGATGAGATTGTTGAGTCAGAAAAGGACTAGAGCCTGCAGGGCCTGAGATTAAAAAGTCTGTGTTGTATTTTGAGGTCAAGAAGCCACCGATGTATTTTACGCAGATGACTGACGTGTGCGGAGACTGCATTGGGGGCCAGGCATGGCAGAAGAGAGAATAGCTAGGAAGTTATCCCAGTGGTCCAGGAGAGATGTGCTTTGGGCTGGGGAGGAGGCAGTGAAGATGAAGCAAAGTGAATGATTTTAAAAAGTATTTTTTGGACGTTAGTGATTAGGACATTGTGGCTGAATGGAGGGAGTGAGTAGAGAATTTCCAACTGTGGAGTAACTCAGGACATGGCCCCTCCACGACCTTGGAGAATAGATGGCTGACTGGCCTGCAGCCACAAAGTAGGAAAACAGTCTGCGTGTGGGCGTCCCAGCTCTCTCAACGCCCCTGTGTCTCAAGGCTCCTGTGTGTATAAGAAACGTGTAGAATTTTCACATACTACTTCCTCCCTAACCCTCTAAGTAGCACCATGGCTGGAAGCAGGGTGTGGTCTTTTCTCCCAGCGATCCAGTACCCGCGGTGCACTTCCCTGTACCACGAGTAATAAAGGGCGTGTCCACGTCTGTTGGTCTTCTGGGTGGTGTTTTCAGAATATCCCAAACACAAGTGCAGCTCTTGGCTAGGAGCTCCTGCATCATACCAACTAACTTCAACAATAGGGTACATGTTCAATAGGGTAGATGTTTGTGCCATTTACTGTGATATTGTCAGTAGTAGAGGAAAAATATTTGGAAGGGGAGTGGATAGAAGTATTTGGGTGTGGGATGGGTTCAGGAGTTTTGTTTTTGACAATTTAGCTTTGATAGGCTTTTGACACATCAAGGTAGAAATGCTATATTAGTCAAGGTTTTCCAGAGAAACAGAACAATAGGAGATATAGATATAGGTGTAGATATAGATACATGGATATAAAAAGGAGATTTATTATAGGAATTAGCTCATGTGGTTATGAAATCCTGAAGTCCCTTCATCTGCCATCTGCAAGCCTGAGAACAGGAAAGCCAGTGGTATAATTCAGTCCGGATCCAGAGGCCTGAGAATTGGGGTGCTGTTTGTGTAAATCATGATCTGAGTCTGAATGCCAGAGAATCAGAAGCTCCAGTGTCTGAGGGCGGGAGACGATGGGTGTCTCAGCTCAAGTGTAGAGAGAGTTTGCCTTTCCTCCACCTTTTTATTCCACTTGGGCCCTCAATGAATTGGGTGCTGCCCACCCACATTGAGGGGGGCTATCTGCTTTATTCAGTTCACCAATTCAAATGCGAAGGTGTTCCAGAAACACCCTCCTAGACACATGCAGAAATAATGTTTTACCACCTCTCTGGGCATCCCTTAGCCTAGTCACATTGATACATACAATTAATCATTACAGTTACCCAATATTTATTTGGACAAATGAGTCTGGAGCTCAGAGGAAAAGTTTGGGATAGAGAATAAATTTGGGAGCGGTTAACACACAGGTGAAATTTGAGGCAACAGACAGGCAAAAATCATCATGTTGTGAGAAAAGTGGGGAAGAGAAGAAGATATAGCAAGGAAGATGATAAGGAAGTTGCTCGAATAGTAGGAAGGAAGTGAGAGCAAAGTAAAAGGAAAGGAAAAACCAAAAGGAAAGTATAGCAAGGAGAATGGAGGGGTCAACTTTGTTGAATGTTGCCGAGATGTCAAATAAGGTGAGAACTTAAAGTGCCTGGTGGATTTTGCAGCAGGAGTTCACTGGTGAGTTTGAAGAGGAGGTTTTCAGTAAAGTAGTGTGTATGAAAGTGAGATTGGATTGAGGCCAGTCAGTAATGGGAGGTGAAGACGAGGAAACAACGTATGTGAACAAGTTTTTCAAGAAGTTGTCCTTTAAGAGAGTAGAAAGTTTGGTATTAGCTGAAGGAGAACATTGCGAAGAGGACCTTGTAAAGATTAATTTGAGTGCTGATGAGATAATTCTTGTGGGACAATTTTTGGGAATATTCATTCTGAATTCACAGATTGCACGAGAGGCTGTATAGCACAGGGTTGAGAAGCTTGGTCTGTGGAGCAGGCTTCACAAATACTGGCTCTTCCCCTTGGTGGCTGTGTGACAACACTGAATGAGTTATTTAATTAGACTGTGTCTTACTTCCCTCATTTGTAATATGGGGAAAATGATAATACCTGTCTCATGAGGTTAAACAGATCAATATTTGCCAAGTCCTTAGAACAGGTCCTGGCAGATAGTACACACTACATAAATGTTTGCTAAATGTGTAAACATAAATATAACATGCCACAAATAATCATAAGTAGAATTTCTAAGACATTAAGTATACACATTTTTTAAAGCCGTTAGCAATACCAAATTGGTTTTCACAAACATCACCAGCTTGTATGTTCATGGGCAGTGAGTAAGAAGGTTGGTTCTGGAAGTCTTTACCAACATGTTTTAAATTCATCTCACTTTTTGGCAAGGCAAAAAAAAAAAGATGGTTCATTGTTATTTAACTAACTACATTAGATTGATAAATAGTTAGACTGAACATTTTTCAAAAGCTTGCTGGCAATTTTAGTTTTAAGATAAATCGTCCATTTTTGTTAATTGTTTTTCTTTAAAGAACTGTAAGGCATCTCATAAAACTTGTAGCCTTTTGTTGTTTGCCTGCTAAGTGGTGGTTTGGGGCCAAAAAGACCTTTATTTGTCATCAAACATATGTAGTTTTCTGTTTTTTTTTCTCTTCTTCACTTGGAAATGAGACATTCATCTATTTTACCCCTTGTATTTTTATAGTATGATTTTCTGAATCGTATGTACAATCTAGCTAGACTTTATTTTAGTGTGTGGTATAAAGTAGGCATACAATTTTATTTTTAAACAGATGTTTAAGCAGTTTTACCAACATCATTTAATGAATAATCCATTCTTCTCTTATGGATTAGACGTAAGTCCTGAATTATATGCAACCATTTATAAGTATTTGGATCTATTTCCACTATTTCTAGGCTTTACATTGTTTTTTCTTGTTGTTCAAGTGATCTGATCCCCTTATTCTTGTTTTAGTGCAGCCCTCTCAGTTATAATGACTTTGAAATGGAAAATTTCACATCAATACAAACTAATATAATTTTGCATCTGATCTATTAAATCCATTAATTTTTTTAAATTGATGGCATTTTTCTGACTTCTTTTTTTGAAATTTAAAACTTAGTATCTTTTAAAGTTGCATATAAACATTCTGGTAGGATTGTGATAAAATTTACATTATACTTATGAAAAAATTTGGGGTTATTAAGGCTCCCATGGCTTGATGTCTGTGTTAGGCCAGGCCTTGTATATGAGCAGGACTGGGGAATATTAGGAGATAGCACTCTCATGATTAGGTTACTAATCAGTTGACATTTGAATTAATCACAAGGGAGATTTTCCAGGTGGGCTGGATCTAATGTGGTGAGCCCTTACTAGGGCTTGGGCCCTTCCTGAAAGAGAGATTTAAAGTTCAAGGCAGGAAGGCAGGAAGTATTCCATATGAGGGAGATTCTCCATTACTGGCTTTGAAGATGAACAGGGGCCATGTGGCAGGGACCAGGGAGTTGCCTCTTGGAGTGGACAGCAGCCCCTGACAAATAACCAGCAAAGAACTAAATTTTGCCATCAACCTAAATGATCCTGGAAGAGGACTCAGATCCAGGTGAGAATACATCCTTCTGACACCTGGATTTTGGCCTTGTGAGATCCTGTGCTGAAAATCCAGCCGTGTCATATCTGGACTTCTGACCTACAAAGATCATTGAGCTAGTCAATGGATAGCATTTAAATCTGCTAACGTTGCGGTGATTTGTTACACAGCGAAAGAAATCTCATGCAGTTTCCATTTATTAATGTCCTCATTTTCATAAGTCTCACTAAAGATTTATAGTGTGGGTTCTATGTTTATTGGTAACTCTATTCCTGAGTGTATCATTCAGGGCTCTTCCTTGCAGACATAATCCTCCAGGAAGTGTCAGCAGAAAGAGTGTTGTTTATTGAAAAATAAAATCACTGAGTCGTTTACAGAACCTCTGGGAAAGTGGAGAACCAGGTTTAGATGCCAGATATGCAGGGACAAAGCAGCCAAGTGGAACCTGCCTGACCACAGCATGGAGCCATTCTCACTGAAGCATGCTGCTGATGTGTCACTCCGTCAGCGCCTCTGACCCATTTGGATGCCTGAAACCCTGCCACAGATGCTCTGAAGGAATGAAATTCCTTAGCCACCAAAATTGCCAGAAAATCTGATTTTCCTGCCTGCAGCTGCTACTTCATGTTGTTTGCTTTCTCCCCTTGGAGCTTCTCCCCTTGGTTTCACTTAGTGCTTCTGTGTAGTGGAAACCAGGCCACGCATCAGAGTGTACCTGCAACAGAGATGGGAACATGTAGTTTTAAGGCTTCTAGACTCAATAATATAAGCAGGCAAGCTAGAAGGGTGTAGAAATGGGTGCTAAATTATAAGGTTTACAATATTTGTCATTCTACGCCTTTCACATCATGCTGCAATTGCAAAATTGGTCATTTACTCATAAATTTTAAAAGAGGTTGTTACAATATAGGGTGGCTATGAAATTGTTTAGAATTATCTTGTGATCCTGCATCTTGCCAAATTTCTAGTAGTTGTAAATTCTCAATGTACTCTCGTGATTTCAGATAATAGTATTAGCCAATTACCATGCTTTAGTTAAATAACACCACCCTCCAAACAACAAAGGCCAAATTTCAGTGACCCTGAGATATTAACTGGAATTGCATAAAGTACAGATCTTCTGCTAGGTCTACAGTCTGCAAATTGCTACCTAACAACAGGTGCACATCATGATCAGTGGCCAATCACATCACTTCTTACACAGTCTATTGGTGATTTGTCACTTTGCACATGTTAGTTCACAGAGAGACAGCAGAGCGTATAGTTATGCTGTCTCCTTGTGTCTGTGTGAAAAACCCATGTGACATTTTATAAGAATGAATAATTGAAAGAAGGAAGTGGTTCTCTTTCATCAACAAAGATTAAAGTGCAGCAAAGAAACAAAAAATGATAACACTGGAAGTAAAATTTGAATCAAACATAAATGAAATTGGAGAGGAAATAACTGATCATGGAAATGTGGTGTTGCTGCTGTTCCAGTGATTCTGGGTGTGCAGCCAGACCAAGTCAGTGAAAGCCAACTTACCAACATAAATGAGGGGAGGGGTTGTCATGGGAAGGGTAAAGATGTCCTAGAGGATGTGATGCAGAGAAAAAACTTTATGTTACAGGAACACTGAGATTTTTCATGACATTGAAAGTACAAAAGATGAAATGTTGGAAGATTATCCAAATGCAGAAAAGAATATAATTTATCAAAACATAGAGAAAATGCTCTCTCTGTATGTTATGATGTACCATGAGAAGGCGCTGTTGAAACTTGATAAGGTTTTTACAAAGAAATAAGACACTTTAATTCTCCATGCTTTTAATGTTTTAAATTACAGTGTATTAAGTAAATATTAGTTTTATTATTTTCTATTCCAATAAATATTTATAACTGACAGCAAGTGAGATTTTAATGTCTTGACAAAACATTTTAAAGGTCATGGAACACAGATTACTTTGTACAGTCTTATCTTGTATGGTTATTTTTATGGTTCTGCCTATACCCCTTATATTCTTATATCAACTAAAACCTTCAGAACAAAGATAAACAATATTTGTGAGAGGGGGGCCTCCCTTAAAGAATGACTAGACTAGATATAGAATCTTGGGACAAAATAATGTATTCTAAAAAATTTATGCTGTTATATTCTGGAATTTAGTGTGGGGAGGAGATATTCAAAGCTGCTCTTATGTTCTTTCTTTTTATGGATTTTAATTTTTTAATTTTATATTTAGGTATGTTTTGTAGGAGTGTTTTTGAGTTTCAAGAGGATTGCTCTTTATTCGTCTTATAGTCTGTCCAAGTTTTTGATTGTTCAAGTTAAGGGTGCTTGTGGTAGTGTGCCGCGAGAACTTTTTTCTGTCTTCCTGTGAAACATGGATGCTGAATCAGAAAGGACAACATGAGTTCCCTCACCTTAGAGTGAGTCCTCTCCAGTATAACAATTCTGATTTAAGGATGTTCCAATAAAATATAAACATATCCATTTCGGAAAGCTTCTTAGAAGGAGTCAGGGTGAAATTACTATGACTATACTACCATTTTCTCCAGAAATTCACAAGTCATTCTTAAGATTTTTCTCTGTTCTACTGAAATGTTTTGTCTTAAAAACAAATATAGGAGGCGTCTATTGCTTATAACATTTTAATTCAGTATTTTGGTGCATAATTTCACATAGGAAGAAGGGTTGGAATTAGAAGGTTTAGCATCTGATAGTATATATAGAGGGCTGGGTTATAATTGCCTCAGTGGGGGACTTTACTTGGTCTAGACTGTATCAGTACTGTCAAAAACAAAAAGGACAAAATATGGAAGCAAGTGTATGAGAAATTATACTTCAGTTTGGTTGACTGTTTTTACTTAGCCTAGTATTTAAATTATTGTTATGTTATAGGAACCCCATACCCAGAGCATCTAAACATGATAAGAAATGGCTCATTGGCACAATAATGGCTGCTGGAAAGTTAATTGTGCTGGCTTCGATTGGGAAAAAGCTCCCTCTCAGCATAGCTCACTGGATTCTTGCATTATTGAAACTGGCTAAACTAGTATACAGATCCTTAAGGTGTCTGATAAAGAGTGAGAGTATGAATTGATTTGGACTTCTAACCCAGAGCAATATTTTACATAATTTAGATCCTATCAGAAGATACAGAGTTTTATCAAATAGTATTGACTTTTGGGCAAAGATCAACCACACTTTTTTACTTTAGTCTCCTCCTTCCTTGATTCTCTCTACTGCTTGGTGCAATTTTTCATTTTTGTCTTCTTTCTGCCATTGTTTAATTTAATGTCTTTTTCTCCTCAAATGATTTGGATAAATTGCCTTTATGAAAATACAGTGAAAACGACCTGTGATTTTTTTTTCTTAAGGAAACGATTTAATTTGTGATATGAAGGTTTTGGGCGGCAAATGAAACTCACAGTTGTGACGTCCACGACTGCTACCGTAACCCCATCATCGTGAGAGCAGAGTGCAGCTGCTGCGTCTCTTTCTTCATTCGGTCAGGTCACTCACCATAGATTTATAGACATTTCAGTTCCATGGAGAAAGGGTATTGATATATAAATTATTAAATAGGTACTGCTCAAAGGTTTGAAATAATTTATGGCAGTCTCTTTTGCTTTAAAAGCACTTATTTTTCCTAGAAAATAAAGCCTGATAGGTAAACTGAAACTATATTAAAAGAGAAAAAAATCTTGATATATGAGGTCTGTCTAGAATGTATCCCCCAATGTAATATGTAAAACAGAGATATTAATTGAAGAAGATACAAGATACAAGAAACACTGTACATAGGACAATGATGCCTCAGTCTCCTTCAAAGTAGGCACCTTGGCACCTCACACAGTTCTCCCAATTGCCATCAGCTGCCCCATTGTATTTTCCTGAATCTAAACGATGGTCTGAAACCTCTTCCCTTTCAAAGGTGATTTTAGTTTTGAGAAAAGCCAGAAGTTGCAGGGTACCAAATCTGGGCTATAAGGGTCTGAATTACCCAGGTGATTTGATGTTTCACCAAAATACTCTATATGAGGCGTGATGCATGATCAGGTGCATTGTTGTGATGAAGCTGCCAATCCAGTTGCCCACAGCTGCAACAGTTTTTGTTGTATTGCATCTCTCCACCAATGAACAACATTGAGGTAGTACTCTTTATTGTTTGGCCTGGAGGAGCATACTCGTGATGGACAACACCTTCCCTATCAAAAAACACAGTTAACATGGTCTTAATCTTGCTGCGTCTTTGCTGTGCTTTCTTCTGGGGTATGGGGAATAAGGCAACTTCCACTGGGAAGACTGGGCTTTTGTTTTCAGATCACAGCCATAGATCTATGATTCATCTCTGGTTATGACCTTCTTGAGGGAATCTGGTTCACTGATAGTGGTTTCCCTGGGAATCAAGTTACTAGCACCTGCAACATGATATTCCTTCTGCTCTGTTAGCAGAAGCTGCAGAACGAATATTGCCAAGACACGTTTCATGACAAGATCCTGCATCAAAAGCTTGACACAGTAGTGTTTGGAATCCCCAAATCAGCTTCTAGTTTTCTCACTGTTAGTTGCCAATTTTTGTCGATTGCAGCCTGTACAGGTTCAACATTCTTGGGTGTTTGGCTTGTCGCAGGCCTTCTAGAATGTGGATCACTTTCAACAAATTCTCAACCATCTTTGAATCATTTACGACAAACAGTTATTTGTACTGCACTCATTGCATCATCCCTGAAAGCCTTCTGAATCATCTGAATAATTTCCATGGAGGAATGTTCAAGCTTAACGTAAAATTTGATGCAGATTCGTTGCTCTACTTGTTCAGTCATTTTGAATGCCACAGCCACTCAGTACACATGCTCACTCAATGGTGTCTACCACCCCCACTGACTAGTACAGTGAAGTCATCATTGTTCACATATGTGCATTCCAGTCCACTCTCCTTGGTTGCCAGGTTACATTGATTTCCTGCAAACTGTTCTCATTATATTAACAACAGCTGGACTTTTTCCCAGACAGACCTTGGTATGCTAATTATGAATAGTATAACTCACCATGACAGCAATTTTTATTTTTTAATTACATAAGTGACATCAGTTAACTTTAGAAAAGTAAGAACATACCAAACAAAACTAACAAAAGCTTCCCATTCCTACAATGTAACTATTTTTACATTTTTGGAATCGACCAGATGAAGATGTTTCCATTTCCTCACCGAAAGGGGATAACATCAACTTTTCTCTTTGGAAACTGCTGTTTTTGCTTTGTAATATAATAGAGACATTGATCCACAATAGTATATCTACTTTACTATATTTTAATGATTTCATAACAATCTTATGAATAGATGTATTATTATTTATATATTCATACTATTTTTGTTAGATGTGTATGTGGTTTCTTAATTTTATATTATAATGAATCTGTGGTAAATATTATTGTGTCTAAAACATTTTTACAGATCTGTAGTCATTTCTTTAGTATAAATAACTAAAAGTAGGATTTTATGGTTAAAGTGTATAGGAAATTGCCAACTGCGTGCTAGAAGAGCTGTACTAATTTGCATTCCCGCTAGTGGAAATGAGAGTGTCAATGTCTCCAAATATTTGCCATCGAATTGTGTAATTTTTGTTATACTGTCTTAATTTTCATTTTTTGTGCATACTTGTAAAAGTGAACATTTGTCCTGTTTGTTTTTATACACTTTCTTTTGTATTTCTTTTTTTGAAAAGAAATAATAAATAATTAATTGAAAGTAAATAATTTATGCTCACAGAAATGTAGCAGTAAGGGTTATCATAACAGTGTTTTATTTAATAAAAATGACATAAACTAACTAAATATTTAACAATAATGGTCTTGGTATCATGCAAATAATATAATAGGCATTATAAGTAATGGCACCTGCCAGCCACTGTGCAAATTATTTTACATTCATTATTCCTTTATTTACAACCCATTTATGAGGTAGGTACATTTATTAACCCTATTATATGGATAGTGTAACTGAGGCTTAGAGAAGTTAATTTGCTCAAGACCATGTAGCTAAGACTCAAACTGAGGTCTGTCTGACTCCATTGTCTTTATTCATATCCACTATTACCTGCTCTAGATGCCCCCTCCCCCCCAAAAAAAATACCCACCAAACAAACAGATGGCTACCTGGATGTGTCCTTATGGAAATATTTTCTACAGTTAACACATCACTTTTGAAGTTAGAAAAAATAATTAGTGAACAATGAAGTAAATTTAAGAAAAATACGTTTTTGAAATAAAGGAGTGACGGTACAGAAGAAGGACTTCTGGGCACAGTTGAAACAGACCGTACTACTTTCTCACAGGTGAAGACCTGGGGGATAAATAGCTTAATCTTCTTTGGCATTTTCCACAATCTAGAAACTCAAAAGCCAAGGTCAGGTTGCCTGTGAAAAGTAGCATGTGTAACTTTTAATGTTTAAAGTTACACCAAGAGGGCTGGCAGGTTTCCAGGTGCTACGGTGGTGTAATAGAGTTTAATCAGGGAAACAGAAGCCTCTCTAGGAGTGTCGAAGACAGGGAATTTAATATAGAGAATTTATATACATGGGTTGGAGTAACTGGAAGAGCCAAACAGAGGAAGAAAGGAACTGGAGCAGAAAACACAAATCAAGATGATACCCAGAGATAAGGAAGCACCTAGCGTTACTGGCTGGAATCAATATGTCTGCACATACTGCTTTAGTGTTAGAGACTGTGTAGCCATTGGTTCCAAATTTGCTGAAAGTTTCTGGAAATCCTCTTTTTCTCAACCAGGGCTGGAACCTCCATCAACGCTGTCATCATTGCTTTCTGTAGATACTGCTCTTGCTGCCGAAGATGTTGTTAATAACTGTAGACAAATTCACTTCTCCCCTCTTTCTCCTTTCATTATCTCACATTGCTTTTCATTGGCAGAAACTAATTGGAGTCCAGCTGACAAGTGAGACAAGGATATGCGGTTTTCAAGCTTCCACAATTCCTATTATACCGAGCAGAGCAAATAGTGGCTGGCAGCAAAGACACAAGCGACTGATACTGCCCACTTTCTTGGCCATTCAGCATCCATTCTCCTCCTACTGCACACATTTAATTTCCATACAGGGTTCTGCTTCTATCTGATTTAGTGCACATGTTTCTTTTATAAATAGTGATGCAATTTCTTCTTCTAATGCATTGAATAGTTCTTCCAGAATATTTCATATGTTACAAGTTGAATTATAAAGTTACCTATTACAAATCCCCTTAGATAGGGTGGAAGGGGAGAGTAAAATTGATCAATATATACAAATATATGTACCTAAAAAACAAGGAAGAAAACCAAAATATTTCTAGTTGCTATGGTCTTCATTTCTGTGTCTTGCCAAAGGCTGTGTAAATTTATACACTTCTTCCACTAACATTTCATTTTTTTTCTTTGCTCTGAGCCAGCCTCCCTTTTGGTCAAAATTCTAAACTTTTATTCCTGAAGTACCTGAATCACTAAGAATTTTCTTTCCTGGGTTGCTGTTGTCTTATTTTAGCTTTTGTTATTGGAATGCAAATCATATGAGAAGCATTAGGAAAGTCCAAAGTTTCCAAAACAGTCTTCCTCGTTCTGTGTGAAGGCAGCACACTCTCCTTTTGATAACTAACCACGCTTTTTGCCATTTGATTCTGTGACATGAGGAGCCTAAATGATCTGGGTGGTAGTCTGAACTTTTCGTTCAATTGAACTATTTGTTGAAGCTCTCAGTGGGACTATTTCTCTCTTGGGGATGAATACCTGTAACATATCAGAGACCAATATTATGGGGGAATGGCACAAATTCTGTGGGTGGGTTGTTAGGGTTGAAAGAGGAGCCACTATCAATTCCATGATTTGGTTCCATGATTCATCTTTTATGGTCATGGCAAAAACAGCATCATATATACAGGGTGGGGCAAAGTTAGGTTTGCAGTTGTTTGTATGGAATATAATACAATAATTAATAAGTAACAATACAAGAATAAACTCTGTTTCACATACAACTGTATACCCCCTTTTGCTTTACTCTGCATTGGTTATCAGTTCAAACCATATGACCCACCTTGAAGGACAATACCTCTGCCTTGCGAGTCATATAGTTGAGTCATCAGAAAGCCAATCTACTATTATTTCATACCAGCTGCTTCTGGATGCAGAGACACCATGCTACTGACAGGGGATTTTCTGGATGTGAGTCCATTGTTGCACTATTTTGATGTAAAATGAGCTC
Source organism: Desmodus rotundus (assembly GCF_022682495.2). Lineage (NCBI taxonomy): Eukaryota > Metazoa > Chordata > Mammalia > Chiroptera > Phyllostomidae > Desmodus > Desmodus rotundus. The sequence goes on along the minus strand of NC_071391.1, from coordinate 115,061,368 downwards.
CTTGGTGAGAAGCTAAGTTGTGTGAGATACCATGATAGTAAATAAGGTACTGTATTAATTTTATAGGACTGCTGTAACAAAACCACACATGGGATGACTTAAACAACAAAAATTTATTCTCTTACAGTTTGGGGGGCTAGAAGTCTGAAATAAAGGTGCCGTCAGGGCCATGGCTTTTCCAAAGGCTCTTGGGAAAAGTCCTTCTTTGCTTCTTCCAGCTTCTGATGACCCTTGGCTTGTGGCATGTAACTTTAATCTTCCACCCCCACGAATCTTCTCTTCACATTTCCATCTTCTTCCTACACCTATCTCCTCTTATAAGGACACCGGTCATTTAATGTAGGGCCTGCCCCAAATCCTGGATAATTTCATTGAGAGATCCTTAGCTAATTACAACTGTAAAGACCCTATTTCCAAATAAAGGCATCCTATGAGTTTCTGGGTAGATATGAATTTTGGGGGATACTATTCAACCTATTATACTATACAACCCTTTGTGAATGAGCCCTGATAAAAAGGATCTATTGCCATTGATCTGCCACTAGGTGTCTTGGCTGATCCCATACTGAGGGACCCACATTGTTTTATGCCTTTTTAAAAAAAAATGTAAGTACAAATAATTTATTCTGAACAATATATTTTAAAAACAGGACACATATACACATAACTGAAGAGCAAGGCTCACACTTGCAGACCCAGCCACCCTGGGAGGCCTCTGAGGGCCACTTAATGCTCTGACAGCAGTACCGCACAGGCAGAGGAGAATAAATAATAGTGCTCTTGGGAGAATCATAGTGACCAATGGGGGCCTCACTGTGTATACTGCAGTGGGAACAACTCCCCAGGATTGACATATACAAAGTTCTAGATCTCCCCAACAACCTCCAAACCTGGCTGCTAGCTCCAGGGGATGGAAAAACTCAGGCATAGTGGGCATAGCCATTGGGGGGGGATGGCTCTGGGCACAGAAAACTAAAGAACTAGAGTTCAGACAAGCACATGTATCCATATCAAGTCACATAACTCAGGGAGAGCACTCATCCATGGTAGTAACTCAAATAGCCTCAGTGAGGGGAAGTCCATGTTGGGCTCTCTGTGCTTATTATGGTGTTTACTTTGTATATTGAATAAGCACAGTGGTGGCTGGAAAAAGGGCTTGTTTTCATCTATAAAGTGTGTAATCTTGTCCTGATTATTGAGAGACTCCTCTGTAAGTGCATTTTCTTTCATTCCTGCTTATTCTGAGTCATATATTTACATGCCTTTTCTTAAGACCTTCTTATCACCAGCCAGGTTATCTTGTATCTTCCAGATCTCTGACCACCTGGTTAAATCAGAGGCGTTCACTATAAATCATTGAAGATCTGAACATCAGGCTTTTTCTCTGTCCGTGTATAGTGGACAACTGGATAGACTTCTTGCAGGTCTACTCACTAGGATGATTTGCCTTCCTACCGACTTTCATGCTATAGGTGCCCACTCCCAGCATGTGACAGCACGTCATGTCACTCCATCTGTAAATGAGACCCAAGATACTTCTTCCTTAGTCAATCGATTATATGGAAAATCTGTAAGGCAGTGTTTGTGGTTTGAGAGGGAAGCAAGAATGAAGCAAGAGAAAGTTCTGAGAGAATTTTATTCATGTTTCAGGACTTGTTCAACTTCAATTTCATTTCTATTTGGTGGTGAAATATTGCTGTGCATGGCCAACTTCATGAATTTGTAGATAAGACAACATTCGATTCATTCTGTATAGATTTGATCCCAGATCATGTAGTATTTTTTGGTCAGACATTCATTTGTAACGGGGCTCACTAAAAGCTAGGAGCTGTTCTTTCAATGGGTAGTTATATGCATAAAAGACCAAGGCTTTACTCCCAAATCCTAGGGATTTCTGTTCTGATTCTCTAATTGGCAACTTCCAGAGTCTTCATAGAACATCCCTAATTTGCCACAGAACTTCAAGCTTTGTTGAATCTGCTGGGTCCTGAGGTCCTAGTGTAGGCAGAATAATTGCCTCCCAAAGATGTTTATATCCTAATTCTCAGAATCTGTGAAGATGTTGCCTTCCATGGCAAAAGGGAATTAAGGTAGCAGATGGAATAAAGGTTACTAATTAGTTGATCTTAAGGGATTATCCTGGATCATCTGGGTATGCCCAGTGTAATCACAAGGATCTTTAAATGTATTAGACTCTAATACATACAGGTGTGCCTCTAATAATTAGAGGGAGGCAGGAAACTCAGTATCAGAGAGATGTGGAAGACTCACCCGACCACTGCTGGTCCCTCTGGTGTTTTGTAGGATATCAAACTGAGTGTTAGGTTATGATAGAATGCTGTAAAGTTAACATAACCTAGGCTTTCTTGTCATGTACACCAAATTACTTATAGTGGCCTTTGCGAAATGATATAAATAATAAAGTATTACTATATTGATTAGCTCTAGAAAATAGGTGCTAAAATTGAAATCACGACTTTATTACATTTATGTCTTTGTCCAAGAGTCTTCTATCTTCTGCACAGGTCAAGTAAGGGAGTGAAGTAAGGTGATGATGGCAACCACAAAACATAGCCTTTCAAACCTTTGATGGTGGCACTTATTTCTGCACTTCCTCCATGGATGTAGAATTGCTTTTGGTTTACTGTTGTGATAGGTTTAGGACGAGGCAGGGCTTACCATTTGTCCTTCTTATAGCCACCATTGCATTGATCGGGAAGCCAGAGGAGGATTTTTGACATCTTTTCAATATGACTATTGCAATTCCACAATCAAGAGCTAGGGAAATAAACATAGGACATTTTATAGATCCAATGAGCCCACAGTGAGCCCATCTTTTTATTATGTGACCTCCATAACCAGCTATAAGGTCAGGCAGACAATAGAAGTGTTTTTGGGTCCCCAGAAATCAATATCAACTCAGAACCTGTGTCTAGTTCCAGATGATCAGATTATTAGCCTTTCTCCCCAGTACAGTCACGATAGTAAATAGCTACAAGGCTCTTCTGGGGAAATACTTAGAGAAGAAGTCACAGAATATATTTTGCAGCACTGCAGCAGGGCCCTTCCTCACCATGACTTTTCCTCAGTTTTATTTAGGGAACTCTGGGTCTTTGAACAGGCTTAAGAGGCCACGACTCCTCAAGGTTTCTACTTATCACATGTCGACTGTATCTGAGGGGAAAACCCAAAACACTGGAATTTATTTATTAAAAAATTGTGTATTTATTCTTACATGTTTAAACTTCAGTCACCTTCAAAGTACTCTCCATGTGATGCAATACACCTATTGAGACTTTTTTTTCCACTGCTCAAAATGTTTTGAACTTGTCAGTTTTGATGCCTTTTAGCCTTCTGTAGTTTTTTTTGTTTCACCTCTTCCACATGGGCAAAATATTTCTATTTGAGGCCTTTTTTCATTCAGGGAAAACAAAAGAAATTTGTTTGGGGTGAGATCAGGTGAATAGGGAGGGTGGGGCAAGGAGGTCATGCTGTTTTTGGTCAAAAATTGCTGAACACTCAGCTGCGGTGTGGGCAGGTGCACTTGTCAATCACCCTTCACGAAATGGGCAAACACGTTGAAAGACTCTCCAAAAAAAAAATTCACTGAAGCCTCTCACAACCTCTCAAGACAATGCCAGCTGGTACATTGATACAAACAGGTTCCTAGAACACTCACCTAGCTACAAGGATCCTGCCTTCCAGAAGATAATTCCAGTTTTTTTGGTTCCCCCCTATGTTTTAGATATACACACATATATATAATATTTATACTATAAATATATAAAATAGGTTTTTTATCTACTTCATCCCTAAAAATACAATGATCAACTAGCCATCCATAAAGATACCTGTGTGACAAAGCATTCTGTTCACCATTCTGTCCTTATTGCTCATTAGAGTGATTGTACTTACCTTCGGTATATGCCAGTTAAGCACTCCCACCTGCTCTGTTGAAATCAGGGATGTCCAGTATAATAACAGCATCATCGTCACTCCTCACATGTCAATGACAGTTGCCACAGAACTTCCAAGGATACTGGAGCTCCCCTCAAAGATGCAGAACTGTAGGTTATTAATGCATTGCTCATTGCCCTAGAGACGGGAGTACCCTATTGACTTCGTTGGGTGACACGATGTGGAATTCTTTCTGGAAATTATGCTGAGAAAAATATAGCATTTCCAAAACATTTAATTTAGGTCATCACTGAGGTCAGATTTTGGTCAATTTTCCAAGAAAATTTTTGGAACCACTCTTGCCGTTTCAAACAAGATGTTGGATATACAGGTGGATTGGAAGAACAAAAGGACAATGAATGAGAATAGGAAGAAGAAGAAAAGAAGTCAGAAGCAGCTACTGTCTCTGGGTGGGAGCTCACACTCCTGTGGCTGCTGCTGCCCTACGTGAGACTCTGGCAGTTGGTTCGGAACCCACCTAGGAAGTGACTCACTGCCCACAGATGAAGTTTGCCACTAATACCATCACTGCTACTGCTAGCGCATGGATAGATTGTGCCTTGGACAGTCAGGGAAACCTTCACAAAGAGGTAACATCTGGGCTGGTTTGGGAGGGTGCATAAGCCTTTTCAGGTAATTTTTCAGGTAGCAGAACATTTGCAAGAGCCAATTTCCCTCCAGAAGTTATAAATAGCCTTTGGTAATGAGGGCAAGATGTCAAGGACAATATTTATCAAATTAAGGTCCATAGACCACTTGTTTCAGTATTGGGACATCCCAAAAGAGATAAAATAAATTAGAATTTTCCCAGTGGGACCTGGAAATTGTATGTTTTAACAAGCACACTAGAAAATTCTTATATAAAATAAAGTTTGAGTCAACTAAGATTTTACGAACTTCAGCAATTATTCAGTCAACTAATTATGACTCAAGAGGAGTAGGAAACTGCAAGAAAGTTTTTCCTCCCACACATGCATTTGCTTTTGGCTTAATATATCTGTGTATGTGTGTAGATAGTATGGCATTCAGCAGCAGAGGATGCACAGTGAGCTGACTGTGTGTATCTGTTACTTGAGCGTGCTTATGCATATGCAAGTATGTGGGCCATTTTGTGCTGAATTTTAAAAATAATGACAACAAAATGCTCTCTTTGATTTTGGAAGATACAATCATCAAGAAGTTCTGTGAAACATAGAGATGGAGCTTCTTTAAATACACCCCCAAAGTGTTTTATTACTTTATTCTGCATGCGAAGGAAAAATATCCAGAATAAGAAACAAAAGGCTCATCATTAAAAGGAAAGTACATCTAATTATATCATCTTCTGGAGCTTGTCCTTCTCAATCTCATTTCTGAGTTGAAGTAAAGAGAAATAGGAGTTGCTTAGTGTTCTCATCAGAAGTTAGAAAATTTTTCTTTGAGGTCTCAGGACAGAAAGAAATGTAACGTCAGTAACATTATTGTATTTAAGGTGTTTAACAGGAAACTGCAGAAAAAGAGAAACTTTGTACGTGGGTGACTTTAATTGACTAACAAAATGTAATACTTAATGAGAAAGGCCTAGTGACAATCTGCAAATAGTAGAAAGATGACACAAATGTAAGGTGTGTTTTCATGGGGCTGAGTAAAATGGAATTCCATAGCATATCTTGATCTTCCATATGACTCAGGTAAAGTAATAGATTCTGTCTTTAAAGGTCAAGTCTTCATTAAGCAAAAGTTTGTACAGTTATTTTCATCTTATTTAGAGGTAGCATTATTTTTCCCTTTGATCTATTTATTTAAATTTCCATTAAGCCCATGATTTTAAGGGAACAATTTGTAGAAGGTTTTTCTGGTTTAAGTATCAGTTCACAAAGTTCCCACTATAGCGAAATATTTATCTTTAGGCCAGGTATGCTAAATGTGTTGAATTAAGTCTTGGTATTTCAGAGGAGGAGGAATTAAATTGCCAAAAAAATTACTCAATTTGTTCCTTGTGTAAAGTGCACTGATTTTCTTAATTTCACTCTGTCGGTTTTTAAAAGCATGATTATAATTGCAAATTCTAGAGCATCAGTTGTCCAAGTGATGAAATTGTCATTAAAGATGAAAGGAGAGAAAACCTAACACATTTTAATAAAAAGAATCTATTTTTCTGCCTCATTTTGCTTTCTTCAGATGTACTGGGAAATTGTGTACAGATCAAAGGAAATTAAAAATACCTGCTGATAATATCAGAGAATGAAAAGTTTCAGAAAGAAAAAAATATTGTAAATTACACAAACAAGAGAATGAATTGAATTAAACCCAAAATAGCTGTTAAAAAAAGTAAGACAGCAGCAGGTAACCTAGGAGATCTCACTCTTAGATGGGAAACAGAAGATGGCTTCGCTAAGGTCAGTCTTATTGATGAGACACTAATTTAGCTGTTGGTTCTTAGGGAGCATAACACCTTGACATTTTGGGGGGCTGGAATTGGCTTCTAATGTAATATACCAGCACATATGATTTGTGTGATGCTGGGTAAATCACTGAGAAGCATAACCAGTATGTACTTGGGGCTGGCATTTCTGTTGGACTCATCAGTCAGATTTCCACTATGCACCACGGAAAGACTCTCTTCACCTGTGACACCTTCTTTGTGGGAGGGGAAAATAAGGCTATCTGACATGTAGGTTTTTGGTCAAATCTAGAAACTTTTTGGACTTTCCGTGATTTTGAGAAAGAGGTTCCTTCTACTTTAAACCAGTTGATGGTAGAAGATTGGGGATTCAGTGAGAATTTAAAATATTAAATGAAAGCATTGGTCTGTTCCAATTTGTTGCCAACTGAGACAAGATAGTTAAAAAATTGACAAATATGACATACATATCTATAGAAGTTGCTGTGAGAATTAAATGAGTTAATGCATATAAAGACACTAGATCCAGGCCTGGCAAATAGTAAAGCACTTACAATCATCATCCAAATATACAATTAGGTCGGTAGATTTGTCTGGGTCAGAAAACCCAATCATGATGCATTGTGTCAGTGGAGAGAGTTTGAACAAATGGTTCTCAATATAAAATTTTAGTGTATTTAGGGCTGCTGAACCAATTTTGAGGTATTATCATTTTTCATAATTCCTGGAGAAAAGCCTTCAGCATAGCATGCTTCCATAGAAAGAGCCCTGTTTTGGGTATCAGACAGATGTAAGTTAAAAATTTCAGTTCTGCCACTTATAAGTTGGGTGACCTAGGCCATGTTGTTTAGATTTTCTCGATGTCAAATTTCTAACGTATAAAATGCAGAGTGTGATGAGCAAGAATTGGGCAACCTCTCCATGACTGCAGGTACATAGTAGGTGCTTAGCACATATGCATGTCCTCTGGTTCTCATTCTCTTGATATAATCTATTAGTTAAAAATACTTAGGGTTTGTGAAGGAAAAACTGACTAGCAATTTATATATCAATGCAGACTAATCTTATGTTAGGGAGATATTTCATTTTCCAAGTACAGTTTCTTTTAAATCCCTGTTATCAATTCTCTTTTTGAGATCGGCCTGAACTAAATGTTATTTTGCTTTAGAATTGCTTAAAATCAGTCTTTGTTTAACAGTCATGGATTTTGGGCTTTGTCTAGTATAATTGGTTTTCAAAATGTAATTCTCTGTCACAGATAACAAATGATCAAATGTGAGAACAATAAAACATTTTATCTTTGGATAAAAAGTTGAAAGAAAGACTAATTCTTTTGTTTTACTAAGGAAAGCAATGTATGTGCTTCATGTTTCTGATTTTAGTAGACCTTCTGCTGAAAAAACTTCTGGTTCTCTATGATTTCAAAAATTAACTGTAGACGAGGTCTAGGCAGAAGCTGACTCTCTCTCCACCCTTTGTGAGATTTGAACAAGGAGGCCATTAGACTGAGGTGGTTCCAATGTCTTTACAGCTCATACAAACCCAAACCGAAGGCTATAAATACCTCAAGGTTAAGAAATGAAAACCTAAGGACAACTTATCATAAACAGCTAACCAGTCTTTCAGAAATAAGGCAACCTCGGAAGTGATAGCCAATCAAATGATTTCCATGTCTTCTCTGTCATAGTCTTTCCTCTAGCTGCTGTTGGTAGAGAGCTCTTAACCACTTTTGACTTAAAGGTTGCCTGACTCTAGAATTAACATTTTGCTCAAATAAACTCTTAAAAATTTTAAGATGCCTCAGTTACCTTTTAATCCCCTTTGCCTTCTAGAGTGCTAGTACACACACTTTTAGGTTTTTTCACACACTATCAGTAAAAAAAAAAAAAGTAAAAAAAAAAAAAAGAAAGATCCTTCACCCTTTTGTGTATATTTGTTTACACATTCTGTGTGGATATTAGCATGCATTCTAGTACATATTATAAAATTTGCCCTAAAGATATAAAAAAGATTGAGATAAAATTTAAGTAAATTATATTTTTAAAATATTTTGGTAAGCATGATAGTTTCAGATTGTTACAATTTTCTGATTTACAGCACAATCTGCATCTAGGGTGAACCTTGATCAGAAATGACTAAGGATGTAAATTTGTACTTCAGCCTTCTTAAGACTGTTGACTGACCTGAGCTGACTTTTTTTTTTTTTTTTTGGAACTGACTTTTTATCAAACCTGTTTAGATTGTCATTGTTTTAGTTGGTGTTGTACTTGAAGGAGGTATCAGTTCTGTTATTTGTGAGTCACTTGAGCTTGTGTGCTTAGAATTCTAACTATTTTTTTTACAGGAATATTTTAAAGTGAACTGTCCACTCTGTAAGGGTTGAATTGGATAGATCATATGACTTAAAACCCACTAAATTCATCACACATAAAATGTGCTATGTCACCATGGACTGGAAGTGAACCTGTGAGAAAGGTTGCTGTGCTGGTCCTCCCATTTATGAAACTTCTTTCCTTAGGACACTTTATCTGCCTTACACAAATGTGACCAAGTGTCCCATGGACAAGCAGGAGATATTGTGATCAATCTTTGCATCAAATAATTATGAAGTAAAATTTTTTTCTCATTTGGAGGGAAAAGATAAATAAAAATAGACCTGTCAACATTTGATTTTACATTGTAGTGGATCAACTGGACTCGATTAGAAAGATCTGTCAACAGCAAGGGTCAGTAACCATTTCCTGTGAATGATTAGATAGCAAATATTTTCAGCTTTTTGTTGCAACTATTTGACTTTGTCATGAGAATGTGAAAGCAGCCATAGTCAGTACATAAAAATGGGTGCAGTTGTGTTCCAATAAAACTTTATTTACAAAATTTACAATACATTTGTAAATACTGGCATTTTGTCAGACTTGGAAAGACCATATTTTGCCACTCATGATGTAGAGAATTGTGAGACTGCTCTACACCCCAAAACAATAAATATCATGTTTACAAGGAAATTACTTGGGGAGAAAAGTATCTCTTTCAAGTAGATGGCTTAGTTCAACCCCAGAGTCCTTTACAAATTACAGTGGACCATAGAACATTCATGCTGGTAATTGGTGAGTTGATGTAACCTCTCTGTCTTTGATTTATTCATTCTCTCAATCACACACATACCTACACACACATATCCCACACCTCCCACCACACATGGTAATGAGATAGCTGCCATGGTCTGAAATTAGTGACAAGATAAAAAGGGAGATTCACACCCTGACTGGTGTGGCTCAGTTGGTTGGGCATCATCCTGCAAAGCAAAAGGTTGCTGGTTCAATTCCTGGTGGAGGCACATGCCTGGGTTGCGGGTTGGGTCTATGCTGTATTGGGGCATGTACAGGAGGCAACCAATCGGTGTTTCTCTCTCACATTGATGTTTCTCTCCCTCTCTTTCTCCTGCCCTTCCCCTCTCTCTAAAAAATAAATACATCTTAAAAAATATATAAAGAGAGACTCAGATGTGTTTTGATTGGTGCAGTTGTAACTTTGGGGCATGAGGAATAAAAGAACTTTATCAAACTGTCAGGCATCTTTTTCTTTTAGCATCTATCAAATGCTTAAATAAATTATGAGAAGCTCAAGGAAATATGTCAAGAATTGACTAAAGATAAGTAAACACCTGAAGTAACAAATTTCAGTTTAAGGAAACTTACAGAAATGCTTTTTTTTTTTTTTTGCATAGCAATGCAAGGCAGGATATTTGTCCAATAGGCTCCCCAGCATTCTATTGATGCTTTCCCTGCTTTAACTTCACTCTGTTATGTCTCCTTTTATTCTTTGGATCACATTCTGATCCTCTTTCTTAATTGTGTAGAGTCTTCAAGACATCCTGAACTCCCTACAAAGGGGCCACACCTTGGCCAGTTTTGCCTCCAAATTGCCTCTTCTCCTCACTGTCCTCTTCCCATAATACAATAGTAATACAATAGATGATAGCAGTGATTTTCATTAGTGAGCTCCCATAATTTTAGCACAATAGATGCAAGACTCAGCTAAAAAATATATCAAGAGAAACCAGAGGTACAGAGATTTTTACTATATAAAACAGAAGTTATTGCTTATATAGTCTTTAACATTCACTCAACTTTCCAATAGTTGGGTAAGCATGATAAAATGGACAAATCACCTCATCCTTTGGAATTTGAGCTCAATTGCAACTTTATATATGTCTTTCTACTAACAACAAAAATACCTTGTTCACGTGGCATTTTAATAGAATAAGTTGTTTCAGAGGAATGCATTTCCATATAACTAAAATTGACCCTTTTAAGGGAAATGAAGAATACTACTTGCTAGACATGGTGTTAGATATATAATAAAACTTGATTTATTTAGTCCTTCAATAACTATAAAAATAAGTATTATATGCAAATTTAAAATTTTACAGAGAAGAAACTAGAGCTCTAAGAGGTTAAGTAACTTGTCTAAGAACACAAGGGAGGAGGAGTCGAATCTTTGCTGAGACCTAAGCCTGTCTCCATTGTCTGATGCAACCCTTCTTAATTCTTGCAGTTTTGCATGCTCCTATTTATAGGTATTGTCATAAACTCTTTCAACAAAGGATATTAAATATTTTTCAAGCTGTTCCAGATAACTCAGTGTTGTCATGTGAAGCATAGGCCCTCAGGGACTTTGGATGTATAAAGGATATTTGTCCTGCGGTCCCATCTGTAGTGCTTTTCTGAGCTCTTGCATCTAATTTTTTGTTTTCCATTTTTGTGATCTTCAATAGACTTTCAGCTGTCACTTCTCACTTCTCCCTCTGTGACTGCCTCTCTCAAGCTAGCTACTACTACTCATTTTCAATGTTCAAAGTCTAATATCCTGGCGACTAGAAAACTAGACAACCAAACTTCCTAGAACTCTGTATAAAATCATTGTTTTTAGGATCAGTGTGAAGGCCTGAGGAGTATGTACTATGAGGCAGTTATCTCAGCCAGTCATGGACATTTTTGCTTCTTTTCTGTTTTTTAAATTATATCCTGTAAAATTGAGATCCCTGGATAAGTGAGTTGCAGAAAACTGAGACTTTATCACTTTTATCTTAGGTATATTTAATTTAATTCATTTTTTAAAAAGATTTTATTTATTTTTAGAGAGGGGAATGGAAGGAGAAAGAAAGGGAGAGAAACATCAATGTGTGGTTGCCTCTCACATGGCTCCCACTGGGGACCTGGCCTGCAACCCAGGCATGTGCCCTGACTGGGAATGGAACCTGTGACCCTTTGGTTCACAGACTGCAGTCAATCCACTGAGCTATAACCAGTCAGGGCTATCTTAGGTGTATTTTAGAAAAAATATCTGAAACCAAATTACTTAATAAATTCTTTCATTCCAGTTTGCTATACTTGTCTCTCTTTCTACTCTTTTTTTTCATCTATTTTGTGCACTAAGACTAGGAGCTGAAGAAATGATATTTCTCACTCACTGAGAAATGCAGAAAATACAAGGTGAGTAGAATGTTGACTGTAAGGGAGGTAAGAGGGGTTTTAGCTTTGGGGGAATTCTGTCTTGATTTCTTTGCTTCTATTTATTTCAGAGTAGAATATATGACCTACTTGAAAAAGTAGTAAGCACAATGCAAGATTTTATCAAATGTTACTGAATGGTATTGAATATCACTTAGGAAAATATTATGAATTTGATTTGAAATGAGAATTTTTCACAGGGAGACTGGGAGTGGGAATGTTTCCTCATGAAAGCTTTTTGCATCCACAGACAGTTGTGCATAAGAGAAAGAGGCTGTATATCTGAAAAGCTGGGAAACGTGACTACAACCAGAGCTGTTGGCTTGGATGTGTCTGGTTTATGTGTCTGTTGTCCCCCAAAGATCTCCGGCTACTTGAAGGCTATCTAATTTCTTTCTGTATTTCCAAGTTTCAGCACAGTGCTCATTACATAGTTGACATACAATAGGAGGTTTTTTTAAAAAAATGAATGTATGGATGGGTGAAAATGGTGAAGAAATTTGTTGTTTCCAGAAGACAAATGTACTTATGAGAACCAGTCTCTTATCTAACAAGCTTTCCTGTGGATAAGACATGCAAGAATGGTGAATTCAAATGTGTTTCAATGAGATACTCGGTGCCACAATTATGTACATGGGTTTGCTTTAGGAACAATGATGGGATGTTTCTTCACTTTTGAACTTTATTTTTATTTCTTTCAAGGCATTACTTTAAAATAAAAATGAAGTAGAATACTATTGTAAAACTGACTTACTACATTGATGGAGATACAGAGTTGCCTAGTTCCAACCCCTGAAATATAACAACTATGCACAGTAAAGCCCCCCAGAACTTCTCTGAAGGTTATCAACCCTGGAATGCAAACATTTTTTGTCTAGAATTGTATTGGAAAGAGAATTCTCTGCAGCATAGGATTTAAGCATTAGTAAAAATGCCTTCCCTGACCTTATACTAAGGATTGATTTGAACAGTTTTTACCAATGAAAGTAGGTAGGATTCTGCTGATTGTTCCTGGGTAAGCTTTTGCCACCCCCTCAACTAATAATGAGCTTAATGTTTATATCACCCCCAAATCTATACATAGAGATCATTATGCAATGGTATTTGGAGTAGGGGCCTTTGGAAGACAATTAGGTTTAGATTGTAGCACAAGGTTGGGACCTGATGGTAGAATTAGTGCCCTTATAAGAAGAGGAAGAGGGGGATCTCCCTCTCTTTCTCTCTTTCACCCCACGAGAGTGCACCAGGGAAGGCCACATGAGTACACAGCAAGAAGGTGGCTGTCTGCAAATCAGGAAAAGAGCTCTCCCCAGTTACCAAATCTGCTGGCATTTTGATCTTGGACTTCCCAGCCTCCAGAACTATGAGAAATAAATTTATCGTTTAAGCCATTCTGTCGATCATATTTGGTCATAGCAGCCTGAGCAGATTAAGACACTGACAAGAGCATGGATGAGGCAGTTGCCTCCGTCCTGCCTCTGGCCTCCTCCTTAATGCTTTGAGTGTGGATGTGATGCCCAAAGTTAAAGCGGGCATCTTATAGTCACAGAGTACAAGTGTAGAATAAAAGCCAGCACAGTAAGGGTAGAAGAGAAGATGGACAGAAAGAACTTGGGTCCTTGACGATACCTTCGAGCAGCTAATAGATTGTAATCTACTTTCAGACCTCTTGATACCTGCAAAAAAAGAAAGCCTTTATTTATGTAAACTACTACAAGGTGAGTTTGCTGCTAGAAGCATCTTAAAGCATTCATAAAAGTGAGAAATGGCTATGGTTCATTAAAACTAAACTTTCTGTGTATACATAGGTTATTTAGTTTTTGTTTCTTTGCAATTTCACAAAGCAGCTGAATGTAATATCAAATAGGAGTGGCTTCATTAAGTCAATCTTCTCAACAAATACATTTTTAAAGATTTAACTAGGTAGAATATCTCTAAGGAAAAATTGTTTAAGCCTCAAATACTCTTCAATACATTTTCTAAGGAACTTTTATTTTCTGGAGAAATCACTGAATTTAGTAACAACTTTTGCAGTCACATTTATTTAGGTTTTTTGTTTCTCTGGCTACTCATTTGAGGATGATACTAGCATGAAGAATATACTTTGCTAATCACCAAGGAGACAGACAATCTTCAACTGAACCAATAGGGTTGAGTGGATTTTGTTAGTTGCTTTGAAGGATAAGACTATGAGCTATCGGAAAATGCGACCCAACACATGCATCCAGTTCCAAATTATTGCAGGCACTGTAGGACACTGCAGGACTGCATTGAACCAACTTCTCGCCTGTACCTTCACAGTGACACTGATTGTCATCCTAAAGATGACGTTTGCATGACTGTTCGTTCACGGGGCCTTTCATTCTCATAAACTGAAATGTTCTTGATACGTATCATTCACTGTTAATACCACTACAGTGTTTCCTCTACAGGGTTTCTCTCCAATCACCTCACATTTCCCAAATGACCATCTAGTCCTGTGTACACCAGGGCCAAGGACTGCAGTAACTAGACTTGGGGCTAAGGAACAACTATGCTCTTTGAGAATTAAGCTTTTCTCTCTTTTTAGATCAAATTAGAGGTAATTTTTTAAAAAAGATATAACTACTCAAATTCTTGAGATGTTATTTCATTTTTATGTATTTTTTATCTTCATCTGAGGATATGTTTATTTATTTTAGACAGAGAGGGTAAGAGAGAGAGAGAGAGAGAGTCAGTCACTGATGTGAGAGATACATCTGTCAGTTGCCTCTTGTATGCACCTGTCTGGGGATCGAACCTACAATCTAGGTGTGTCTCCTGACCAGGAATTGAACCTTTAACCTTTTGGTGCATGGGATGATGCTCCAGCCAAGTGAGCCACCCGACCAGGGCAACTTCTTGAGCTTTTAGATCAGATATGCCGAATATTGTACTTAGTATTGAGGTATGGGCTGTAGAGAACCAATGAACAAATACCAATCAACCAACCAAACCACCAAATAAATAAAACTCTGATTTACACAGAGAGTTAGTCCAAGATTGATAATTTATAACTATCAGGAGTACTAATAGACTCTTATACCTAATGAAAGTATTTGAGGAATGGGGTACATTCTTGTTTTCTCATAAATGTTAGATAGATGGATTTTCTTCTATCTCACATAAACGTTGGTTAACTTTTCCTTAATGATTCCAACATCTCCTGACCAATATGATAAATAAAATTATTAAAACTCTTTTTAAAGATGATCTATTGAGCCACAGAGAGATTCAGCTACTCTCCTCATTTTTTTTTCAATGTCACACAATAACCTGCTGGTATTGATGGAACTGAATTTACCCCATTTTCAATTTAACATGTTCCCTGAAGAATTACTACAGATGTTGTGGTTCTGTTTCCTTGCCATGACCAATGGTTATGGTAAAACAGTCAAGGTCAGGTTTTTAATTCTGTCGTGAGCAATTGCATGGAAACCAACTGGAGTGGCGAAGAGATGGACAATCAGATTCAGCCCCAAACAGCCAAATTAACTGGGCAATGACTTCCTCTTAAAATGTGGTTATGCATAGCCTCACTCCTGATAAATGTACATCATTGTTATTAAATAGCATCTGGAGAGAACACTGCACCACTTTCTAAAAACCTTTGTCTTCAGTTGGATTGATAACTAAACAACCATATGCTCTGAATAGTGAGACCACAGGAGAATTTGCTATAGCTTTTGGTGTATAAGTACTAACCATTTAAATTCACATAACATGTATACTTTTTTTTTGAAAAAAAAACTTTTTAAAGACTAAAATCCAGATAAAAAGAAAATACAGTATTTCCCCCTTATCCGCAGGGGATACATTCTAAGACCCCCAGTGAATGCCTAAAACTGCAGATAGTACTGAACCCTATAAATATGTGTTTTTTCTGTACACAGATAGCTATAATAAAGTTTAATTTATAAATTAGGCACAGTAAGAGATTAACAACAACTACTAATAAAATGGAACACTGATAACAGTATACCATAATCAAAGTCATATGAATGTGGTCTATGTTCTTGTTAAAAATACCTGTTTTACTGTACTCACCCTTCTAGAGGTAAAGCAAGATGATAAAGTGCCTCCATGATGACGTGAAGGGAGGTGAATGAGACAGCGTTAAGAAAAATAGGCTTACACACAAGCACTGTGGCGCCCGACTGTCAGTCTGGTAACTGAGAAGGCTGTGAGTGACTAACAGTGGGTAGTGCACACAGGGCGGGTGGGTATGGAGGGCAAAGGGGTGACTCACGTTCCAGGCAGCGTGGAGCGGCACGGTGTGAGACTTCGTCACAATACTCAGAGAGTAATTTCAGACTTAAGAATTGCTTATTTCTGGAATAGTCCATTTAATATTTTCAGACCTGGGTTCACTACGGGTAACTGAAGCTGCAGAAATTGAAACTGTGGATAAGAGGGGATTACGGTAATTCTAAATTACAGTCTCAGGAGAGTGGCAGAGAAGGAGAGCCTTGTGAAACTGGAGTAGGTGGCCTGAGTCTAATGCTCTGATACAGATGTTTCCACTTCTGTTGCCGTAAAGAAGAAAAACAAATGTGACCATCTGTCAACACCTGGAGAAAACTTTAAAGAGGTGATTGTGCACCATATAAAAAGGTTTTCTAAGCACCAGTCTGTTGAGGAAAAATTACTTAATTTAAGAAAGACAAACATTAAATGGACATGCAGAATGGCTTTCAAGGTTTTGAAAGATCCAACTGGTTAAACTTTTGCAATATATAAAACTTCCTTATTCCTCTTTTCAAAATGGTTTTCTTTTTGAGCTTGATTTGTTAGGAAAATCATTAGGTTATCAAGGCTATTCTGAACAGTGGTAAAATGCCTTAGAATGGCTGAGTCATTCAAGTACAGAAGAAAACATCTAGGATCTATGTATTTAACTTTTACTCTCTCTGACTGAATACATGGAGAAAACGTGTGTCTAAGTTAGCACTGTGCTGATCTTGCTCTTCTCTGTTTAGAAGATCCTGTAAAGGATCCATTTTTATATTTGTTAAGGAGCAAATGGTCTTTATTTTCTCTGCTTATTGCTGTAAAAAGTAGAAGATACTTTGACGAGCATTTTATCTAAGCAGGATTTTTTCCTGTGTTCTGGGTGTTGTCTTACACAATTGGATTTTGAGTATGTTGTGTGTTTCCTGATTAGTATTTCTGCTTAGGACATAGATAATCATCTGGAGTAAATGCTGCTGGATATTTTTGGACTTCACATAAATATACATGAATGTGGATGGGCAGGAAAATAGTAAATAACAATGCAACACTGAGTGATTAGAGTCTAATATGCTATGTTGTCAGGGAAGAAATGTGAGTTTAATTTCCAGTCGTAGCCTCTTATAACTCACCCAGTTCTTAGTGCAATAGGGACTGACCCTGTATAAATGTGTGTTTGGTGTTTTGCTCCCAGACCACAGAGTCAGATTTCTAATTCTGGAATTATTCTTCCCTTTCAATGTTCATTTGCTTTATGAAGTATGTGATAAATTACAGTGATGCATTTCTGTACAGTTGGATGTTTTTAAATGTCTTTATAAGAAGAAAGGAAGATAGGAAAATAATACACAAATAAATAAAAATATATCTTCTTCACCAGACTGAGACATTAACCATTTTCACTTCTTTCTTCAGTCCATCTGTGTGCCAGGCAGCAAACAACCTCCTGAGCACCCCTGATTTTGCCTGTTACTCTGCATGCTGGTATTGCCTTTGCTGGCCTAACTGTTCCTGTTAACGCAGAGGCTGCCCTCCTGCTCCTTGCTCACAGCCATTTCCCTGCAGGTAGCATCAGGGACTGGATTGTGCATTTCTCTGTTTACTTTATAGATGGTGAAGTTGAGATGCAGAAATGAGGACATTGGCCTTGAATTATGGCCCAACTCAATGCCAAAAACAAGAACTCAGAGCTTTTTAATTCCCAGTCCTGTGAAATACCAGCTTGTATTTTCTCTTCATCTCAGCCTCATAGTCTCTTCTGTAAATCAGGCCCAGCGGCCTTACCACAGCACTGGCTGCCAGCCACTTTCACCTAACACTGTCAATGGGCTGGCAGGGCTTGCAGGACAGGAGTCTGAAATAAATGATTCGAACCTGCTTCAAGAGGACAAACTGTTTCCATGATTTCAATTTCTGTTTCTTTCCCAAATTCCACTGCTGTGGCCACAGGAATACAAAAACAAAACGTGAAAAAATCTGTATGAGTTGCAGAACAAGATCGAGTGCCCTCCACATGCCAGAGGAATCTCGGTAAGATACACTGCAAGTGACAACAGGGGGCGCTCACCAAGCTGGGAATCACTGTGTCAGAGGTCAAGCTGGCTAGTGCAGCAAGTGGGTGCGGGCCTGAGCAGTGCGCTGCTGCGCTGAGAGCTGTGCGGGGCGAAGGCAGGAGCCCGCCCTAGACAAGTTACAGTGGTGAGCCAGTCTCAGTTCTTCCAGAACCTGGGAGGGTGTGCAAGTGTCAACAAAGAGTTGGAGTCGCCCGCATGCATTCTCAGCTAACAGTTGATGCCGAAGGGATGAGCTTTAGAGAGCTGTGGCGGTGGGAATGTTTCTCTCTCTGGGCTAGGTCAGCACCTGGAACCTGGAACAGAATTGAGAGTGAAATTTCTGGGTTTCAAAGTCAGAGCCTGTCTAACAGTAGTCACATACACTTGTATTTCTTACTGACTGCAATGACTACACAATATTAGGCCATTTCTTCTCCTTTCAGTCCTCAGCTTAAAGGTGGGAGTCTTGACTTGTCTGAAGGGTCTTTGGCCCAGAGCTGCGTGCTCCCACAGTGCTGGAAAGGAGATGAGAGTAGTAACAGTAAAGGGAGTCTCAGTGGGCAGGCTGGGCTGCTCTTCCAACATTGTTCTGACCTTAAACTCCTGTGTTCAGAGCACAGAGGGCAGAGATTTTGGCTGATGTTGAAATCTATTCATACCAAAAGGCCTCTTTTCAGGTAAAGATCTATTAAATCTGCCTGGTTGGATCCCATTTGATTTCAACAAACTTCAGCTTACCTCTTGATTCATAAAGAAGTCTTCAACTTCAAACTTTCTAATCAAGATATAGCATGTGTGGGATTTACATATATGATTAATTCTTTATTAGTACACCCATGCGGTTCTCTTATAGGGATTTTATTATACCTAGGAAAAAGGTTTTCATATGAAGCATAAAACATCTTACATAAAACAATTAAAAAATATTTCCTCATAAAGTGTAAAAATTATTCCATGGTCGAAGTCAAAGGGAACTTGTGGCTCCTTTTGTTTTCTTCCTGATGATCTGTAATGAGACTGAGCTAAAGTGTAAGATGGTCCTGCCCATGGCTTCCTTCTAATAGGAGAATTCATGTCTGCTAGAAAAAGAAAGCCCTATTCTTGCTCATGCAGAGACTCAAGGTCGGGCTGAAAAGGAACTCTTTATCACAGCCATAGAGATCCCGACCTAAGGCCACCTCCGCCCATCCACACCTCCTGCCCCCACACCGACAAGCCAAGTCTGATCTGCGGACACACACCCGGGATGTTGAAGGCTCCCTTCTTTCCCTTATATGGATCACAAAGAATTTACAAAGAGAACAAGACAATCTTTTAAAAAAGTCTCCTTTCCTAATTCTGGACAATAGACTATTCTTTCCTCCTACCCAACCACCAACAGTCACCCACACTTTATGGACAAAAAATAGTAGAGAAAACTCAACAGACATACAAAAGAGTCTCAGCCCTTCATCAGAAAAGGATTTAAAGAATCAGAGCAAAAATCTCCCTGTGAAGCAAGCTTACTCTGTGGAACTGGAGATAACTTCAGAAACTTTTTTTTTTTTGAAAAGGCTTAAAAGGGCATTGCATCTATGAAAAGGGAGCATGTTAAGGTAAAAGATGATTAAAAAAACCAGCCTCATGCCTTATGATATAAAAATACCACAATGAATTTTTCTACACTTTTGAATTTTATCAAAATAAAAATTTCCCCCCTCACCAGCATGCGATACTGAACAGATATAGCACTTGTATGCTGTGGCGGAAAGGTAAATGTGAACACTGGAACACAGAACACATTAATGATGACAGTGTGATAATTGCCATGAATGAAGAGAGTTATGATAAACTTATTCAGGAGATTGAATATAATGGGAATTCCAGGGGGAGGAAGAGAGTTGATACTGGAGAAACAATAAAGAAAAAAATTACAAAATTTCCTGAGGCTCAAAAGAGACTTGAATCTTCTGATCAGTTATGTGATTGGGAAAAATTAATTAAAGTGACCCATATGTAGACTATCTTACTTAAATTTCGGTATCTAGACAGAAAATCTGGTGGCTGACAATCCAGCTTTTCCTTGGAAACATTCAATTCCAGAAGACAATGAAACAGCACTGTCAGACCTTTGTAGCAAAATTCATTGTGACCCAAGTACTCTGAATCCAATCCAAATAGTATTCATGTGCGAGAGCACAGAAAGGCATTCTGAGAGCTGGAAGGAATCAGAAAGAAAATGACCAATGTGCTGTTCCTGAAAATATAAATCACTAATATATTTGTAACTAAATGAGAAATGCAATGAAATGAAGAACTTATAAATGAGAAAGGAGGAAAACATAAATGGCAGTGAGAAAGCCAATAAAACAGAAGCAAAGCTAAGTGATTATTCTTAATATGATTGTAGGATTTTGAAAAATAGAATTAGAATGGGATAGTAAATAATAACTTTAAATTATTCCACATTATTCCTACAAAAGCAAGGAGGCGAGGGTGGTATAGTGGAGACTGTTCATTGTCCACTGAAACCTGTTCAGCCCTCCTGCCACAGAAATGGAGTTGAGGCTGGGCAGGTACTAGTCTGCATGGTAGGCTCTGAACACTTCACTCTGGTGAATGTGTGTGCCCCTTGACTGTCTTCTCGTCAAAGAAAAAGAGAAGAAATGATAGATCCCACTCCCAGGTCTGGAACTTAAGACATGAGGCATGCCCTTTTGGACGTGGAAGTGACTCAGGTTTAACCATGAAGGTGGCAACCATGCCCAAGTGCGTGGGTTCCTCATTAAATGAGGAATGTGGCTGTTCTGCTGACCTGGACCATTCACACATAAACTGTTATGTGAGTGAGAAATAAACTTCTTTAAGCCACTGTGTTATGAGGTCTTTTAGTTACAACATATTAGCTTTATATAAATATTGATTTATATAAGTCTTGATTTATATAAATATGTGAAAAGAAGAAAAAGTATGCATAAAGAAATGGAGAAAGCCACTCATGTGGATAAAAGCTACTATCTAACCATGTATGTTTTACAACAATCTGATCAATTTATACATATTGTTATGCAATCTGATTTTTATAATAGATGATTTTTTTGGTCATTCTTCCATGTCAATATATAAAGAATTAGACATTATTTGTAGCTTTCAAGTAATACTTTATATTATGGTGTTTCCATAATGTATTTAGGTCTACTTTTCTCTACTTAAGCATTGCATTTTGTCCTAATTTTTGGCTATTGCAAATAATTCCATAGTGAAATGTCTTATGCACAAGTGCAAGAATTTCAGTAGAGCAGGTACCCTAGCAGTGGGATTTCTGGTTTGACAGTATTCACATACGGGATTGCAAAATTGAACTCTCGAGATGAGAAACAAGTGTTCTAAATAGTCCTTCTTGAAGCCACTTGCTCTGCTGATATTTATGGCTAGTTGGAGTCTGTAGCTGGTATAACTCAGGCTTTTTTCTCTCTTGGCTTGGTTGGAGCCCAGCAGAGCTGCTGGCTGACTCAGTCCTACTTCAGATGTCATTGGCTGCAGGCCCCTGAGTGAACGCTGAACCTCCCAACAGTCTGCTGAGCAGATTTCCCCTCAGCCTCTGTGGCAGGCCAACTTCATTTCCCTATGGTGGCCTCCATGACAAGCCTGGCGATTATTAGTGTCCACACCACCTGGGACTTGGGAGTGAATGGAGAATGCGGGGTAATGCTGCACCACCAAGTTTTGTGGGTGACACCTTGGGGAGGGATAGGCCACAGCCAGGGAAGTTCTCGCTGGATTTCTCAACAGGTGTAGGGTAATAGCTTCCCTTTAAACTGCATTATTACCCCCTCCCCCATTAAATAGTATACCTTCCCAACTCTGAGCTAGAACCCAGAAGTGGCACAGCAGGCCACTCATCTTTTCTTTTTTAACCCACACCTTCCCCTCTCTCTCTCCTAAGAAAATATTCCTGAATGGAGGGGGTAGGTTTCCTTTCATTTTTCCTGTGTAGCATTTTCCCCCTTCCTGGTAAGCCTTATCAGAGGTCAGGTACATGTCCTCTAGATTAGAAAAGAACTTAATGAACTAAGTTCTCTAAACTTGGTTGTTATTATACCAGAGGGAGATGGAGGAATCTGGGAAATACTTAGCAAAGCAGTATCCTGACTTGCCCAACTACTGTCTGTTATATCCAGGGGTGGAAAAAAGTAGGTTTACAGTTGCGAGTACTTGAAACACAGTTTACTCTTGTATTATTATTTGTTAATTCTTGTATTGTTTTCCATGCAAACAACTCTAAACTTATTTTTGCCCACCCTTGTATTTCTATTGTGACAAGCTTTACTTTTTCTTCGTCTTTCTTTTTTAAATAATCAGGGTGGAGGGGAGCAAAGGGTGAAAACTTGGGACAACTTTAATAGTGTAAGCATAAAATATTTAAATAAATAAATAAATAAATAAAATAAAATAAATGAACAAACATGAATGTTTTCCCAGACAGATAGATATTTAGGGAAGAAAAGGTAAAAGTCTTGTATTTTGGAAAGACAAGGAAAAAAGCACATTAAAAATTATGTACATATGTACGTGCGTTTGTGTGACTCTGATTTCATTTGATAGTTCCTGCCCGCACGCTTTAAATATGTTTTCCTACTTTAGAATCCCTTTAGTAAGTAGTGTGGGAGTGAGTCTCCATTGCTCTTGTCTAACCAAGGATATTACTTTTTTTAAAAACTTTTTTTGTCAATCAATTAAAGAAAACTTATTTGTTTTAGTTTTCTTATCACTAGAAAGACTGATATATTTTTATGTTTACTTGCCATTTATATTTCTTTCTTCTGTTAGTTGCATGTGAATATCCTTCCTTAATTTCCTAGTGGATTGTTTGAATCTTCTTAATGATATAAATTTCTTTTTTGATTAGATGAGGATGTTAAACATGTTAATCACTCAGGGCAGTGCCTCATCACTCATAGCAGGCACTCAATATGGGTTGTGTTATGGCAATATAATTACAAACAAAATCTCCTAAGCCAGGAAATTTCTCCACAAAGGCAGGAGAGGAAGAAAACCTTTTTAATAATGAAAAAGCATTAATTCAACATGTGATGCACATTATAGGTGATCTGTTAAGAGAATGCAAAGATGGAAAGAAATCTCACCCTTTCACACAGCCACACAGACACAACCCATTCCATACACGTTTTCAAGGTGAACAAAAACTAGTCCTTCAGTAAGAGCAATAGAAACACCGTATGTCACACACAGTTTATCTGAGGTTCACCTGGTAATTGTGGTGACTACCAGAGTTAGCTGACTGGTTTTATCCAGAGGAAACACGAATGTCAACTTCTTGTAACAAGAAGTAATTTTGCAGCTTGGAGCAAGGTGCCCATCAAATTCAACCTCTTAGCTTCCCAATGAAATTGGGAGATTGGGGTGCTTTCTCCTTTGATGATTATGCTTCAGAAAGATGGCTCCCAGTTCCTGGAAAAAAGACAGTCCTCAATCAGAAGGCCTATCTAGTTTTTAAAAGTATTTCTATACATTTCAAAGATATGAGACAATACCTTACAATGACAAGTATTTTAGAATAAATGCTTTAAGAAAAAGGAGTAGAGGAATATCTCTTCCCTAATTTTCAACAGGGAGAGTTAAGCTTCTTAGTGTTAATTTATATTTTGTCCTTAACATTGTTAATATTGTTATTTGTGTGTGCTTTGTATATTAGGAATATTACATTTTGTCATTAAAAACAAAGTAAAACAAAACTGAAACCAAATAAAAAAATCCTAACACTGTCCTTGGAGGCCCTTCTGAGTCTGGCCCCTGTTACCTCTCAGCTAACACCTGGGACGACTCTCCCATGGCTCCCTTCCAGCTACAGGGAAACACGCACCAGGACTTCCATCTGGCTCTTGTCTCTTCCTGGACCACTGTCCCACAGATGTGTGAGCAGTTTTCTTCCTTCTTACCTCTTAAGGGTTTTTTTTTTTTTTTTTTAATGCTATACTTTCTCACTGAAGGTTAGCTTGACCACTCTGTTTAAAATGATTTACTGCCCCTGGCCCTACCACTCCCACCTTGCACTCCAATCCTTCCTTGCTTAATTTTATCTATAGCACTTAACACCTCTTAATAGACTAGATTCTGTACCATGCATTGTGTTCGTCCCTTCTCTCATTAGAAGGCAGTGCCTCGGATATGCCAGAATCTGTGTATTTTGTTCACTGCTGTCTCCAGGGCTGAGTGAGTCTCAATAATATTTTTGGAATGAATGAATATATTGATAAACATGCATTGACATTTTAATTGGCTTTTCATCATGCACACTGGGATTTCATACAGAAACATTTTAATTATTATGTAGCCAAATCTACTCATCTTTTCTTTATGATGTCTGCGTTTCATTTCTTCTTTAGAAAGTTTTTTCAACACCATAAGATTTCCCATCATGTGTAAGAAAAAAGTCAGTGGTGGAAAAACTTGTCAAATCTGAATGAAGTCTAATAATTAGTTAATAGTAATGAATCGAGATTTTGGTAGTTAATTTTGACAAATGTACCTTGTAATAGAGATACTAATAGTAAGGAAAATTGAGTGAGAAGTCTTCTGTATGATGTTGGCAACTTTTCTGTAAAGTTAAAATTACTCTAAAATAAAAAATGTATTTAAACATGTATTTTTTCTCTGATCGTGTTTATTGATTTGAATTTAGTTTTAGATATTAAATCAAACCAGGATGGCTCCTTGTTGTTGTTATTGTATTATGTGAGGTAGAACACACTTTTTCTTTTCCCCTTAGGGCTAGTCAGTCATGCTAGTTTGAAATGCTGCTGTATAATATAGTTTATTCAGTAGAGGAAATTAACTCTTTTTTGCAGAATGTTCCAACTCTTCTCATAGACTCTTACAGATTAATTTAATATCAGGTCATCGAGCTCCATAGAAATTCCAATTGCGATTTTGATTGAGATTACATCTGTAAAGAATATATACTTTTGTAAAATTTTTCCACATTAAATTAATATTCTTAATACCCCCTCTATATGCAAAGCTATTGTAATCTATATTAAAAGAAAGAAAATATGCAAAGTACCTGGAGAGGCAAATTAGCTGAGGAGAAATCAAAAGGCCAATGGCATAGAAAACTTATATTAAAGATTTCAAGCTAAAGAATAATCAATAAAATACAATTAAGGGTGAAAATACAAGTTAGAGTGAAAAGAGTCAGCATTTTTCCAAGTTACAAAAATTAAAATGAGCAATAATGTTTGTCTCTAGAAGGGATGTAGTAAAATAGAGTCTCTCATATTACTAGCAGGAAAGTAAATTTGGTAGAATCTTTCTGGAACACAAATTGGTAATTTCTTTCAAATTTTCATTTTCATTCAACATTTTGAATACTCATTTATCAAGTATATCTACTTGTAAAGATTTCTCAAGGGAAATAATCGTGAAAAATGTAGACATAAAGTGTAAAAAAATTTCCACAATGTTGCTTTATAATAGCGAAAGTAAACTAATTTTACATTAAGGCATGGCTGACTAAAATTTGTTGTATGTGCACAGTGGAACATATATCTCTGTCCCATGACAAGCTGACCATAAAGCACTTAGTGGGAGTGCCATGAAGTTACTCATACACAAGGGAGAAATATCAAATATAGACATTTTATGGACTAAAATCAGGAAAGATTTAAAAGGCACGTTTGCCTACGTCTCTGGAGCAGAATCTTTCACTCCCCTTGGGTAAGCTGAACAACTGAAAGCCATCCAAGAGGGCTTTTTGTCCTTAAGCAAACTGAGTTTCAGGAAAAGCAATTGCGATTATCTGTGGCTTTCCGAAGAAACCTTGTGACTCAGCTTTGAGCACAAACGACGTGTTTGTATCTGTTGCTGCGATGTCCTTCCCTGAACAAACACCGTCACCCTAGTTCGGCCATCTCTACACCCCTGCCTGTGTTGTGATTTCTCAGTCTCCTCCTTTCACTCAACCCTTGCGCCCTGTGATACTGAGTTGACTATGAGCACTTCAGTCCCTTCTCAGTGTACGGTGATCAGGGGGTATTGTGTTCAGATAATAACTATTTAGTAACACTTAAGCACTTGGGTATCAGAAAGTAGAGAAGCAAGAAGTACAGAGGCTACAACAACAGAAACATTAGAACCCACTTCTTACTCAGGATTCTAGTTGGACTAGAACTAACCAGAGATCAGGTTCCATTGGGATAGTGTGGCCAACCTTAGGCAACGAGGTAGTTCTTTCTTTTAGTTTATGGATTGAGTTCCTTTCCTTGAAGTGTTCACCCAGGCACAATAACATATATTATTGATTGCATAGACTCTGCATTGACTGGCCAATAAGTAGTCAGGCACACATCTATTATAGGACTTCTTTAATCAGTGAGCTTATGCTGCTTTTGCTTCTAAAGTCTGAGCCATTTCATTTGCTATCTGGGTGGTAAATTAGGGAAATACTTGAGCTTATACATTTTTGCATGTGAGTTTTTATTTACAGTAGAAGTCCTTTTATAATCTGGGGAAATAAAAAATCTCAGACCCCTTGTATTGAATCAAGGGGGTCTTAAAGAAAGTTGAGCAACAAGGGTAGGTGGTAGGTGAGTAGTAGTGGTAGTTCAGTTGTGTGCGCTAGGTTTGGAAGGGTCACCTGATTACACACAGAAGAATATTGCTGGGTGTACACTGTGAGGGGAGATATA
Organism: Desmodus rotundus; assembly: GCF_022682495.2. Classification (NCBI taxonomy): domain Eukaryota; kingdom Metazoa; phylum Chordata; class Mammalia; order Chiroptera; family Phyllostomidae; genus Desmodus; species Desmodus rotundus. The sequence continues at coordinate 115,034,526 of NC_071391.1, read as the reverse complement.
TTTTTTATATAACAGGACAGTGCCAATCACTCTCTGGACTTAATTAGTGTGATTGTGGAGGACAAACACCTTAGATGAAATTAAATAGATCATGTACTGATTTATAAATAGCTCCTTGATAAAATAACTGGACTATAACCATTCTTATCCCTGATGTTTCTTAAGTTTTTCTGAGGCTCTGGGAGATATCAATACCAGCAGGTAATTGTAGGGGACTGAAGTCTGATTAAGATGTGTCAAGGTGAATAATATTTCTGTGATCAATATGTAAGGGAATATGTTGATTAGTTTTGGGGGTGAAGTACAGTGGCACTTGGACTTCTGGGTGTAGCTATAAGTTTCTTACTAGAGAGATCTGGGGCTGGATGACAAATCTGGCAGTTGGAAAAGTTGACAGCCACTCTGGGAAAGGTGAATTATGGAATTCAGTTTTTATAGGGACAAAGAAAATGAAGAAAGCTCTAGAAAATACGGGGGGGGATTGTAACCCTCTCTTTTGAACCAACAGGAAGGAAAAAATCAGGCAGTAAGAGCAGAAAACAAAGTCCTTTGCCTTGAGCATTCATTTTGATTTAAAAGTTGGTGAGTAAAATTCTATTTAATCCACCTTGTGGGAGCTCACTATTTCTTCTTCTCCTCTTTCTTTTTCTTTTTCTTTTTAATGAGCTATAGAGTTTGCCCTCCAGAGGAAACGCACAACCAGGGTATAGGGTCCAGGGCATTGTTTACATCAAAAAACAAGAATTCACAGCTGTATAGACCAATAGAATCCAGTTTAAGACTTGTAGTTAAGAGCAGGATTTGTGGTTAAAAATACTGGAAGTGGTCCCTTTAAGGCAGACTGTTGTTCTTATTCAATATATCCTCCCTTCTTATTTGATATCATGCAGAAGTATGTCTGGGGATGCTTGGAAGGCAACTTATACTTCTTGGGTGTATGACAGTAATATTAATATTGCTAGAATTACAAGAAGTCAGAATTGAGCAACGTAAAATCTGTCAGAGGTGGAGTCAATCTGAGTTTCACAGGTTTTTTTTTGGTAATAATTATGTACGGTGAGAATTTAAGGGAATTTTATGGTGTAAATCAGTTTCTTTAGAATAGGGTTAGAAATTTAGGCCAAGAGAGATTAAATCCTTGAAAATTTTGACAGTTTTATTTTATTTAAAAAATTATCACAGAGCAAAATTGACTTCTTTTCTTGTAGTGTATTGTTCTAGGAATTTCAATACATGTATAGTAACAGGACAAAAGCCCCTTTCTCAGACTCTCTTTCCCAGAGCTGACTGGGCCCCATAAAACATGACTGACCCTAATTGTTTTATGAGCCTTTATCCTCAGGACTAGAAAGTTACTGGAAGAGCCCTGAAGACTCAGAGGCTCCGGGAACTTACAAAACAGGACACACCAGACCACAACAAAAACGGCCGCTGCTGAACTGAAACGTCTTGCTCTACAACCAGCCCCATGACCTGATAAAAACGCACAGCCTCTACCCCTCCAGGCTGGTGCTGGTGCATTTCTCTGCACCTGTCCTTTCCTCCCTTGGGAAAGTAAAAATAAAAAGCTTGTGAATTCTTTCACAGCCTGTGCCACCGACCACCCTAAAATTCAGATTCATACAAGCACCGCCACAATCAGAATACAGGACAGTCCACCACTCAGAAAGAATTCCTTTGATGGTGTCTCTTTATAGTCACATTCTTGAGCCATCTTAATCCCTGGAAACCACTATAGTTCTGTCCTTGTTTTTTTGAAAATGTCATATAAATGGAATTATACCATATTTAGTCTTTAAAACGACCTTGTTAGGTTAACATATGCCTCTGAGATTAATCAAAGTTGTCGTGTGTACTAATAGTTCATTCTTTTTTATTGCTGAGTAGAACTCCTTGATGAACGCCTCAAAGTTTGTTTATCCATTCACCTGCTAAAGGGCATTTGGATTCTCTCCATCTTTGGGCAATTATATATAGAGTTGCTATAAAATTTGTGGACAGTTTTTGTGTTATTGAAAACTGAAGGAAAGGTTATCCTTATTATAAAGTGACAAAGAACTTGGCGGAATTGTGTTCTTGTGTTTTGCAAGAAGTAGAAATTGCAAATGATGAACTTGGATATTTAGTGTTGAAGACATGGCCTAATTTTTCCTTGATGCATATGGTAAAATTCCAGAGGAGAGAGATAAATTGAAGAAGAAATTGTTAAACAAAAAGCAACCGGAACTTTACGATTTGGAAGATAATCAGCTTATCCACATTGCAAAATATAAGAAAACCTGTTCTAGGGGCAAACATCAGGGGGGTGGTAGGCAGCCATGTGTTAGAGATTACACGCATGACTCATGGATGCAGTCAATCACCTCAGCAGAAACCAAGAATAGATGCAGTTATCCAGGAAAGATCTGTGGAGGACCCTCTTTATGGCTGTGTTGGGTCCTCATGAATTGTATCGGAGACTAACAAGGGTTTTGAGAATTTCATAGTAGCACAAGTGCTGCTGCCTTAGACAGTAAGGGACAGAGACAGGATTAAAGAAAGATAGGCTACTGGACTGGGGATTCTACATGAGACGTCAGTAGAGCTGTTTGGCTGTAACTTGCATTATCCTTCCAGAAAAGGGAAGAATAGTCCTGAAGGTGGTTTAGAGATCAGTAGGGTGACGACTGCCGCCATAGGTGCACAGGACAAAGGTCTGGGAGGTGGGGCTGTGTCCTTCTTGGTGTCAGAGGGCAGTGTCACCTACTAGGTTTCAGGGAATGGGGGCATCTCCTTGGTTTAAGTAGACCAAACCGCCACTGCTCGGGGCCGAGGGGGCAGGGCTGCCATGCTTGTTCTCTGAGAAGTCAGGGCCACCCCGGTGGGCCTGAAAGACAGAGCCCTGGATTAAAGAGAGTTATTCTCAGCCTTACAAAATAATGAGAATTGCCCTTCTATGTGTTGGACTTGCTTGGGAAGTGTGACACCTTTCCTCTCTCTGATTTCTCCCTTTTGGAATGAGAATGTCGATTTCATGCCATTGAATATTAGAAACAGGTCGTTTGTTTTCTGGATTCACAGGTTACTAGCTGGAGAGGAATATTGTCTCAGAATGAATTGTACCTCAAGTGTCACGCACACTTTGTTTAGATAAGATTTGTGACTTAGGGTTGATGATAGAATAAGTTAAGAATTTCGGGCTCTTAGAATAGGGTGAAAGCATTTTGCATGTGAAAAAGACCTGAATTTTGGGGGCCCAAAGCATAAAGTGTTATGGGATGAATTACGTTTTCCCAGTTGATGTATTGAAACCCTTACCCCCCAAACCTCAGAATGAGACTATTGGAGAGGGTCTTTAAGGAGGTAATGATGACATTATTGGGGTGGGTTCCAATCCCATAGGACTGGTAACCTTTTAATCGTAGGAAATTTGGGCTCAGACAGCTATCGAAGGAAGACCATGTGAAGACACAGGAGGCCACCTACAAGCCATGGAAGGAGGTTTATGGGAAAACCAGCTCTGCCAACACTTTGATCTCATACCTCTAACCTCTACACTGTGAGAAAATTAATTATGTTGTTTAAACCACCCAATCTGTTGCATTTTGTTATGGCAATCCTAGAAAACTGATGCAGTAGGTTGTCATAATCCTAGGGTAAATACCTATAGTATTTTACTTCCTGAGAAACTGCCAGAGTGGTTGTACCAGTTCGACTTCCCAACAACATTACCTGAGAGTTCCAGTCCCTCTATTTTCTTACTAGCACTTGGCATTGTCAGTATTTTAAAAAAATTTAGCCATTCTAGTGGATGTGTTATAATGCTTCATCATGATTTTAATTTGTGTTTTTCTAATGGCTAACGATGTTAAACAACTTCCAATGTGTTTATCTTTAGGTGTTTTTATGGTAAAGTATTTGGTTTCTTTGCTAATTTTTCAAATTGAGTTGTTTGCTTTTTACTGTTGTATTTTGAGAATTATTCATATGTTCAGAATACAAATCCTTTGTCAGATATGTGATTTGGAAATATTTGCTCCCAGTCTGTAGCTTGTTTTCATCCTATTAACTGGTCTATTGAAGCACAAAAGTTTTTATTTTTTATAAAGCCCAACTTATCAATTTTATCTTTTATGGAGTATGCTCTTGGTTCCATGGAAGAACACTTTGCCAAAGTCCAGATCACAAAGATTTTCTCCTTTGTTTTCTTCTAAAAGTTTTATAATTTCCTATCTCATTTTAGATCTATGACCCATTTTGAGCCAATTTTCGTAGAAACTGTGAGCATGTACAGACCTTCTCCTACTTATTCAATGAAAGACCAGTATAGGTGCAGTTATAAAAAGATTTGGCAGATGTAATTAAAGGTCATAATCAATTGATTCTGAGTTAATAAAAAGGGAGAATATTTGGGTGGGCTTGACTTACTCAACTGGAAACCTTTTAAAAAGGGACTTGAAGGCCCTTCACAGGAGATTCAGGGACTCCAGAACACAGAGGGGAACAAAACCGTAGAATCTTTCTGCATTCTGCGACCCTCACACTCACCTTGCATTGCTGATCTGCTGATTTACCTGTTGGTGTGAGGTGGCAGGTAGCTCTGCAATTGCTCTCCCTCCCTCCCGCCTTTCTTAAGTTTCCCTGACTCCTGTGCCAGGTGGATGTATTCAGCTCCGCGATGACAGGCTCTGGTTCTTACAGGGTGCCCTCATCACCAAGGTCAGGGGCAACAAGAATGAACACTGGCCTCAGTCCATGCCAGCAGGGTTCCCATTCATGCTCACGGGGTTCTGGACTGCATGTGGTATCTCCTTCCTATCTGCCTGTGGATTCAGGGTTGCTTATCCAGCCCCCACAATTACATAAAAACAGTTCCTTGTTCTGGCTTTGCTTCTCTGCATGAACCCTGACTAATATAGTTATCTTTTTTTCTATTAAATTGGTTTTGTGCTTAGATTGAAAATTAGAATCACAGTCGATCTGTGGGACAAAACTCTTTCTCCCCTTGGGTAAAATGAGTGGCTAAAAACCATCAAGGAGGGCAGCTTGCCCTTGAGCAGACTGACAGAGTGATCAGGGAAGGCAATTTTAGTTACTGATGGGTTTTCCAAGAAACCTTATTATTTCACCTTGCAAGCATAGAGGACATGCTCAGATCTTTGTAATGGCTGCTGATTTCCTTCCGTTAGCACCTTAGCCTTAGGCTATGTCTCCACTGTTTCCTTTGTTGAATCTTCTTAATATTATTACATGAAATAAATATTTGGAAAACATTACTTTCAATATAATACTATTAAAAATGTTTTTACATGTGTGTAGGTTAAAAACAAACCTGAAAATAAATATACCAGGAGGTCGATAGAGGGCATCCCTTGGGTGCTAAGATTATGGTTTAAGCTTTTTTATCTTTTGCTTATTGGGACTTACTAAATTTTCTTCAATGAACATAGTATTTGTGTTTCCCCAAATTCCTATGTTGAAGCCTTAACCCCCAATGTGACTGTATTTGGAGACAGGGCCTCTAAAGAAGGAATGAGGGTTAAATGAGGTCATGAAGGTAGAGCCCTGACCCGACAGAATTGGCGTTCTGATTAGAAGAGACACCAGAGAGCTTGCTTTCTGCTTTCCGCCCTGTGAGAACAGAACGGAGGGTGACTTCTGCAAGGCAGCACAGAGCGCTCACCAGAAACTGAACCCTGAGGGACTTGATCCTGGACTTTCCAGCCTGCTGAACGGTAACAAAATAAATTCCTGTTGTTTAAGCTGTCCAGTCTATGGTTTTGTTACGGCAATTCGAGCAGATGAGGACACATGATCATTTTTATAACAAGTATATTAAATAATAATACCGTAGTTATTTTAAGGGAAAAAACCTGGCTTAAAAGACACTAAAAACAAAACTGCAAGATCTTTTGACAATTATGTAATTTTTCAGGCATCGATAATTATATCTCGAATTCCTCAAAAGAAACTTAAGATAAATGCTAAGTAGAGATGCTGTGAAATGTCATTTGGAGAGAGCTTGTATTTCTTGGACAGACCTGTTACAATTTCTTTTTGTTGGAATTAGCCAGCAGTAAAATTTGGGTAAGTAATTTTATGTTTGCCTAGAGAGTCCATCTACAAAAGTTTTGCATGCCCAAGCAGTCTCTGCCTTCTCCCCATCTCTCCCTCCATCTCTCTTTGTCTCTCTCTCTCTCACACACACACAGTTTGTAGCTTCCACACCAGCTTGATGCTACCATGTAACATATTGTAAAACTAAAACTCTGCCTCCTCTATAACCTACATTAAATTATAATCAATAACATCACAGCTTTTCCATCTATTGGGCTTTTTGTCTGATTACTTTCCAAATTACTTCTTGGAAAGCAGATGATGTCGACTGGGCGCCCTCCTCTTTCCTCAATAATCTTCTCGATTTTCCAATGCTGGTGCTCGTTTGATTCCGAGGGAGAAAAGTCCTACAGGCATACCGACGTACCCTAAAGCAAAGCAGATGGTTAGTGGCATGCTGATGAAAGAAAGGTGTGTGTTCTCATTTCATCTCCCTCGTAGAATTTTTTCCTTTATGCTTCTGCATGTGTTTCTGGGGATCACGATTTCAATGTGTTTCACAAGTGCAAGGACTCTTTCTAGAATTTCATATTCTTATTCTCTCTCTCTTGTTCTTGCCATTCTTGCTTCTCCCCCCTTAAGCTTATTTAGATATTGTGGTGAGCAATGACCAACATTTTTTATTTTTTCAGAGAAAATTTGGTAATTAGCATGAGGTGAAATCTGATATTCAACTCAAAGTGCCGTTCATTTTACAGGAAGCATTTTCTAGGAGGTGCAGTAAAACAATTCCCCTATGTCCCTTGTGTAGCATGTAGACAGTGACCAATTATTTAAATGGTTTATGCCGCTCTACCGAGGAAACACTCTACAGTTTGCTGTATTTCTCATGGTGAGTAGACTACAGGCTATTATCGAGGTCAAATATTGCTGAATTTCTTTAGTAGATGAAGGATGGTGAACAGACCTCTTAATCTAGGTAACCATAGAATTAACTCAATTAGGTAGCATAATAATGAAATTGAGATTTGATTCTTAACCTACCTGTGAATCAAAAAAGAGTGTAAGCCTCCTGCCATACAAACTAACAGCCACCTCTCTCACACATGGTCTTCAGAAAAATGGTATTTCCCTAACTTGAGTGTTCACGAGAATCTTAGGGTGTCAGAATTGTCTGGTTCTTTACAGATTCCCTTATCCTACCTCCTTATCATAGCTCATTTCATGGATAACAAAGAGACTCTAAGTACGTGGAGGACACTATACTCTCTTGACCAGGGTTGCGCAGCTTGTTTGATTCGGGAGCAGAAATTAGGATCTCTGCTTCCCAGTCCTCCTCTCCTTAGGCTGAGTTGTACTATGACTTTTAAAATATGCTTTATTTTCAATAGCTGAACAAATTCAACTCTAAAAGAGACTCAACTCTGTTGGATAAAGAAGGAAAACTTAAATTTGTCAAATGATGTGATTTTCATTCTTCTTCTGATTTAATCTTTTTAAGTAACTGATTTCTTTCAGGTAAATATTCAGCCTTTCAGATTTCTTCCTTTTCTCCCTGCTTCTCACCAGTAAAGCATCTGGATTTTAAGGAGGGTGGATGTGCTTAGAAGGGTGAGACAGAAAGCCTCTGAGTCTTGTGTGGGAGCCCTTAGGCTGCCACCTGTACAGCAGAGGGAGGTCTGTCCTTGTTCCTCTTTTAAGGTTTTCCTGAGTCCCACTGTTACCATCTGGCCTTTGCAGGTGTTACTAGGACACCAGCTACTGAATGAAGCTCATGGTTCTCAGTCATTTGTTTCTTATTATGGAAACATCTTTGCCCAACGCCCACTGCCCCCTTAGCACCCTTTTGTCCCTGCGCTGGGGTTTATGGGAACTTCTGCATCCATTGCAAGCCATGGGGAACCAGAACGTTATCTCAGCGATGAGTTGGCCCCATTCTCCATCTATGCGTTGGGATGGGCAACAAACCTCATACGGTGCTTCCTCGGAAGGCTTGAAGCTACCCCAAACTATACCCAGGGGAGTGGGTCCTGATTTCCGCATACTTATTTCAGCACTCCTATCATAGCCCTCTCTGCCCCCTTGAGGAAAAAACCCATGAGGGTTTGTAGTGAATTACAATTCCTCTGTCACTTCCCTTTCTCCTTCCTATGTCTCCTGGTTTAGAAGGCTGGGCTATCACCCTTTCATTATAGCAAATGCTTTCCCTTGCAATATATCCTGAGTTTAAAAATAATCCTATTCTATATGTCAAAAATTGAAACCTACTTTTTCTTCCCCTTCAGATTCTTGCTGTGATAATCATCATCTCCCTGGGGCCTCTGGCATAACAAGGGGGATGTAATAGACCAGGACAAGTCAAAGAAAAGCAACTTAATGTATTTATAAAATATTATTTCCACTTCAGTAATTTAGTCAGTTATTCCACTAATATTTATTGATTTCTTGCCATGCGTCAGATATTAGGAATGCAGACAAAATGCAGTGTGTAACAAAATGAAAAAGCAAATAAATCATGACAATGCTATATATTTATTGCCAAAATGAGATCTTATAAAAAGGACACTGACTATAGACAATCGACTCAGCTTTCTGCAGTGGGCTGGCTCTTTCTTCCTTGCCTAGGAGCGCCTTCCAACCTGCCCAGACTTCATGAAGTACCAGGCCGAAACAGCAACAACGAGACACTTATGAAGGGAACAGAAGTTTCATTTGCCTTCATCCCAAACATGCTTTACAGATTTTGGTTTTCCGCCCCGGACTTTGTCTCTTGCTAGAGTCAGTTTTACTCACTGAAAGGAACTCCGCAATTACCTCTTCAAGTGTTGTCTTATATGGTTTCAAAGAAAAATCATGTGAAAATCACAACAATTCAACTTTTTCACAAGATACACAAAAAGTAGCAAGGGGCTTATAGAATTTGCTAGCAACCATGTCTGAAAAATGTTGCAGAAATTCAATAAATTTTTATCTTATTTTTTAGAGCTAGGATATAATTAATATGCCATAAACCTACTCTTTCAAAGTGTATAATTTAGTGTTTTCAGATTGTTCAAATTGTTGTACAGCCATCACTGCTAACTAATTCCAGTTTATTTTCTTCCACCCAAAAGAAACCACATACCTATTAGCAGTCACGCTGCACTCCCCACTCCTGTCAAATCCTGTTAACCATTAGTCCACTTCCCGTCTCCATGGATTTGTCTATCCTTCACATTTCAGATAAATGGGTGATGGGGAAGGTCCTCAAGGGGGCGTGACTGCTGGCTGACATGCCGGCTGGACCCAAGCCATCTGAAGTTCCTCACCCTCTCCTCTGCCCTTGGAAGGTGTGTTCTGCTTGTCTTTCCCTCTTTAGAAGCAGCCCTGCAGACAGAGCCTGGAGATAGTAATATGTTGTTGAGACCACCTGTACTGCATGTGTGACTGGACTCAGTTAAGTCCTCTATATAAACTTTTAAGATTCTGTCAGGTGGGTACGGAGATCTACTCATCATGCAGCACCCAAGACGAGCCTTGCAAATTCCTTTATTAAACCTGCCACCCACCAAGCTGCAGTAGCCTGCCTCTTTTTTCAGTCTCTCTTTGCCCTAGGTGTTTTGGAGCCATTTTCAGTTTTCACCTGGGAAGCTCCGGAGGCTGTGAACCAACAATGGAATCATTCAATATGTGTCCTTTCGTGTCAGGCTTCTTTCCCTTAGGATGTTTTCAAGTTTTATTCATGGTGTACTATGTTTTAGTGTTTTTTTTATGGCTGAATAATGTTACATTTATTTTTAAAAATTAATTCATCAACTGATTGCACATTTGGGCTGTTTACGTGTTTGCTATTATGAATATTACAGCTGAGAACATTCACGTGCAAGTTTCTGTGTGCACATCTGTTTTTAATTCTCTTGGTTATATGTGTGTACCTATGAGAGGAAGTCCTGGGTCACATGCTAAGTTTATCTTCTGCTTTTTAAGGAATTGTCAAACTGTTTTCCAAAATGGGTGCACAGTTTGTAATGCTTCTAGCACTATGTGAGGGTTCTAATTTCTCCACATTCTTGCCAACACTTGTTATTGTTCATTTTTTGATTATAGCATCTTACTGGGTATAAGTGGTATCTTGTGGTAGCTTTGGTTCGCATTTTCCATCAGGAATAGGTTGTTGAGCTTTTCATGTGCTTATGGACCATTTTATATCTTCGTTGGAGATATATCTTCTAGAGTCTGCCAATTTTTAAATTGGGTTATTTGTCTTTAAATTGCTGAGTTGTAATAATTCTCTATACATTCTGTTTACTAGAACCTTATCGGAAATATGATTTGCAACGTTTCTCTCCTGCTGTGTATTGTCTTTTCACTTTCTAGATGGTGTCCTCTGAAGCACAAAAAGATCTTAATTTTGATAAAGTTACATTTACCTATTTCTTTCATTGCTTGTGTTTTAGGTGTCATATAGAAGAAATCATTGTTTAATCTCAGTTACTAAGACTTACATTTATCTTTCACCCTGAGAGTTTTTAAAAGTAAGGACTGGTGCACTGGACAAAGAAAGTGAAGGAGTAATTTCCAAACAGGAGGAATGGCAGATGAAAAGTCACAGAATTGTGAGAGGATTTGCTGACTTTTATACGACACAGGTAGCTGGGGCATAGCATACAATCTTCTCCTGTAGTGTTTCATTTTTATACAAACTGGCATTTTTACTTTCTTCCAGCAAAATGAGTATGGTTTATTTTATAATGTATTTTAAGAGGCCTAGGTGGACTGTTTTTTTCTGAACACAAAGTGTTATATATTAGCTTAAGGTTACTGCATGCTGGATAGTTCTACCGCATCTGTTGCCAATAATAACGAGGCAGAGAAAAAAACCCTAGAAGAAGAGTTCATTTAATTTTTATTGATCGTCTGATATCTTAAGAATTTCATCAAGCAAAGTGACAACATACATAGAATCTGTGCTGAAAGCGTTAGCTGAGTGAACAAAAATGAATCAGCACAGTAAATAAAACAGTGTTTTGCTTTTCTTGGCCTGCTGCATCAAGGTCATCATTAAAAAACACGAGTATTTCAGAGCACTGGTTTTTAAACCTGGCTGAATATAGGAAACATCTGGAGAGATTTTTAAAAATATAGATCCTTAGGCCCCGTTACAGGCCTAGTGAATCATAATGTCATATACATATGACACACACACACACACACACACACATATGTACTTAATTAAACACTTTCAGTGACTGTGATACCCAGCCAGGTTTGGGGACCAGTGCCCTAGAGGACACCACTTTACTCTACAGCTGTCCTGCTATGTTGATGGCTTCCAGCCAAGTTAATCAATATAGATAAGAATAAATGCATATTATTTTCTAGAAAGATACTATATTCTTACTGTCAGAAATATTTTCTTAATCAATTAGCCAAGGCACAGGAGAAGTGGATTTAGAGAATTAATGCAGCGGGTGCGTTTCATTCACTTGACCGGGAAGAGAAAAGCCATGTCCACAATACTGTCTACGGAAATCAGTCCCTGAAGTCCATAATTTTATGATGATTGCACTTAACGATCATAACTCAGTAATGAAATCAGCCGCAACACTGAGGATATTGACAGGATTAACCAAACACGCATTTGTTTGGACTCTGAGCAACCATTTTATTGAACAGGATGAAGTCAGTGGAGGTGTAATCAGGAATCAGTTTTACTTTTTTCCCATCACTGCCTTTGGACATTCTCTGACAAATTTCCCTTTTCTACCCCTGGACGAGATCTCTGGTAGAAGTCTCAGCTTTTCATTAAGGGCATGTAAAGTCCAGTTCACATCCAGTTCAAAGATTCTCTCTTCTCAGCTTGATCCAACCTGGAACCTTGGGAACTTGTGGGGGGTGGGGGTGGGGGTGGTGATGGTGGGAGGGAGGCAGGGAAGAAGTTTTGGTCAGTTGTATCCTTAACAGTTGTTTGTCCATCTACGTTCTCCAGGGTAGGGATTGCGGGTGGGGGGGTCAAGAAATTCCAGGTAAATTGGCAATATTGTAATGTTTTAGCCATTTATTATATAATAAAAAAGGCATGAAGAGAATTACAACACTATGTCCCAATTACCCATCATTACCAGTATACACCCACAAGCTCTTATTTGAAACCCAAGTTATGTTTTAAATTTCAGAATAGTTCAAATTTTGAAAAGCCTAATATTATGTATATTCCATATATTATGTAATATTTCCAGTGAGGTCTGGGGCCATAACTCTAGTTAAATACATTCATATTTCTACAACCTAAATGTTTCACTATTAAGCCTAAGTGAGATAACTTTAGACTATAAATTATCCTATCAGGTCAGGTCAGGTTAAATTTTTCCTCCTAATGAGTTTTGAAACTTTGCAGTTGTAATGGGGATGGATCTGTACAACAAAAGTGGTCTGGGAACCCCTTCCTGATCGCTGCTCCCTTTGCTTCTGGCAGAGATACCTATTTCTCAGAATTCAGAGCTCATCATCCTCAGGCATTCCTTTACTATATATCTTTGCTATATAGCTTTGTCTTCTATATATTGTTTTGTGTTTTACTAATTTGAGAGCCAAATTTTTGACATGACAAATGTTATTGGAATCTGCAAGTGGCTTTTCTCTGTCATATCCAGTTGTCATATCCAATGTCCAAATGCAGGATGTTTAGTTTGTTCGTCTTGATTCCTTTTCCCCCAGCTTTATTGAAATACAATTGCTATATAATATTGTAATAGTTTTAGGTGGTATGTATATATATATGTGTGTATATATATATATATATATATATATAGTGTGTGTGTGTGAGAGAACTATTAAAATTTACTCTCTTAGCAACTTTCAAATACACGATAAATATTGGTAACTATTGTCACTATGCTATACATTAGATCCCTGTGAATTATTTACCTTATAACTGGAAGTTTGCATCTTTCGATCACCTTCACTCATTTCCCCCACCCCAGCCCCTCGCCTCTGGTAACACCAATCTGTTTATATGAGTTGTTTTTTTTCTCTTCCTGATTTATTTCACGTTCTGCCTTCAAGTTCCTTTAGTTTTGTGAAGCATGTTTGTGGAGATTCTTCAGATAACCTACACAAGAAACTCGCAATGCCTTCTTCTTTTTCAAGAGAGATGCCTTTTCTGGTCTCACTTACCCACTTACTCCTTACCCCTGATCGGCGTCACTCTACATATGTCAAGTGGTTTTCTTATTTCTAATGATTTCCGGGGGTTAAAATGGTAATATTCTTATTCAGGTAATATTAGAAGTGGCTTGTTATTTCACTAATATTTATAGAGTCTGACATATCAGCTGCTTCTTGTTTGGATGGCTGAAGAAAAGAATAGATACTTGGCTAAAGTTAAAATTATTCAGATAATATTTAAAACACCTCCTTTCCTCATAATTATTATAATCACATTTATTGAGGTATAGTTTACATAAAATAAAACTTATCATTTTCAAGATGTATAGTTCTATAAATCTTGGCAAATGAACACCATGTAGCCCCCACTGCCATCAAGAAATAGAGATGCCCATCATCTTAAAAAGTTTCCTTGTGTCCCTGAATAGTTAATCCCTTCTCGTACTCCCAGGCTCTGCCAACCATTGATTTCACTCTGTCCCTGCAGTTTGCCTCTTCTAGAACATCATGTGAAAGGGACTGTATACTATATAGCCTTGTGTCTGTCTTTTTTCGTTTGTTATAGTGCTTTTGAGATTCATCCATGTTGATAATGTATCATAGTTTCTTTTTGTGCTGAGTAGTATAGTTCTGTACTAACTTACTCGTCCATTTACTAGTCGATGGACATTTGGGTTATATCTGGTTTGGAGCAATTATGGATGAATATTCTATAAACTCTGGTGTGTAAGGTTTTTGTGTAAACACAATTTTCATTTTTCTTGAGTAGTTTTTAGTAGTATTAGAATTCTCTTCACCTCTTCATCTGTACTTGGCATTGTGAATTTAAAACATTTTGCCATTCTTATAGATTTGAAGTGCTATTTCATTGAAGCTTTAATTTGCATTTCTCTAATGACTAATGAGGTTGAGAATATTCTTTGTGGAAATGTCTGTTCAAAGCTGTTATGCATTTTTTAAAAAAAACGGAGGTTTTTATTTTGGTGGTCACCTCTTTTCTGAGCACCTTCTGCAAAAAGTGAGACTGTTACTGTGTTGCATCTGTCCTAGGAAGGACCTTTCGAAATTTAGTTTACCTGGCTGCCTTACAGCTTCAGCTTTCTAATAGGCTCAAGAAGAGT